>NC_141550.1:5061666-5410833 GCF_021556685.1 Rattus norvegicus
GTACAGTCTAGGTGATGAGAGAAGTGTCACACAAAAATGACAAGATTGCAGCACTTCAGAGACAGGCATGCTAGGAGCTCAACAGAGGGCTCAGAATAAGCTTGACACACTAGTGATTAGTGCCCTCTGCAAGATCCGGTGTGTGTGTCAGACTACCAAAGGCTAGACTGTGAGAGAAGTAGCACTACTTATACTGTTTATTATTTATTCTGTTTTTCAAGAAAGAAAGGTTTCTCTGTAAACCTCGCTATCCTGAAACTCACTCTGTAGATCAGGCTGGCTTTTAACTCAGGGATCCCCTGGCTCTGCCTCTGAGTGCTGGGGTTAAAGGTGTGTGCCACCCACACCTGGATATTTACAGTGTAGAAGCATGACATTGCTTCAATCACTTTGGAGGGCAAGGTGAGAAAACGAAGTTGAGATGCATGTAGCTTTATGATTCAGAAGTATGGTTGTAAGTATATAGCTCACATGCAGAGACATAGTAAAGGTGCCCATACAGCACCAACTTTAATACAGCAAAACATAAAGCACGGACATCCAACTGTAGAACAGCAAGAAACCACAGAATGTTACAGTGTGGATTTTCAAAAACTTCAAGTTTTGCATCTAATTGTTATGCTCATTTGCATGGGAATGTATTCCCAGCACTGGAGAGGTAGGGGCAGAAGGATTGAGAGTTCAAACGCAGCCTACATGAAACTGTTTGAAAACTATAAAACACAGTTTGACACAGGTTACCTTTGAACAAATATTAAGATTCAAATGAGAAAAATAAATGAAAGTGTCAAATGTATAAATAGCTTTAAAAGAACCATCGTCTAAGCTGCAGACTGAGGAAAGGATGAGGGGGGCAGGGGGAGGAGACACGAGCAGGGGGAGGGGTCTCCGGGTCTGAGTCCCAGATCTCACTGATCTCCACAGTGAGTCCAGGACAGACAAAGCTACACAGGAGGCCCTGACTCACAACCAAATCCTAAGACTTCATTTGCCCTCTGTTGTTTATATTCTCTCTCTCTCTCTCTCTCTCTCTCTCTCTCTCTCTCTCTCTCTCTCTCACCCACGCTCTGTTGCCAAGGTCTTTTTGGCTGTGACACGAAGCAGATGGGAAGCAGATAACACAGCCAATTTCTAGTGAGAAAATTTTAGATTTGCCAAAATAAAGACAATTTTCTTAATATTCTAACTCAGAAATATGTATTTTCCATGTTATTCACGTTAACATGTAATGGATTTATATAGTAGTACTTTTAAATGAAATAAAAATACTTTTAAAGTACTGTTTTAACTTCAAAATCGGCACAAATGTAATGCAAGGTATTAGTTTCTTTAATTTTAGAACAAACAGCAGAAGAACTGCTGCTTCCATTAAAAAAAAAAAAAAAAAAAGAGGGCTGGAGAGGTGGCTCAGCGGTTAGGAGCACTGGCTGCTCTTCCAGAGGTCCTGAGTTCAATTCCCAGCAACCACATGGTGGCTCACAACCATCTGTAACGGGATCTGGCGCCCTCTTCTGGTGTGTCTGAGGACAGTGTACTCACTCACATACATAAAGACACCCCCCCCAGCCCCCGCCACCGCTGCCTCCAATGTGTTATTCAGTGTGACTCACAAGGCCCAAGCCTAGGACCCTTTCAGCTGCTTGGTCCATTCGAAAACTCTACCCATGCAGGGGCCATCTCAGCCACTCAAGCGCCTGCCAAACACCATCACCTCCAAAACGAAGGAGACAGCAGAGAGGGCCAGCTCCCTGTGTCTTTCTTCACATGACAGACAGCCTGACAGCCTGATGACTGCTACTTCTCAAAGGCCCCATTCTCCTCAGTAGTGCTGTGGGTTGCCCTGGAGTTTCTGTATTTTGATCACAGTAGCGTCACACACAGGGTTGCAGTGCCAGCACATGATTCTTGAAGAGACACAGATAAAGACATTTTGCCCTAAACAGCAGCACACTCATGTAGAGGAGAACGCACTAGAACTTCCAAACTAGAAAAGAAAACGGGAAATTAAACAGCACCATCAACCCAGAAAAGAAAAGAGTAGAATAAAGGAAATAAACAGTAAGTAGAAGAATTAGTAAAATACCATGTTTCAATAAACAGTACAACAAGCAGCTGAGCAGAGCATAGAGCACACTTCTGAAGTGATAAGAAGACAGGTCTGCAGAAGGGCCAGCCTGCCTCCAGCTTAGCCTCCTCTGGTGAAGCCCAGCCAGGCTCACTGCTGCTCAGGATGTACCTCAGGGCCTGTTCCACCCACCAGGGTTCCCAGCTCAGGAGTAGCCGCTTGCCTTTGCTCCGGGAGGCCATCATGACTAGTTTGTATGCTCATGCTCTGCTGCTCTAACACCTACTTCTGCACCAAATCCTGCTGCATTTGGAACCCTCTACCCCTGAGACCCTGAACCATGTCACACACCGTTAATCCCAGCACTCACAGCAGAGGTGGGGGGGTCTCTGTGAGTTCAAGGCCAGCCTCATCAAAGTGAGTTCCAAGACAGCCATATCTACACAGAGAAACCCTACCTTGAAGAAACAAAGCAGAGCAAGACAGAGCAAAGCAAAGCAAAACAAAAATATGTCTTCCTCAGTGTCTGGGGTTGCCCTCCACACCCTGACTTAGGGTAGACAGCCGGATGGCCTGTACTGGGTACACCTTTCTAAAAGCTTGTTTGGATGATTGTGGATTTGGTCTTTCTACTTTCAATTTTCAGGTTTAACATTTATTTGTACATACAGATTTGAACGATGAAAAACAAGACAAACGTTAATAGGAAAGCAGGGCTGGTAATATTTGGCATGAAATGGTGGTGCATAAAGCATTAAGCACAGCGTGGGACAGAACACGGTCCTAGTTTAACTCTGTTCATCAGGAAGGTGCATGGATAGAGCAGCCAAGATTAACACAAAACAGGATTTCATACAAAACACCTGGAAGACGAATCTCACTCAGAATTATCACACACACACCCACACACGCACGCACGCGCACGCACACACACACACACACGCGCCTACACACATCCATGAATATGTAGTCACATACAGTTTGGAATCAGGCACATCTAGGGAGAGAGAAACGAAATAATCCAATTCAACTGAACAGATGGACACCAACTGAATTCGAAGAATAGGATTTTTTTCTTATGTATGTTACAGACGTGCAAATCAGTTACACACTTAACCATATAATAAATAAAACTAAACAGTAGACTTTACAAGAAAGATCTGATCATAATTTGGCAAAATCATAAACAAACAACAAATAATTGTTCAGTATTTACTTAAAATTTAAATACTTAAAAAGACGACCTTTGAACCTTTTTAAAATTTTATACTATTTTTAGAAAGCAATACAGAGTACTGAATATAAAGCAAAACTATATTCACCTACAGTAGCTCATTTTTAAAGTAAATGTTTCAAACAAATCTCTCTGAAGGCAACAAAGTCAAAAGTCTATTCTAAAACATTTCATCAAGGAAGTCACTCCTAAAGTCCCTGCTCAACTTTTGAGCTCAGGGGCAGAAAAAGCTTAAATCCCTAACACACACCCTTGGAAACAAGTCACAGTCACTTCTGAATAGGGAAGGAAAAGAAAGCAGTGATGAGGGCAGCGACCGGAGACTAAAGGAGGGAAGGGAAGAACATGGAATCTGCCACACTCGTCAGAGACAGAGTTCTACAGCCTAGATGAGCAGGCTTCATCTTTAGGAGCTTGTCCCAGGAGACGGAGCGGACAGGAGTGGACCAATGGACTGGCAGGCCAGTTTCCCATCACAGGCAGTGTTAATGTGGCAAGCGGTCTAAGGAAAAGTACCAGCAGGTGCACTACATCACCTCCCTATAATCTCCACGTTTAAACATGGAGGGAAGCCACTCTGAGAGATTCTGAATGAGCAATCCAGAGGAAAACTATCTTGGCCAATAAACACCCTCTCGAGTTAATGTGAGATTCATCACTTGTCACAGGGGATCTTAACAACTCCTACTGGTCATAGTGTCCCAATGTGAGCTTTTATTTCTTCCTATATCAGTATTGGATGAAGTGGAAATTTTATAGTTTTTTTAGAATTTGATCTAGCTCTTGTAACTACATAAGGGGCTGAAGAGATGGCTCAGGAGGAAGAGAGCTTGCTGGGCAAGCATGAGGACTGAGTGCTGTTTCACGGCACCCACACAAAAGCCAGGCATGGCTACTCACACTCCCAGTGTTGGGAATAGAAGTCTGGAGGCTGGCTGACCACTAACCTAGACAAAAATGGAGAGCTCCAGATTCAATGAGAGACTGTCTCACAGGGATAGAGTGGAAAGCAGGAAAGGAAGGATGTGCGGTACTCTCCTCTCTCTCCTCTCCTCTCTCCCTCTCCCCCATTCAATCACTACATCACCAACTCTGCGTTGTCTCTGCCCTGCCCTCCGTTCACCCATCCGCATACACAACTCTCCACTCTCTCATCACCAGTTCCCCTCCTTCTATATTCCATTTCCCTCTTAAATACCTGAGTAGCTTCCCACTCAACACAAACCTTATGTGAACATCCAAGATGCATGAGTGTAGCCTACACCATCTACCCTGCCCTTCTTCACTCCTTCAGCAAACATTTACTGGGTGTTTACTACTTGCCAGCCTCAGCTGTAGCCCTAACATTGTGTCTCTGAAGCTTGTGCTCTAATTGGAGAGAGCAGCATAGTAAACAAAGCAGGAAACTGAGAGAAACAGGGACTGAGGGTAGGCGTTTACTGGAGCAAGGTGCCCAGGGAGGCACACATGAGGGAGACACTGCACAGACAAGGCAGTGGCTGCAGAGCACCATGGCCCCCATCCTTCACCCCTTGTAAAGACCAGCAGGTGAGAGAACCTACACACTTCCAAAACAGCAAGAAAGCCAGGCAGACTGAGGCAGATGGGACAGCAAAAGCAGTAAGAGGCGGCTACGGGCGCAGGCAGAGGACAGGGTCTAGACCACAGCACACCAAGCTTTCTAGGCAGTCACAAAGACCATTCATGAACAGAACATGAACATGAATGGCAGCTGTTATCTCCAGCCTCCTTTATCCCCGGGAGGAACTCCTGAGCTTGAAACCTACACTATCTGAAGAGCTTCCCACAGACCTGAACAAACGGCAGTGGAGTGCACGGTACGCCCGAGCTGCTTCCTTTCCATGTCCTGCTGGCCTACAGCACTGCTGGCTTCTCCTGGCAACATCTCTAAATACACTGACCTGAATACTGACCTATTTCCTAGAAACCCAGACAAAGACAATGACTACACTTTTACATGTCATGGGTTTGACTTACTCAACAACTCAGCGAGAAAGTTAAACTACTAGTCACCATTCCATGTATGAAAATGCATTTCCTTTCTCATGGTTTTACAAATGCGGGGTTCTCTGTGGGAAATGGAGACTCAGTGCTTTCCTCGCTGTTGGGGGGAAAAAAAGCCCTAGTCATATAGGGCAAAACAAAACAGCTCAGATGATGGCTGCATGTCCTCACCCAGCCTCTATGACAAGGAGAGCGATCTGAACAGAACTGACACATGTTATGAAGACTGGTCTACGAGGCCTTCATCTCTAAGAGGTGCAGAGTAGCTGACCTAGCCCGTCTGGTAGCACTTACTTGGGGGAGAGCACCGGAGGACTGACGAAGGACCGGAGGGCATCTTTCACCATGTCTTGCATGAGATGAGTCCCAAAGACTTTTTTGTTATCCACGAGGAAAGTAGTCTTAAAATAAGCATCAGACATATCCGTGCATTACTACCATTGCCATATGCAGCCATCACACTGAAATATGCACTTCCTGTACATACTACAGAATATAAACGACTTAAAATACAAAAACAGGGAGACACTTTATTTTATAAATCAGTTTGCAAATCCTTACTTCTTTTAATTTTTATGCTGTGTGTCTGCACCACACACATGCTTGCATGTCGATGGAGGTCAGAACAGGGAGTCAGGTCTTCTGTGATGGGAGTTACAGATGGTTAAAAGCTGACATGTGGGTGCTGGGAGTTCAACTTGGGTCCACTGGAAGAGCAGCCAGGGCTCTTAACTACTGAGTCATCTCTCCAGCCCTCATGAATCTTTATTCAAGGCACATTTTGATACAGATTAAATAGCATGTAAAAGTGTAAATATCCCAAGTCAAGAAGGATAATGTTGAGCTGAAGTAGTGGGATCACAACAGACCTCTGCTAAATACTGCCCATCCTACTACTCAGTTATTCGGTGACATTTGCCTCTCAGTAAGAGCTTATATAGTGGAAGCCTATATTCGAGCAGACCCATTTAACCAGCTGCAGCGACTCATCAATCACTTGCCAATACTGCAGTGTGGGAGAGCCCTCAACCTCTCCCCATTCTTTGTCCCCTTCAAGATTGGTTTTGCTCCTTGAGTTCCTCATCCTTTCCACAGACAGTTTAGACTCTGACAGCTACCCAAGCTCACACCGTCGTTCTGAATGACATTACTACCAATGTACAGATCAGTCTGGGGAAATGTAATGACTTAAACATCGATCCCTCCAGTTTATAAAAAGGTTCCTGTCTCCTCCAATTTGACATGTTTCTGGTGTCTCGATCCTAAGCAGAGGCTCTCTTGTGCGAGCCGAGGCTTCTCACTTATGCTGCTGCACACAGCACTTTGAACTTTAAAGAGAGTCCAACTCTCCTGAGAGGCTTCATGCGGCAGCACACAGAAACAGATGCAGACAGACCCACAACCAAACAGCAGGCAGTGCTCGAGATACCTTGTGGGTGAGTGGGGGACCTACAGAGTCAACTGACATGGGCCTGTGTGGGCTCACAGAGACAGAACCACCAACCGAAAAGCATGCAGGGCTGGACTAGGCTCCCTATAGCTTTGTAGCCGATGTGCACCTTAGTCGTCATGTGGGTCTGCTATCAACTGGAGGCTGCCTACCACTGAATTCTGTGCCCCTAACTGGACTACCTGGTAAGGCCACAGTGGGAGAGGATGTGCTTAGGCCTAGTGTGCCTGGATGTTCCAAAATAGGGTGGTACCCAAAGGGGTCTTCCCCTTCTCTGAGGAGAAGAGGACTGGATGATAGGGGGGAATGGATTTTTAGGCTAGGACCAGGAGGGGTATTCAGAGCATGGCAAAGGTGGCGACAACTGGGTTGTAAAGGAGAGAAAACACACATGACCCAAGTATAGAAGTCAGAGGACAGCTGTGTTGTTCTGGGCATGGAACGAGTGTCCAGGTGTACATGACAAACACCTTTGCTCACCCAGTCATCTCACTGGCACGACAGCACTAAATTAAAACTACGGCTCTCATTGTTTACTGTAGGTGCATGGAAATCACTTTTTACACAGATCTTATTAATTTGTCCACTCTTTCTAACAAGTTCTTTGTAGACTCCCTGGCATTCTACATAGAAACTCTGTTGTCCTTATGTAGGATTTTCTGTACAGACCTTTATTAAAAGTGTTATCTTCTACTTCTGGTTTTTAAAACCACAAATTAACGTTGAACCTATCACATTTTTTTTAATTTACTGAGCTTTCCGATCGGATGGTAAAGTACGTGAAGTCTCAATGCTGAGCCCCACTGGCATCCCCGGGACTAACCCACTGGTCATGAAGTAATCAGAGCTCGCTACAGTCCGGGCTTCAGTCTGCCATGGCTTACTTTCTGTTCTGAGGGACACTTCAGTGGTGCCCCATGTTTGTGATGTCAGTTTGGCTTTGTTGCTGAGTTAATATTGGCCTCAGACCCTAACTGCTCTGTCCTTTCTAGTTTCTGAAAGGGACTATGTTGAACTGGCTTGGAATTGTCATTGTTGGAAGGTTTTGACTACGATTTCAATATACTCAACAGATGCAGGGTATACTCACACGATGCCTAAGTCTCAGGAGCCTGTCCTTACAGCGCATGTTATTTAGTCTAAGGACAACACCCTCACACTACTCTTACAATTATCCAATCTTCCTGTTGTCTCTAAGCAGCCTTCAGGTACACTGGTCTTCTCTACTGTCTGGTTCGTGTCTTACTGATCTCTGCTCTGACCTTTGCTATTTCCTTTTCTTCCCCACTCAATTTGTCCTTTTATTTCTTAAGTTGGAAGGTTTTTTCTGGTTGTAGAGCTTCTGAGGTCTGTTTTGTGGCCCATCAGTACACTTGTCAGGATTTCCGAGTGGGGGGGGCACAGCTCAGTAGTGTAGGACTCGCACATCAAGTGCAAGCGAAGACAAAATGAAATCCAATGTAGTTATCACTGCAGCACCTCTAAGAGCATCTGCTTTTTGTTCATCAATAAAATAGTAGAACTTACTTGTAACAGAGATCTTGAAAGAACACATGGTGACTGTTCACTAAATTCACAGAAAAAATCCTGATAGATACACAGAGAAAAAGAGGTATCATTAACAGATTAAACAAAAGCCAAAGATGTCTGCATATAAAGTATCTATTTTTGGAAATAATATTCTACTATTATTAAAATAAGATAAAGAATTACAGAACAGTTATATAGAAAATGTCCAATTATACCAATACATTAACTTTAGAATCTACAAAACCTTTTCAGGAACCAAACAAAAGAATAATGTGCTCATCACATTACATTTGTACACCAAGAAAATGATCTTAACAACAACTGAGGACAGAATGTGAGCTCCCAGTTAAAACAAGAGAGTGTGCATGTTAGCTGGAAAGAGTCCGGAAGTTTAGAGGATGCACTGCTCTTGCTGAGGACTGACCATGGTTCCCAGAACCCACATTAGGCAGCTCACAACCTCAACTGCTTCTTACTCCAGTTCCAGAGGGGTCTGATACCTCGAGCCTCCACAGACACATACGCTCATGTGCACACACCCACACAGAAAACACAGCATGTAACAATAGAAACACATCCTAAAAAGAAAGAAAGGAAGGAAGAGGAAAGGAAGGAAGGAAGGAAGGAAGGAAGGAAGGAAGGAATGAAGAAAGAGAGGAAGAGAATTAGTAACCAGGTAACTGGATTCATAGTAGATTAATACCAAGAAATATGGGTTCCTATAGGAGGAAAAAGACAAGAAAATATACAAAACCCATTACACTTAAAGACTGAGAAACACTGGCTAATTTTCTAGCTCATTTTTCTGAAGCTACCAGTTTTTTTTATGTATGAATTTTAGTATCTGAAATTGTCAGATAGTTATATGGCACTGGAATGGGAGGGAGGGAAGTCATCTAACTCCCACCTACTTTAAGCAATGCCTTCTCTCCTTTAACTGCTATTCCCTCTGCTTGTGAGGCCTAGAAGGAAACACTGTGCATTCCTGTAGTGTCAATTCCTTCTAGAGAAAATAAACAATCCTCTACCCTCAGTTACACTCACTGTCTTTACAAACAATCGTTCTAATTCTTTGCTGACATCTCTTCATCCTAAATTGTAGGTGTGGACAGGCGTTGCTTTTCTCCAGCTACTTATACTCCATGTGTCTCAGTCAGGTCACCGTGGCTGCGGTGACGTAACCGGACCCAAAGCCAGCTGGAGGAGGGTTTATATGGCTCATGCTTCCACTGAAGGGAGGCAGGACAGGACCTGGAAATAGGGGCTGATGCAGAGACCACAGAGGGGTGCTGCTCACTGACCTGCTTCCCCTGGCTTGCTCAGCCTGCTTTCTTATAGAACCCAGGACCACCAGCCCATGGGTGGCACCACCCACAAAGGGCTGGGTCCTCTCTCATCAATCTCTAATGAAGAAAATGCCCTGCTGCTGGGTCTAACGTAAGCATTTTCTCAGATGAGGTTCCTTCCTTTCCAGTGATTCTAGTTTGTGTTGACACCATGTGTACACTCCACATGTTTCAGTGGGTATTCTACCACAGTCTACCTTCTGTGTAAGAGCACATAGTGGACGTATACCCTTAAACATTATAAAACCGACATGTAGAGGGTTGGCCTAATGTGCTTGTATTCTGATACAAGCTAATTTACAACCCCCAAAATTGTTTGCCCCAAAGACAAGGGAGTCTGCAAGTAAGACAGTGAGGGACTCTGCCCCTAGTTAATTTTGATTGGTAAATAAAGATGCCAGCAGCCAATAGCTGGAAAGAAGAGACATAGGTGGGATTTGGGTTTCCTGGGCTAGAGACCTCAATGAAGGAGAGAGGGGGACAGAGCAGCCAACGAATAGAGAAGCTAGAAAAGTCACCCTGGCCTCTAGGCTAAGACAGCATGGCCCAGAGGGTGCCTGGCTGGAGTTAAGAGCAGCCCAGCCCAGAGGAAGCATAGTAAGTAATGACTTGGGTTATAGATGGGAAAGTGGATTCCAACAACATGGAGGGTAGGCAGCTGCCCAGCTACTGTGCTGCCTAAGGCATGTTAAAATATAAAGCTCCGTGTGTGTGTCCCGTGCCGGGATATTTTTTTAAAGTACTATTTACAATACTGACATTCATGAAAACCACTGTTCAGGAGCTGAATGGCATTTACTTTACCCATCTCACAGGACGGATAGTCACCACTGAATATTTAAAATGTTTCTTGTTTCTCAAGTTATAAATAATACAACAAATACACTCTTGTGTATGTGTGAATGCATGTGTGTATAGGTGTTTGCGAGTGTGCACACAGTTGTGAATACCTGTGAAGGTGAGGATCACTGGAGTTCCTCTTGGATGGCTCTCCACCTTACTTTCTGAAATGGGGTCTCTCACTGAGCCTAGCGTGTACCTTTCAATCTGGCTTCTAAGCAAGCATCCCTGACCGCCCTGCACTTTACCCACCTCAACAGTGACAGGTTTGTGTCCCAGTGGACAGACCGTTAGCCCTGTCTGGCCGTGCCTGCCTCCCTCCCTCCTTCCTAGCTCTCCACAGTTCCACAGCTCAGGCCTGGCTCCCTCCACTGAGGCCAGTCAGAGTCTGTCGGGATGGAGGACAGGAAAGCCAAGCGGTTGCTCTGCTGCTGCACTGGTTCATCTCTAGGAATGAGTTACCCTGGATACAGGGACAGAGAGACGATGTAATGACGGATCGAAGTTAAACTGATCATCACTAGTTAATGTGTGTGAGAAAGAGCAACAAATAACTATATGAAAAACAAAAAACTAGGAATACTGGGCGCATTAGGCCTAAGTATTAAGTATTAAGTATTCTCAAAGCAAACCTTTCTTTTGTTTAGTGCTGCTTGCTATGCTTTGCCTTGAGATAGGGTATCTTTACACAGCCAAGACTAGCCCATAACCCAAGCTGCTTATGCTTTGGTCTCCCTGGTGCTGGGATTCCTGCCTCTCACCCTGGAGTTCTGGCTCTGTTCTTCTTCCTACATGTTACGAAGTATGACGGCTTCCAATTATACAGACGTTTTTACTCAGTAAAGAAAGTACATGTTCTATAGAGTCACATACGAAGGTTATAAAGGCAAAACACTGAAAATTACCTAAATGCAATTTGATCTGAATAAACTAAAAAAAATTATACTATATAAGTTTATGGTTAGGATATGTCTTCAATATGTAGATAGAGCATATCTACATTGTAATGCTGAGATAAAAAAGTACATTAGTTTTCTTTCGTTAGAACAATATACAGGCACCAAGCACCATGACCCCATGCTCATATGGAGGAGCAGTAAAAGCTACGCAAGGCAGGACAGGTTAAGTCTCAGTGATTCGGGAGGCTGGAGTGGGAGTCACATGTTCAAGGCCTGCTGAGCTACAGAGCCAGTCAGTGTCAGCCTGAGCAGCTCAATGACAGCCTATTTCAAAGTAAAAACCATTTTACAGGGCTGGGAACACAGCATGGTAATAGAGGACTAGACAAGCTCATTCCAGGCCCCAAGTCAATGCCCCCTATGATGTTTAAAAGGAAAGACTCTTTTCTATGTCCATGCACGCACACACGCGTGCATGCGTCCGCCAGTCAGTCCCCTGAGCGACAAGTCTCCTATCACTACACCAAAGTTCCAGAACATCATTTTATACTCACCAGGATACAATGTAAGTTTGGTAAGTTCACGACTTCACAGACAGTTTTTATCCTGTCTATTAATCTTGAGAAATAGTTGACCATTTCTTCTCTTTTAATTATTTTTGCATAGCGAGGGAAGGTGGGTGGAAGTAATCTCTGGTTAACAAGGGGCTCAAAACCCATCATAATTGGATGGTCTAAAGAACAGAAAGAGGAAAGTAACATTTCCATTTTTTTAAAATAAAAACTATTAAATATATAAAACCCAATTTTTAAAGGCATTTCCAAATTCTAATCACAAAAATCTGGTAAATTTTAAAACTTGCAGCTAATTTATGTAATGTATGCATAATTCTAATGAGATTCAGAGTGTACTTCCCAGCCCCATGGTGGTGGATGAGGTTAGAGCTGAAGACTGCAGCAGCAGGACTTCAACAAAGGCCTGGGTTGCAAGATGACCCAGAGCTCCACCTTGAGAGGACATCTAACTTCTGGAGCTGTCTGGATGACCACTAATGAATAATTTGCTAGCCAGTTCTAGTGGGAGACTTTGTGGAGTACAACAGAATGTGTGATCTGCACCCCTGAGCCGTCCTGCAAGGGTCAGGACAGCACAGATGCTGACCCTGCACTGAACAAAGATCCTAAGGCAAACCATCAGCTCTGGAGCGCACAGCAAAGCCGAAGGCCTGAGGACAGACGGAAGCGAGCATCTCATGGGCCACCGTCCACTCTCACACCTATTCCATATACTGCACCATGTGACTCATCTCGTCTTTTAATGGAGAAGATTACAAGAGGAGACAAGAGAATCCCAGTGTAGAATCATAGTTACACTATCACTGCTCACACTAGTGTACACGCCAGCTCTTTCCCAACATAGAATCTGAAATGAGATACACAGCCCCCAAGAAGCAATTACACCATCTAGATCCCAATCTCTGCTCATCAACGACCAAGCCGCACCCTTAGAATACAGTTTCAGATGTCAGTGAGAGAAAATTAAGGCTTCACGTTGCACTGTGAAAATGAGAAACAAGACTGGCTGGCTGCAATACCCTAAGGAGCACTCTGCTGCTCTCAGGTCTCCCTCAGCCTTGTGCATGCTCCCCAAGCCTGGGTTTGCTTCCCTCCCAGCAGTTCCTTGTATGAATTATTCTTGTATGTGTCGGACACAGCTGCTGGTTCTTGGATGAAAACCCTTACCCACAAGCTTTCCTCTCACCTCGCGCCGGTGCAGTGGGCATCTGTACCTGGCATCTGTACCACACCACCCCAAAGGCACATCCCCACCACGGCGTCTCTCTTGATCCTCTCTCTCTCATCCCCACCACTGCCTTTCTCCTGATTCTACCTCTCTCAGCAAACAGTGACTTAGCCTCACCACCCTGACGACAGCTCATGTCTCACTGTGGTGCTTCATCTATATTCCCTCCATCAGTTAACAACTCTTAAGGATTCTAATTCCTACGACCTCCTGATGAACCTGCTGCCTTCCTTCACTCCAACATCATGAGTGACTGTTCCTTCAGTACATTAATCCTATGTATTGTCACCTCAATTTTCTATGGAAAATACAGCCTGACTTTTTACTATCATAAAAGTATTTCTCATATTTTATTCATGTGTATGGATGTGTGTCTGTATGAATTTATGTGAACCATATGTATTCAGAAGCCCAGAAGTCAGGAGATATGTTGGATCCCCTGAAACTGGAAGTACAGGAAGTTGTGAGCCACCATGTAAGGTGCCGGGAGTCAAACCCAGATCCTCTCTCTGCAAGAGCAGTCAGCACTTTTACCCTCCGAGCCATCTCTTTCACTCCCGTCTGCCTCAAGTTTTGTTCCCCCTCCTTTTTGTACAATATACAGTCCGAAGGGAGCACTGCAAGAGTTCAGGGTTTCCTAAGACTCAACGGAAAACTCTGATGGCATTTTGACTCTCTGAGAGCTGTTTTATGTGTATCAGTGTTTTATCTGCTTCTATGCCTATGTGCTATGTGTGTGCACTGCCTCTCTTGTGCAGAAGAGGGGTGTCAGCTCCCCGCTCCCCAAGACTAGAGTTACAGGGAACTGTGAGCTCCTAACTGCTGAGCTATCTCTCTCTTCAGTCCTAGGAGAGCTGTTTTACAAACCCATCCCATGTAGGGAGAGCATGAACAAATTCCATTCCTGAGTGCATTTACTGTCTTTACCATTTTATGTGGAGAAAACAGAAAGGCTTTGTTCCCACTTATAATTCACTCAGGGATATCATTATCCCATACATATTTGTACTGCTTAAAAATAATTTTGACAGGCAGTGGTAGTGAGTTTGAGGCCAGTCTAGTCTGCAAAGTGAGTTTTAGGACAGCTAGGACTGTATAGAGAAACCCTTTCTCAAAAACCACCACCTCCCTGCAAAAAAGACAAAAACCAAACAAACAAAAACAAAAACCAGAGTCGTGAGTAGTTTACACGTCGATAATTTGTCTAGACTACAAAGAGCATCTCGTGGACTTTCAGGATACTCAGTACTGTGGACACTCCAGAGTGTTGAGTCAGCAGATGTGTAGTGTTGCTGTTGAAGCTCATCGCACATGTAAGATCTGAAAGCCACCAACATGTCAAGCAGTCTTTTCCTATGAGTATTCAGATCCCGTGCATAATCCCCATGCAGTGTGGAGAGAGGCTGTGAAGGAACACTAGTCGGCCTCATGGTGTGAGCAACTGCAGAGCGACTCTGATGGGTCTTAACAAGTAAAGGAAGGGGAGGAGGAACAACAAAGTCACTGCTGGCACCCACCCAGCGCAGACACAAGACAGGGTCATATACAGGCCAAGAGTTAGATACAAGATAAGGCCAAGCTCTACCTCCTGTTTTCAGCGGACTAAATCTGCAAACAAGTCAAAAGCACAAGTATTCAGCCGAAACATCCCAAAGTCCAGGCAGTCTGACTTAAATGAAAGTCAGAGCTAACTGTATTATATGTTTTGGACAGAAATTAAGAAAATACAAGTAAGCAAAGGTGGAGAATTACCTCCTTTGGTAGTGCCATTCTGAGCCTGGATGCCGTGGTGCAATGAGGTGTGAATGGCAGAAAGAAGGTCTGCCGCCTGGACCATCAGTTTCTGAGCCTCTGCAACAGCACTGGTCTAGCAAACAAATCACCAAAACACTTACACACTTTCACTGAAAGATACACAAACAAGAGGAGATCCTACAGCAGTACTAAGACCCAATGCATGCACAGATCCTCACAGACTGTTCACTTAATGCAGCACTGTAGGACACTCAAATCCTCAACAGGAGACAAAGGTCCTCCTCAAATCTGTGCCTTTTTTGATGTGTTTAAAAAAATAAAATAACAGCTGGGCGTAGTGGCACATGCCTTGAACCCAGCACTCGGGAAGCCGAGGCAGACAGACTGTTGAGTCTGAGGCCAGCCTGGTCTACAGAATGAGGTCCAAGCCAGTCAGGGCTGTTACACAGAGAAACCATGTCTCCAAGAAAGAAAAAACAAAAACAAAAACAAAAACAAAAAAAAAAAACTCAGACATACAGTCAAATATAAAAAGGGAAGATTCCAATAATCTACTGTTATTCACAATTATGGGGTAGAGGGAATCCAGGAAAAAAGAATTACTTGAAACAGTTTTTCTCTATCCATAAGAGACCTCAGTGTGTTCCAGAATAGGAAGGATGTGAAGCTATAGTCACGTTTCACAAAAGCATCTGTATGGCTGTGGTGTGAGTACACAGAACCATGAGAACAGGAAGGACACACCATCTACAACTGACCCAGTACCAGCCAGTTCCAGCAATCCTCTCACCTCTTTCTTAGTGAAGGCTATGAGCACTGTCAGCAGTACTCGGGTGAACTTCACTCTGCTGAACGCTGCCAAGCACTGCTGGTGCTGGGAAGACAAGGGAGTGCGGTAAGAGGCGAGCCTGAGCAAACAGTCTCTGCAGTAAACAGGCCTCTCCTCAGTTTCTAAAATGCCTACAGAACAAGCCACCAAAACCCGGTGTAAACAAAGTCTACTCTTTTGAAACAGAACAGAAGCTGTACTGTACTCTAAAACAACATAATGCCTTTAACCCAGGGTCTGAACTTATACTATTACCTCAAAAAACAAGTAGTTGGCAGTTACAAAAGTTAAGAGGTTCAGTAACTTTTGATAATATGGAAAAGTTTGATGTTTACTAAGTTTTGAAACAAGATCTACAAGTGATCTTTTTTTCCAGCTCCTGCCTCCCAGGGACACTGAAGTTTTGAAATCAGATATTGGAGATCTGTATTACCACTCTAAATATACAAATACAAGTGGAATTAAGTGCCTTACAACATCCAGTTGCTAAAGAAACTAAGGGGCTTCCATGAATTACAATGCAGCTCAAGGAGCTCGGGCACTGAGAGAGGGGCTGCTCTGCTGTCATCTACAGAAAGGAAGGGCAATTACTTCTAGTTCAACTTCTGGGTCTCTCTCTTCTCCTTGTCGACTTCGAGTACTCTAAAATTAAAAAATAAAGCAAATTAAGACAAATACAGCCCCAGAGAAGTGAGTAAAGAAAGAACTAAGTTACGTTATGGGGTAAACTGGAACAAGAACCTATGTTCAGGAAAATATCTGACAAAAAAAGTGTCTAGTATTTTTCTTTTTCCTATGAATGTTTTATGCATATATTTGTATATAAGTTAGAAAGATCATGAAAGAAACAGGTATTAAAATAACAAAAGCAAAACAATAAAATAACAGAAGCAAAGTAGGTTTCTACTTTCCAGACGACCGTGATTCAAATCCCAGTACCCACACAGCAGTTTACAACTGTCTGTAACTCTAGATCTGACACTCTCACATAGACATACATGCAGGCAAAACACCAATGTACATATAATAAAGGTAAAAAAATTTAAAAAGAAAAAAAATCACTATCACCATTAAAAACTATCATTTTTTAAAACCCAGCCTGGCTGAGCCTGCTGGTGCACGCCTTTAAGCCTAGCCCCAAGGAGGCAGGGCAAGCAGGCTCAGCGATTCAATCACAGCTGGTCTACACAGTGACTTCCAGGCCGCCAGAGCTATACAAACCTAGTCTTAAGAGACAAACAACACAAGCCTGAAACCAGAGAAAAGGAGACACAGGAAGACGCACCTTTACTCTCCTTTGCATGTCGTCCTCCACATCTTTGAGCATCCCTAGAATGAGAACAGTAAGCTTTAAAACAAATCAAAATGCAAAACTTACAAATTATTGTAGTCAATAGTTTATACCTGTAACTCGAAGATCTGTCACACCGTTGGCCATTTTAAATCCATATGTCATTGACTGGAAATCTTCCTATACAAAACAAGAATAATTATGCTCTTTAATAGCAGCACCGCATTTCCCTAACAAACTCACTCTGTAGAAGAAACGGAATGCCATCCAGACTGTTTCAACACAGCCGTTACACAGCTAAGCCCTCCTCCCTGTAGGCATAACATCAGACACCCTGACACTGTTATCTGTCCTTGCCTTTAGAGCTCATTGGCGGTCTAGACAGAAGGCATTCTCAAGCAGCATTGCTTACAGAAACAGCAAAGAACATTTCATAGTCCATGGTTAAACAAACAAACAGCCAGCCACGGATCTCCAGACCCCCCCACCCCATCAAATGTTTAATTATTTCACTGATGAGACAATTAAGGGATCTGTCTCAGTTGAAGAATGAATTTAACATTATCTGGTAGAGTATTTCCCCTGCATTGTAATCTCTACAAATATACAGAGAAGCCTGAGTGAGTGATGGGCAGAATTCTGGGATGCTGAGTAACAACAATGAGCACTGAGGTCATGTCAGTTAGTGTACCTCAGAGAAAGAAAGAAACACTCCTTCAGGAGAAAAAGAAAATACCCAAGCCATGCTCCTGCCTTGTAAAACTGGGTAGTGTATGACGTATATGCTCCGGTGAGTTTCGGAGCCAGTCTGCCCTCCAAGTTCAGTGTACACCCTCTCTACTTTCACATGGACCTCTACTCCCCAAGCTTTACAACTGTCCGGAAAGAAGCCCTGATGCCCACTTCCCTAACATTTATCAGGTGGGCTCCACCCTTCACCTCCTCATCCTACGCATAAGAAAACCTACATGTCTGACTTCCAAGTTTAGCCTAATCATTTCTCACCCCTTCACATCTCTCCCTAGTTTAAGTGACCACCACCTCTCATCCCTGTTGACTAGACGAATCCTCCACTTGTTATAACTCCACCCCATCCCCACCTCAATAGATTGGTGCTGGTGGGGCAGGGACAACACACTAAGTAGCCCTGGTTGGCTTAGAACTCAGTGCTGTTTGCCTCTGCTTCCTGAATGGTAGAAAGAAGGGTGTGTGCCATCGTCCACAGACTAGTCCTTGCTGCAATGTATTCAACTACCAAATGTCAGAGGAATTGCTACAGAAGTCAGAACATGCTGCTCATCCATTTAAAAGCCCTTGCATGGTTTCATTAGCTCACAGTAACTTCCTACAGGCTGACACCACCTCCAAAGTCTGTACAACTATCTTCAAGGCTCATCCCTTACTATATCCTAGCCTTTAGCATCGGTTCCTCAGCGGACAGTCTTTCTCTTGCATCTCCACCCCTACCCTCACAAAGACAGGGTTTGTCTGCATAGCCCTGGCTATCCTAAACTCACTCTGTAGACCACACTACATAGCCTCAAACTCAGAACTCCATCTGCCTCTGCCTCCCCATTGGTGGATTAAAGAACTGCACCTCCCCGCTGGGCTCCTGCATCCTCTTAGCACACTTGCTTGACCCATGGATTTTCTTCACAGAGCTTCTTACCACATGACATTCTCTTTGTACTTACTCACACATTAACTACGTTGTCCACAGAATATATCCACGAGATTAAGGACTTGTTTAATTAATTCACTGCTTCACCTTCAGGGGTTAGCACAGGGTTTGGCACAAACATTCTTATGGCTCAATGTGTGTGATGAATGATTCTGTACTGGTTGGTTTTTGTCAACCTGATACAACGCCAGACTTAGGTGTGAAGAAAATGCCCTAATCAGACTGGCCTATAGGAAGTCTGTGGTCTATTGTCTTGGTTAATGGCTGAGGTGGGATGCCCAGCTTCCTGTGTATTACTACCACTCCTGGGATATGGTCCTGGGTTGTAAAAAAAAAAAAGGTAGGCTGAGCAAGCCAAGGAGAACAAGTCAGTAGTAGCACTCCTCCATGCCTTCTGCTTTAGCTCCTGTTTCCAGGTTCCTGCCTTCCTTGAGTTCCTCCCCTCAGTGCTGACTAGTTTACTGTCAACTCTGCACATTATAGTTACTTGGGAAGAAAGTGCTTTTGTAAGATCTGCGTGTAGGCAAGACTGTAGTACATTTTCTGAATTAATAGTTGATGTGAGAAGGCCCAGCCTACTGTTGGGCAGTACCACCTCAGGAGTAGTGATGACTGTGAAAATAGCTATTTACTTCACAGAGGCCACGAATGGATACAGGGCCAGTATAGTCAGTGTCCTAACTTTTCAAAAGCAAAGTCTAGGTTTTCAAACTTACTATATATAAAATCTTCCTTAAAAAACTAAGTAGGTCAACTGTGGAAAGACAGACACACAAATAAGCTGTTGAGATTTTAGCCATGAACTGTCAGTTTGCCTAAGGACTTAAAGGTGTTTCCTAGGGGAACATGGCAGACTCTGTGTGACCACATGTGAATCGTTCACCAGACCTAATTCTGAGTCACTAGGGCACTGATGCCACGGGAGACACATAAACAAATTGCAGCCACTAAAATGTTTGTTTTGAACATTTGTGGACTTACGGACAAAAATCAGTGAACCCCAAAAAAGTCACATCCTAACTAACTATACCCACAATCCAGGCAGAGAGTAAAGGGAGCTTGAGTAAAGACCACAACAGAAGAAACAGAACTACTCCACAGGACAGTTTTATATGGCGGTGATAGAAAGCAGAATACAGGCTTTAATTCTATTTAGCCTCTTAGTCTTTTTGCTTCTCCTTTCTTCTCCTTCCTCTCTCTGGTCTCCCTTGCCTCTGAGGTCTTTGATCACCACGTTGATATCATAGCTTCACAGGAAGAAAGGCTCAGTCTGATTGATTTATTGAATTATTGACTCAATAAAGAAAAAAGTACCAGAGAAAGTGAATATAATTACATCATAACAATCTGATGGTTAAAAAAAAACCCTCAAATTTGGGCAGCACATGAAGGACAAACTGATGCTAAGATTTGAGATAGAGCATAAAACACATCTGTGTGCTGAGTTAGGGAGACAGAGCGGCCAAGCATCACCTGTGACTAAGACAAGGGTTAGAGTCAGCATACAGATAGGAGAGATTACAATCAGGAGTAGAAAGGGCCCACAGAACCTTGGAGCACTCAGTCCTAAACAGGATGTCGTCATCAAACCCTCCCCTCAGCACACAGGGCACTATTGTTAAGTTCCAATGAGGACAGAAGATGCTAAGGAAACTGTCTTCCGGGGAGGGGGGAGGGGGATGTTTGCCCGGAAACCGGGAAAGGGAATAACACTCGAAATGTATATAAGAAATACTCAAGTTAATAAAAAAAAAAAAATCAAAAAAAAAAAAAAAAAAAAAAAACTGTCTTCCAGACCCAAGACTGACACACACATGAACTCACAGACACTGTGAAGCATGCACAGGGCCTGCACAGGTCCCAATGCTGAGAGGGGAATGTGGACACAAGTCCCCATTCTTAACCTCAAAGCTGTCTCCAGCTGACAGCCTGCCAAGGGAAAATTAGTTCTCTCTCCAGCAGAAGCTGACTAGGAATACAAACCACACTTTAAGGGAGGCTCCATGCCTAACAGTAGATGATCAACACAAACCTAGTGTTTTTGGAGATGTTTGGTCTCACAATGCTTTGTCTGGGCCACTTTAAAAAATTTTTTATTTATCTTTTATTTAGTATGTTTTCTGATTTTGTGTTTGTTCTACTGTTTTTGTTGTTGTTGCTGCTCTGTCTTTTTTAAATTGTTTGTTTTCTAAAGAGAGAAAGAAGGCTTATAGTTGAAAGGGTGAGTACAGGGTAGGATTGGGGAGGAGATGATGAAGGGAAACCCTGATCAGAGTATAATGCATGAAAATTAAATCTATCTTCAATTAGAACACAATGGCTCATGAATACACACATCCTTTAGTATACAAGAGGACACAGCAGAACACAAGATGAAAGCATGGTGTCCAGACCACCAGAAAATGGAAGGCGGAAGAAACGCGTGGAGTCATGCTTACAGTGAAGACAGGAAAGCACTGGCCATCTGGGGAGAGTCGGGGTGAAGAAGCAGGGAAAGGCCATGATCTCTAGACAGTATCAGGGTTCACCACAAGTTCACAGTCATGAACTGGAAGCAGAAATTGCTAGTATAAATTTGTTTTCCTCCATTCACCTTATGAAAAGATGGAATTTAAATAAAAGGGCAAGAGGGTAATAATAGTAAAAACTTGACATGACCAATGACTCAGTCCTGAATGAAAATCAAACGACATTGCTCTAAAGGACATAGTTGTCTAAGTAGGCAGGTACGGCAGCATCAGAAGAGAGGCTCTCACTAACAGCACTGACCACTAGCACACAGCCGTCTAAGGAATGTTAGCCAACAAGCAAAACCTTCGCTTCTGAAGCCTGTAAAACATACAACTCTGGAATCACCAGGGGCATGCATGCCATCTCTGCTGTCTAATCTGTCCGCCATCACTGTTAGCAGGCACCCTGGGATACAACACTTCACACCATGCAAACCTCAGGGAGCTTCTTCCCAAACTAGAGATGCTTCTCTCAGCCAAGCAATAAAGTAACAACAATTGTAACCCGACTTTTGGCTACTGTGTGGGTTCCTATTTTTTCCACCCTTATTCCACCCTTTCTACCCCCTAACATCAGGTATGAGAGAATAGGAAGGGAACGGGGCTGATGCTACTGTTCGGGGTGTTGAGATCCTGGAGGTGAGTTTGTCTTTGCTATTAGGTTATCTAAGTTCTTCATGTTGTTTCTTCTTTGCACACGACTACTTAACAAACCGCAACCAACAGCATCCACCCAACAACCCACAATGCCTCTCAGGGTTCTAGCATTTATATGCCCTTGAAGAGTGCCCAGATTTCCACGTCATACAATCACAGAAACTATCTGTGAGCTGTCAAAATCAGACCCCTGCTAGAGCAAGAAGCATATCATAGACGACTGCTGTGGACAATCTGAAGAAGCCCTACATCCCACACTGGGGATTCAAATGAAAACAATTTCTTACGTTTCTATGTTTTTAAAGAAACCAAAACTCTCACTACAAACCCAATGGGCACGGGATCTAGATAACAAGGGCGGAGCAAAGAGCTCAGAATTCTCCAGAGAAAAGGGGAGGAAGAGGCAGGAGAGCAGTGACAACTGTGCAGTCACCTAGGAAACAACCAACCTCACAGAAAGAAAAAAAATCCAACTTCCCATGCGAAAACATGAGAATGACACTTTACCTGTCACCTGACAGTAAAGTAGATCCCAGACTGCTCAGAAACCTAAGCAAATGAATAAAGTTATTGCCTGTGGTAGTCTGAGTGGAAATGACCCCTACAGACGCACTGGGAGCAGCACTATTAGGAGGTGTGGCCTTGCTCGAGGAAGCCTGTTACAGTGGGTAGGTTTGGGATTTGTGAAATCTAAGCCAGGCCAGTGTCACTCTGTCTTCCTGCTGCCTGTGGGTCTAGATACGGCCTCTGCTCCTCTGCAGCACTGTGTCTGCCTGTTTGCTGCCATGTTTCCTGCCGTGATAATGGACCAACCCTCTGAAACTGTAAGCCAGCCCCAATTAAATGCTTTCCTTTCAAAGAGTTGCCACAGTCATGGTGTCTCTTCATAGCGATGAAACCCTAACTCAGCTATCACCTAACAAAGAAAAACAAATCTTTGTATAAAAAGTGTAGGATATATGTGGACTTACCTGTCATTAATACTGACAGCCATAACCTGTTTGGCACTCAATAATGACCTCCCCCAAATAAATCGCTATCTAGGGCAACAGAATAATGCATTCGTACAGCGATGCTAAAATGTGAAACTGTTGAACCTAAAAATCAGAATATTTCCATCACATAAAAAGCCTTCCAGAACTATTCTTGAAGAATGGTAAACAAAGAGCAAAGGCTACTCCCTCTAAGTCCAATGAGCTCTGTAACTTGTTAGCTATGTACAAGTATTATTACTTCATTTAATGTACTTTTGAAACAGCGAGATCATGACCTGGTAATCTTTTTTCCAGGAAGACGGTTGATGATAACATGAAGAATGAACTGAGGAAAAGACCAGGCTTTAGGGGAGATTTCAAAGCTCACAGGAGCTAGCACATATAGCTCATCAGTACAGAAGTGCACACAGCACATACAGTGTAGCACATATAGCTCATACAGTATAGCACACAGCACATACAGTATAAAACACATAGCACATACAGTGTAGTACACACAGCACATAATGTAGTATATATAGTTCATACAGTGTAGCACACATAGCACATACAGTGTAGAACACATGGCACATACAGTGTAGTATATACAGTTCATACAGTGGCACACACAGCACATACAGTATAGCACACAACACATACAGTGTAGCACAGGGCACATACAGTGTAGCACACACAGCACATACAGTGTAGCACACAGGGCATACAGTGTAGCACATACAGCACAGAGTGTAGCACACAGCACATACAGTGTAGCACATACAATGTAGTACATACAGTGTCATTAAAGGATACAGTGTGGTACATACAGTACAGAAACACATATTAGCACTGTAGGATGATGTCATCACGCAGGGGAAAACAGGTACAAGACAGAACGAGGCCTGTCATTGGATGAGAAGGCAGGATGGGTGGAAGAAAAGTTTTTGAGGAGGAGACTAAAGCGTGGAGGGGAGAAGCAGCCAAGAGAACATGGAGGCAGATGTTAAGATTCCTCTCTGCACATTTACAGGTTGTTATGAATATTCTTTTTTTTTTTTTTCGGAGCTGAGGACCGAACCCAGAGCCTTGCGCTTGCTCCCCAACCCCTGTTATGAATATTCTTAAGGGATGAATGTGTACAGGGCTTTGTGCGTCGAGATGAGCAAATTATATCTTATCAATTGGATCAGAGGTTATTGGTCGTGTGTTCTTTCATGTGGCGATTTAAGTTCAAGAGAGTCTGTGGTGGCTGGAGACACTAGTCCACCACATAATTGGGATGTATATTTCTGGCATGGTGGCAACCTGCCTTGGAAACTAGATGAGTAGAGAGATTGTTGCCAGGATCAGAGAGAAGCCTTTGGCAGTGTGATGTGGGATGGAGCAAAGTGGGTGAGACGCTTTGCTGACTGAGATGAGGATATCTTGGGGCACCACGGTGCCGGACCTAGCGAGGGTAAAAAAAGACAGTTTTTTGGTCTTGTTTTGTTTTTTGTTTTTTTGTTTTTTTAAATAATTCTACAGCAACACAGCACATACAGTATAGGAGCTAAACAAAGCAGGAATAATTACAGAAAAGAAAAACATCTAAAACCAAACAGTTCACAAATTATGTCTGTATGTGCATGAGTATAGGTGGTATGAGCCCGATGTGGGTGTTGGAGAACCAATCCAATTCTCTATGAGAACAGCACGCTCTCTAACTGCTGGACTCGCTCCCTAATTTCTTACAAGAAGTCTTCCCCTCCACTTCCTTGGGATACCCAGAACAGACAGGAGGAAGCCTGCACTCCTACCTTACACTGCACATTGCTATTTCCTGACCCTCCCGTAACCATGGCCTTTTTACGTTATGCGGACAGAAGGAAGTGACTGAGTGAATGTGAACAGAAGCAGAGAATGAAAGCTTTCCTGAGGAGAGCCACAATGCAGCTGATATACTGTCAGTATTTATATCAGCTTTGAGATTCCCCTTGCTTTAGCTTCCCCACAGTTGGAACGTACAGGTGTTGCCACCAGAGGCAGCAATGTTCTCCTCCAACAGCAGCTCACTGTATAGCACAGGCTGGCCCTTTCTGCTTCTGCATTCTGAGGTTGGACTGCAGACATGTGCAACACATGGCAAAAGCAATTTTTAAGATAACTATTCCTCAGTTACACATGTGGACCAGAAAATGTATCACAAGCCATTCATCTACAGCAGAGTAAAAAGACCAAGGAGCACCTGCACTTCCTCACCTCCTCAAAAACAGCAGCTTTGTTGACTTTTTCCCTTGCAATGTCACAGATCTTCAAGATTCCCAGAGCAAAAGCTTTCATGGCAGGGTCTTCTATGAAGTCTGGATTATGAATGTAAAGGCATGTAAATACCGTCTGTGCCAAGGAATGGCCTTCGAGCCATGTGATCTGTTGAGAGAGGGTAGTATACAGGATTTGCAAAGTCTAAACTGAGCCAGTGAGTCCTAGATCCATATATGTATAATTAATCATAAGATCGAGAAGATCATCAAAAAGGAGGTCACAGAAGACAGAACTAAGAACTTGCTTTCACTAAATGCTATGAAGCAGGGAGCGTGCCTCTAGTGCTCTACAGATCTCAGATAGTTCAGATCTCAAACTACAGTGCTCCGTCTGCATTGCAAGTGCCTCGCCATCTATGAGAAGCATTCTTAAGCCTAATATTCCAGTCTACAACATCTTAGTGTTTAATCAAAGTAGAGGAACTATGTAGCATTCAAAAGCAAACAGTTCCACAATGAAATTTATTCCTGGCGATCCTTCCTGACTTTCCGTACTCCTTTAGGAATAGTATATTGCTAAAAGGCATTAAGTCTTTTCTAGATAGAAAACTCTGGCTGTGTCTCTGTCAGCAATGTAGCCTAAGGCAATATAATAAAATGCTGGAACCTCAAATATGAAGAGTCCTGGTCTACAGTCAGGTGCAAGTGCAGCTGAAATTCCACTACCAGTGTGTGCACAATGGTATATCAACAAGTCCTACAAAAAATGACGATTTTTCTTTAAAATTAAACAACCCTGCCTAGAAACATATCCAGTACAGAGAAATCACTAGAATACTCTGTAGAGAGGACAGCCAGTTCATGACTTTTATTGGAAGGGCAGCAAGCACATCTCCAAAGCCAGTCTACACTTCCCTTTGCTCTGCCTGTGCTCACCTCAGGGAGCCTCACTACAATTTCTCTTGGCAACCTGCAAACAAGGCAGGTGCTGTGGATAATGGCTGCAATCTTCTCCTCATGGAAACAAAGCATCCCTTAGCAGAACAGGCAGAAGATGGGCTGTGCTTTCCCGAGGCTTATTAGCCTGTGAATGTTATGTCTGCTTTCTGAGGGCTGGCACTGCCCTGTTTCATGTTCACCACAGTGCACATACTTTAATTCAAAGACTCAGGTAGGCCGCAGTTTAGTGAACCAACAGTCTCGTTTTATTTCTTACCAAACAGCAAAAACAGGTATCCATTATTCCTATCAGTTCAGGCAAGCTGAGGTCTTTAATTTTAATGGTGCCATCCTAAGAAGGAGAGGACAAACAACACAAAGTTAAAGAAAGCAAGCTGTGTGTATAGTTGTGTTTTCGAGTTTAAAATTAGGTGTTAAAGGGGTTGGGGATTTAGCTCAGCGGTAGAGCGCTTGCCTAGCAAGCACAAGGCCCTGGGTTCGGTCCCCAGCTCCAGAAAAAAAAAAATTAGGTGTTAAAAATAGTAACAATAACAATAATAACAGTAATCCAAAGAAAACACTAACTTACCTATCTGATAAAACCAAAACACCAACTTAATGTTTTGTTCTTAGGAACAAAATCCCATTTCTTGCTCTGGCTGCACTGGAGCCCAGGGTGACCGGGGACCAATCCTATTGCTTCAACCTCGCAAGAGCTGAGCTTACAGGCCTGCATGTCGACATATTACTCTGACACACTTACTCTAGTACACAGGTGAAGAAACCACATATCTTAAATGGATCCTTACTGATCTATGCCTTACATCGTGAATAAGAAAAATCAATATTGGAAGCAATCGAGGCCTTTTCTTTATGGTAAAGGCAAGATTCTCCTAGCTATCTGTGGTGCTGTGGTGCTGTGGTGCTGTGGTGCTCAAGTCTACAGCAACCCAGCCCAGCCCTGTGGAATCAGGAGAGGATTTCACAGTCCTAATGAGTGACAAAGCAAGTTCAATTCCAATGTGTCTCAAGGAAGGAAGGAAGGGGGAGGGAGGCCAAATGACTAAGCATTTCTAAAGCACAGTTGAAATTACACAGCCCACATTGGAATGACAGGCATATGCTACCTACTGGCTCAAAACTAGTGTTGTTTATTTATTTTATGTACTTTTTGTTCTCAGGTTGAAACAGCCTCACTCTGTAGCTTAGACACTACAGCAATTCTCCTACCTCAGCATCTCAGTATATAATGGTAGAAAATGTAGTCTGAGTTAAGCATCCTGAACATAAACTCAATTACTTTCAAAATGAATTCAAAGAATACACAAATGAACAACTTAGAGCAAGTTTATTATGAGGACCTCACATCATTAATTTCTAGGTTTTCACTGAGACTGATAACTAAATATTACAACAAAATCAAACCAAAACAAGGTCTCACGAACCCCAGTGTGATCTCAAAGTCACTGTGTAACTGAGGCTGGCCTCCTGACCCTCCCACCTCACTCCTAAGGGCTGAGACAATGAGTGTCCCATCATGCCTGCTTTTGATGCTGATTCTTCTGAGACCCTTGTAAAAATACAGTACAACAGCCTTTGTAATTTTGGTATTAAGCACATTATAACATTAAATACAGGTATTTTCTTAAAAGCCAGAGACACACAAAAAATGCAATGACTACCTTGACGGCTTGTTCAAAATTGAGGACTTTTCTATTCACTTGGTTCCCGATCATCCCGGCATCCATCTTGGGATCCATCATTTCAATAGCAGACATGGCTTCAAACAGACCAAACCTACAAGTACATGAGCCCACAAGCTACTTTTGAATGCAGAGCTCTACAGTTGTAAAAACATTATCGCAGAACGTTTAGCAACTACAGTATCCCATGTATTTATTTGTATTATGTGTATGATTTGCTAAAACTTCTGTTTCAATTAATCATCAGCACGAAATCTCACTACCTTACTGTACCAACTGTCCTGCGCTCTTCAGACTCTGACACTGCCCTCAACAGTACATGGACCGGCCACTCCTGTCAAATGACAGGAATTCCTTAAACAACTTCCTTTGATTTTTCAGAAGGTTATGTGCAACTTTTTTCATTTTCCATGTATGTTTTTGTATGTATTAATGCTTGTGTAACATACTTGTTATGCACATTTGTGTGTATGCATATTTATACACCCATGCATGCCTGCATGTGCATAAGTGATCCTGAGAGACATCGCTCCTTGGCCTGGAGCTCACCAATGAAACTGAATGGCCAACAATCCCAGTCACCCCCTTGTCTCTGCCTCCCCATTTTAAGACTACAAATTCATGCAAGGATTTTACAGGGTTCTGGTTCTGAAGATTAAACCCAGGTCCTCGTGTTTACAAAGCAAACACTTTACCAAACGACCCATCTTCCCTCTTCTGGCTCCATTTCTTCATAGTTTAATGATAATTGATTTATGTAGTTCAAAATTTTAGCAATTACATAGTGCAAAACAATCCAGAACTTCTGGTTGTTTACTATGGACAAAGATAATTATCACACACTGAAAACTGATTAGAAATTACTGCGATGGGCTGGAGAGATGACTCAGTGGTTAAGAGCACTGACTGCTCTTCCAGAGGTCCTGAGTTCAATTCCCAGTAACCACATGGTGGCTCACAACCATCGGTAATGGGATCTGATGCCCTCTTCTGGTGTGTCTGAAGACAGCTACACTGTACTTATATATATATATAAAATAAATAAATAAATCTTAAAAGAAACAGAAGAACTAAGATATGCCTCAAGAGATGGCAGAGGAAAAGGGGCTTAATTAAAAGCTTGGCTAATCAAACTGACAAGTAGTACATTGCTCTAAATCACACTCTTACATAGGTGACAAGGGCTTGCTATGGCAGCACATATACTATAAAGCAAGGGAAAGATGTAAAAAGGGCTGGAGGGATGGCTCAGGGGTTAAGAGCACTGACTGCTCTTCCAGAGGTCCTGAGTTCAATTCCCAGCAACCACATGGTGGCTCACAACCATCTGTAATGGGATCTGATGCCCTCTTCTGGTGTGTCTGAAGACAGCAACAGTATATGTGTGTGTGTGTGTGTGTGTGTGTGTGTGTGTGTGTGTGTGTGTGTGTATAAAATAAATGAATCTTTAAAAAAAAAGAGAAAGAGAGCTTTAAGGACTGGGGATGTAACGCAGTGGTAAGAGCTTGCATTCAATCCAAATTCTAAAAGAAAATAAAAAACTTCTTGAAGACAGACCTCTGGCCACAGTGCTAATGTTATATTCAGTTTAAGATATGGTGACAAGCTGGGCAGTGGTGCACACCTTTATGTCAACACTCCAGCGGTGGAGGCAGAGGCAGGAAGATCTCGGAGTTCTACAGGGCAAGATCTACAACCACCAGGCTACACATAGTAAACCTGTCTTGAAAAATAGAAACAAAAGACACCCTGGCAGCCTGCTTCCAGTAAACAAAGACGATGCGCGTGTGGACCGGAGCCTGAAAGCATGGGCTACCATGGTGCTGTTTAACGAACGGGAAAGCACTCAAGCATGTAAGAGTGTCTCAACAACGACACTATCCAACAATATGGCTTCATGACTGCCAAATAGTGCAGTGAGAACAAATGAATACATTCTAAAGTGCATAGACTAGGGGGACACTCTAGGAACAGGTTCTGTGGGAAAGAAGCAAAAAGAAGTAATTTCATACTAACGGAAACAACCAGCCAATGCTTTTGAGAAAAACCACTTATCCCATAGGAAAATCCAAATGTTTAAATCAGATTAAAGTTCTAAACCTGCACAACAAGCAAACGAAACCTCTCCTTTGATATCTACAGAGCTACAGAGAAAAAGCAGCTGTATGTAGAACTGGCCAAGGCTCCCCACGTGGACCAGCAGGCAACTGTGTGACCTGGGAAGCTGCTGGAGATTCCAACTGTCTCAAGCCGGCTCACTTAGATGAAACTAGATCCAGCCAGGCATCTCTGACGCTTTCTAGATGATTCTGAACACACTAAGGCTTTAAGAGCCAATTTCAGCTTCTCCTCGCTCCTCCAGCAAACAGTGTCTACAGCTATTCGCTTTCCAAGATTCAAGATTATGTTGTCCTAACCACGAAGCAGCCTGGGCACAGGGTGTCTACAGGAGCATAGTGAGGTGTAAATATAGGCCAGTACTTCCTTTCCTTTGTTTTGCTTGGAGATCTTCAATTTTATTCCACACCAGCACTAAGTCATTGATAAATCCACCACACTAGACATACAACTGATAGCCTTCTTCAAAACTCCCATGCTCAGCTTGTCCATCTTCATGAAGGCTCCTGACAGTCTGAAGTTTCATATCTTATCCAAGTCAGTGACTCAAGATAGCTCACCCAAACTGAAATAGAAACTGTATTTATAACTCATTTGAAACATAAATTTACTTGGACTTCAAAGAATGTTCTACCCAAGGAAAAAAGATTCTAGTCTTACCCTATTACTATACAAATACTCACAGCTTATCGTGAAGCAGTTCTCCCAACTTCAGCTCTAAAAGAAGCAAAGAGAAGAGGTACTTTAATAGCACAATTAAGTTTCAAGACTAAGAGGAAACATGCTTGGATTACTTTAAAAATCATTTTCTAAGGATTGGCTAGCCACTCAATTATCATAGTGAGGCTCTCAAGAACATTATGAAGTGGGTCAAAAACCCAAAAAACCCACAAGACTGACAATTAACAAGCAAACAACCATCTTAATAGTCCAGTAAGAATTACAGACTTAAAAATCATTTTTAAAGATACTAGCATATTTCACCGCACTGGGCTAACTTTGTCACAGAAACAATTGCTACCTCACTTGTTTCTAAACCACACAGGGCCATCATCTAACCTTTGGTGGTACAGGAACAATGTCAAAGTCACATCACAAGATTCAGTGTACAAAACACTTTGAGTAAACTGCTAATCCATTTAGTGTTCATGGACTGGAGATTAAGGTCAGCAGTAAAGCAATCACCCAGCATGCATGGGATGGGGCTCCATCCCAGTACACAAGAGGGGAGGGAGAGATGGCATCTGAGAGGCCAACTGGAGTTTTGGGAGGGGAAAGAGACAACATCTTCAAACCTCAGGCTTGTTTTTTTAGATAGATAGATAGATAGATAGATAGATAGATAGATAGATACATACATACATACATACATACATACATACATACATACATACATACATAGACTGTCGCTGTCTTCAGACACACCAGAAGAGGGCATCAGATCTCATTACAGATGGGTGTGAGCCACCACGTGGTTGCTGGGATTTGAACTCAGGACCTCTGGAAGAGCAGTCAGTGCTCTTAACATTGAGCCATCTCTCAGCCCCAAACTTCAGTTTTAAAATGAACCAGAGATGCTTAAATCCAACCTTCATATAGCACCCCAAACCAGTAAAATGCAGGGAAGACTCTGACAATGCTTCTAAAGCAGCCTACGTGCTTTCAATGTTCAGATAGAAGGCAGGAACCACCACTAGACCATATTGTTAAGTTTAAATGCTCTCTTTATTTTTTATTCTGGAATATCCAAGGTGAGCAGTGAAGCTGGTGGGGCCGGGTGGGGTGTAGATGAAGTGGAAACTTCCAAGGAAAAGCAGGAGAAACTACAAAGGAAGCACCCGCGGCTGGCTCCTCGCACCTTCAGACCCAGTGACCAGAAGAAGCCTTGGTGGGGTGTAGGGCTCTACAGGAACTACCAGGAAAGACCCACAAGTCTCTTGTCCCACATTCCAGGAGCACAGGAAAGGAGGAGGCTATAGACAAAGGTTCCACTCCTGTCCCTCCACTCTGCACCAGTGAGCCTGCTGGGGCTGGAGGGATCCAAGAGCCTTACCTTTCTCATCAGTGCAACTGTGTCCTAAGAACCCTTCCTACTTCTTTTCTCTAGGACTTCATCTCACTCTTGCATGTGTATTGAGGGCTAGGCCAGGCCAGGACTTTTCCTGAAGCCGTGATATATGAGGAGGAACTTGGCTCCTTGTCTAATACCAGGAACACGTTGGAGACAGGGCTTTGGGCAGCTATGGTTTTGGATCCTGGAAACTCTTTGAGGGGTGTGGTCATTAGTCTCAAGGAGCCCTAGAAATGTGGCCCACCTGACTGAGATATCCTGTGCTCCCTCTGGGTCACACTGCCTGATTACCTTCCTGCTGACTTTGTCAAATTGTCCCCCTGGAAACTGTGTGTCAGATGCTATACTTAGTAAGTCCAACTTTCCTAGCTACTTTATTTTCTTTATCTTCTGATCTCAGAACCCTGTCACTAAAGAACAACCTGCTGGTCCGGATCACATGTTTCTCATGATGGTTTTCTTGTTTGTACCTTACTCAATATTAGCTGTTCTTTTCCCACTGTACTACGCACATCACACACTTTCTCTCTCTCTCTGTCATCCTTATCCCTTTTTCTCTTTACTACTCAATTCTAACAGTCATAGTTTACATAGCTCCTCCAAAAATTCCAACCCCACAGTAATGGCACCCAGTAAGAGTGAGCTGGATAAAACCCTAGGGGACTCAAAGATGACTTGGAGAATATTCAAACCACAAACGGAAGGAGGAAGGAAGGAAGGAAGGAAGGAAGGAAGGAAGGAAGGAAGGAAGGAAGGTAGGTGGGTGGGTGATGAAGAATGTGACCCGGGAGTTCAGCAGAGAGATACTGAACTACTGTAGAAAAACCAATCTGAAACAGTGGGAATGAAACCCACAATACAGTAAATAAGAAGCTCACCGACAGACAGAGTGGATCAGAGAAGAGAATATCTGAACTTAAAAGCTCAGTGGAGGAACTGGACAGCATGGAAGGCATTTGCTGCCAAGCCTGATGACCCGAGTTCAATCCCCAGGACCCACATGGTAGGAGGAGGGAATTGATTCCTGCAATCTGTACACAGACACACACACACCCCACAAAAATACAAATGTGACTTTTACAAGTAGTAAATATAAGAATGTACAAGTGACTCTTCTGAGATATATGACATTTTAAAAGTCGAAATCTACTGTTTCTGAGCATAGAAAAAAAATCTCATTATAAAAACGTGTAAAATATTTTGAAAAGGATCCTAACAGTTATTTAAAAAAAAAAAAAAAACAACAACCAACCAAACAAAAACCAAAAAAGGCCAGTGAGCTGGCTCAGTGGTGGAAGTGCCTGCTGCCAAGCCTGACAACCTAAGTCCCATCCCTAGGTCCCATGTGATGGAAGAAAACCAATTCCTCACACAACATATACTCTGACCTCCCTGTGTATACTCTGACATGTTGGAGTTCACATGTGCTCTTGCAGAGGACCAAGACTGTCCAGTTAGGAAAAGATACACTAATCCATATCTAACACAGAACACCAAAAAAGACGAGACCAGAAAAGAACCTGAAACTCTAAGTATACAGAGCAAAGGAATTATATTCAAAATGTCGAGAGAGAAGCACCACATCACACATAAATGCTGGCCCCACAAAGAGCAGGCTTATCACATGAGGGTTTAAGAGCCAGGAGAGTCTGGAAAGATGAGTTTTAAGATCTGAACGATAGCCACCAGCCCAAATTACTACAGTCTACTATGCTTTCTGTGTTAAAGAAAGGAGAAAGAAAAACCTTTTATTGTAATAAAAACATACTAAAGGAATTTAAAACCTCCCAGACAACTTTAGAGAAGATACCTGAAGGAATCCTTTAGGCTCAAAAGAAAAACAGCTATTTACAAGGCCGGAGAAGAATAAGCATGCTAGAATAATAATTAAGAAATCAACAGAATACGACGACTAAATTCACCTTTCAATAATGTCAGAACAAGACTGACACGTCTTAGCTACTGCAGGCTTCCTAAAACCTGATCTCATGAAGGCATTTTCTCACCTGAGGTTCCCTCCTCCCTGCTGACTCTAGTTTGTGTCATGTTAATATTAAACTAGTCAACAGACGCCATGACCAAGGTAACTTATAAAAACGATGCATTAAACTGGGAGTTTTTGAATCCTCAAAGCCCATTCCAGGGACACAACTCCTTCCAAGGCCACACCTCCTAATCTTTCCTAAACCATCCACCAACTGGAAACAACCATTCAAATGTGTTGTGGACTGCCCTGGAGTTATCTGTATTTTGATTCTAATTCCACTGCCAAGGATGGCTGCCTAGTCATGTGCTCAGGACTCAGGTGACTTCACCAGAACCTTCTCCCCATTGAATTTGTAAAATACAGGTGAGGAACGGGTACAGGATAGAAGGAGGCCTGTCACTGGATGAGAAGGAAGGATGGGCGGGAGAGAAGTTTGAAGGAAGAAGAGACTGGATGGAACAGAAAGGAGAAAGAGACAGGAGAGAGAGAGAGGAGCCAAGGGACAACAATGGAAGCTGACGTTAAGATAACGCTCTGTGTATTTACAGGTTGTTATTAATGGTCTTAAGAGATGGCCGTGTATTGGGCTCTTATGTTTAGGTGGGCAATTATATCTTATCATTTGGGCCAAAGGTTATTGTGTTGTGTGTTCTTTTATGTGACAGTCTGAGTGTAGGAAAGTGTGAGGTAACTGGAGACACTGGGCCACCTCAGAGTTGCGATGTGTTTCTGCCAAAATATCCAGCAGATATCTTGGGGCACCAAGGTGCTCAACCTAGTGAGGTAAAAGACAGCCATATTTTTTTTTTTAAATATATTTTTACAACACAAATGCATCCATCATCCATTTGCACTCAAAACTTCACAAACAGGTCTGGGCCTGCAGAAATGCTTGGCATAGGCAGTCGCACCCTGGGGAGCTGGTGCTGTTAAGAAAGCAGGCAGAGAGGCTGGTGGCACGCCTTTAATTCAAGTAAACGGCAGAGGCAGGCGGATCTGATTTCGAGGCCGGCCTGGCTTACAGATAGAGCTGCAGCTGTGGGTTCCTAACTTTTAACAAAGGTGTCAAAACATACACTGAAAAAAGTATCTTACGTAGTAATGACATTGGCCGAATCAACTATTTATTTGCAAAAGAATGAAATTAAATGCTTATCTGTCAACTAGTACAAAACCCAATTCAAAGTAGATTGAAGAGCTTACTGCAAAATGTGCAACACTAAAACTGTTAGGGGCAGACACCCCAGACCTTGGCACAGGTAAAAACCACCTGACTAGCACAGCAGCCACACAAAAGAGAGCCCCAAAATGGGCAAAGACACCATCGACAGAGGGAACACAGCCAATGAAAGGAGAGAAAACTCTTCCTAATTATTCTTCAGACAGGCTAATATCTAGAAATAAAGAACTCCAAAAATTAAAAGCAAAAGAATAAAATGTCAGACAACAAATGGGCTAATGAACTGAAGAGACCATTCTGAAAAGAAACCCTGGTAGTCAATAAAGGTACAAGAAATGCTCAGCACCCTTAATCAGCTAGGAAATGGAATTAAACTGCTCTGCACATGCGTCACTCTAGTCAGACTGAAGGAACCAGGGCCCTTTGCTCACTGCTGGTAGACTGAACACTGCATCGCATTATGGAAACCATCAAGAGGTTCTCATAAATAAATAAAATATATAAATAAAGCAATCTAGAACCTCCACACTACCCTTCTGCACGAATATGAGCATAAAACTGGAAGGTCTTGTCTCACTAGAGACAACTCACTCCCACAGCAAGGGAATGAATGGTGCAGCATAGATGTCCACAAGAGATGAGCAAACAGTGAAAATGTGATATTTACACACGGTGGAGTCTTGCCCAGCCATAAAGAAAAATGAAATTTATAGGGAAATGGATGAAAGTAGAAAATAAATTGTGTGAGGTAACTCAGGCTCAGAAAGACAAATACCATGAGAACTGTTTCACATGGGGGTCCTAGGTTGCAACTTTAATAAGTGTATTTATGTGGAAGCGAGTGGAGGTCATGGAAGAGTAAAGAACCCACAAAAAGGCAGGAAAAGGCTCTGAAGGAAGGAGGTGTGGAGGGTGACAGGATTAAGTGTCAGGATAGTACAGAGAAGAACTTGGGGTATAAGCAGAAGAGGGAGAGAGGAAGAGTATATACGAAAATGAGATAAGGAAACTTGTTATCTGTATGCTAATTTTAAATTATAAACATCAAGAAAAATACATTCTCACTCTCAGGTTCAAAACCTTTCCCACTGTCCATAAAACAAGCTGGGACCCACAAAACAAAAACAATGGCACTGAAGATTCTCACCTAAACTGTTCTGTATGTAGCCAAGCAGAATCATTCAGGATCACGAAAACACCAAATCCTCAAGGAGCTCTGGCTCAAATGGCTTACCTCAATCTACGGTCATTTCCTCATCTTCACTTACAGAAAGGAAGCTTTTCTTTAAAGATACAACTTTCCCCTTCCCCACTTAGGTCCATGATAACAGCCCTCCAATATAGATTACTTAAAAAAACAAAAAGCACACAATGACAGACATGAACCATTTATTCACCCGAACATTTGAGCATAAAAACTACCACATGACACAGCTCTCCTCCTGGTAGACATACAGAGCAGCAGACGTAGAGGGGAGACTCCGTCCAAGCTTCTTCCACACCTCACCGAGACAAACGTTAAGTGGACATGTAGACTGAACTGTCAAAGGGACAGAGGCACATGGTTTCTATCCTGGCTGGCTTCCTCTCTACCAGGTACCATGCCAACTCTTCCCTCCTCTCCTTCAAAGCAGTATTCAAAGCCACCTTGTTATTCCCAAAGACCTGGCTGGCCAGCAGGTGGATCAGGAGTGAGTGCCTTCCCGTCCGAACTTACCACTCTTCCCTCTACCTTCACCCTCTTTCCCCTTCTCTGGATCATCACCCCATCCTACCCCTTCCCTGGATCCTCATCCCTCAGGACCTCTGGAAGAGCAGTCAGTGCCCTTAACTGCTGAGCCATCCCTCCAGCCCCCAGTCTCTCTCTTAAACTATAAACATGCTCATGTATATCACTTCTCTAAACATTTATTGAGGAGAGTACTTATTGTAGAGGGAAGTCTACCTTTCTTAGAACGGTCTTGAGCTTCTCAGCTTCAAATGATTCTCCTCACTCAAACACCCAAGTAGCTAGGACTTCTAATGGCACTACCAAGTTGTGCCACTAAACCCAGTTATTACCAACCATGGGACCTACTGTGTGCCACACACAGCTCTTCATTCTACAGTTATACACATGGTCTCTGCCATTATCAAGCTTATGTCATGGCAGGTAAAGCCGACCATGACGCTCCAGGCCACCTGCTTACAGCTACAGGAATGATACATAAAGTACAAAAGTGATACATGTGGTCTGATACAAAGTAACTCGAAATGGGGGGGGGGGTGCTCAGTTCACACAGGCCCTTGGGAGTAAGAGGACTGGAAAAGACAGGGCAATGGCAGGAAGCTGAAGTCAGCAGTACGCAGAGCTTAGGAAACCATGATGGAGGAGTCTGCCTTATGCTACTCCCAATGGGAAGTCACCAAGGATCTTAAGAGAATAACAGGATATCACCAATTTTAAATCTCAAACACACAAAAATTCTTTTGCCCAATAAAGTGTTTGTACAGGAGGGCATTATTGTCACGTTACCTGCCTTCTTTCCTTTCTTCCTCCTTTTTATTTTTTGGTCTCACTCTCACTGTACAGCCCTAGCTGTTCTGGAACTTACTGTATAGATCAGGCTGGCCCTGAACTCAGAGATGCACCTGCCTCTGCCTCTGCCTCTGCCTCACTGGGATTAAAAATGGGCACTACTATACCTGCTGTCATGGATTACCTAACCTGTTCAAGTTAGAAGACTTCAGGAGACAGCCGTGTCCTGGAGCTGGAAAGATAGAGCTGGTAGGATGGCTCAAAGCGCATTTGGCACACAATCATGAGGACCAGAGTTCAAATCCCAGCATAAGCCAGGATTCCTGAAAAGGCCTATAACTACATCTCAAAGGGATTTAATGCCTTATTTTGGCATCCACGTGCACACAGTCCTGTGCACCCTCACACATATGTACAAATACATAAATAAAAATGTTTCTTAAAAAAACTTCAACATCTGTACTAAAGTTTTACCCAATATACATCTGCTTTAGACCAAGAGTAAAAACAGAGAGCAGAGTACAGGATGGTTATCAACACTGAGCCTGACACTGTACTCCTGGCTTGTAATCTGTATCAGAGGAACAGGAAATTCAAGGTCATCCTCCACAACACAAAATTCCTTCTTAGCCTGGGCTACGGGAGACTTTCTCAAGAACAAAACTACCATAAATCTGATAAAGTCACAAGACTGTCTTGCTTTTTTGTTGTCATTGTTGTTAAGTCAAAGTTGAGAAGACACTATTTTGGTTTTACTTTATCCTGCCCCGGGCTTTGAACCAAAAGCCGCCAAAATTCAAACTCACCTCGACAAGCATCTTCAAAGTCCTGGGTTATGTCCACCCAGCTTGTGCTACTTTTTTCCATTTTCTCAGGGACATTGAGCTCCCATCCCGAAGCGTCATCATCTACTGCGGCTTTCATAACCATTATGCCTGTAAAGTGAACACTGGTGTGAGGCAGAGGTATAGCTTTGACTGGGACAGGAGCTGCAAAACTGCCCCAAGTGTTGGGTGAAAGACATCCTAAACTCTGTAGGCAGAACTCCTTTGAATCCTGCAAAAACAAAACAAACAAAAGCATACAAAACAAACCACCTAGCTTTGTGCAATCAGACCTCACGTTAAACCGATCGCACCTGCTAAGACTCCCAGCTTCTTCCAACTAGTTCAGAGATCTTCAAGCATTCCAGCCCAAGACTCCACTCCAGGGACCCCGGCTGTCAACACGGGCTTCCGGGAACCAGGGCAAACCCTCTCTGCTCAGCAGCAGCCTAGCATCCCTCACCCAGCGGGCTTCGCAGGACCCGGGCCTGGCCTCGCCCTGCAGGCGCGTCCGCACACCCTGGCCCGTGCAGCGAACGCGGCCGAGGCGGGAACCCGTCTACGCCGTGCCTCGCGGGGAACCGGCACCAGGCGGCCCTCGTCGCCCGGGCGACACGGGCACAGCCCGACCTCGCGGCGCGCGCCCCCCGGCTCCGACCCAAGGCGCGGCGAGGAACCGGCCGCCGGTGCCCGCTCCCTGATATCCGCCACAGCGGGCGGCGGGACCGTGCCAGCCCCGCACAGGTCACCCCAGGTACTTCCCCACGACCATCCGCGCCAGCACGCACCGTTCGCGCCGTGAAGATAAGGACACCGACACCACTACCTCCGCCGCCACCGCCGCCGCCGCCGCCGCCCCCTCCCCTCTCAGCCCCGCCCCGCCAGCCGCGTGCACGCATGCGTACGCCCTGGGCGCGCGTCCCCGCCCCCCGGACTCTCGGGAGTCTGCTCATCGGCCACGCCCCCTCTCTCACCTAGGCCGCCGTTTCCGGGAGGAGGAGCGTCCTCTCTTCTCGCGGGATTATAACACATCGCGAGACCGGAAGCCGTGCTCCATTTTCCTCCCCTCCGGCCCAGACCGGGCCGTGGGCGGGACCCGAGAGAGGCGGGGCCTGGGGTCTTGCAGCCCGCCTCATCCGGCGCGGCTTCCTGGGAAACTCTGAAAGGTGACTCAAGGGTGAAGGGGAGGGGTGGAGCTTCCGGAGGCGCTGGAGGAGGGGGTAGAGTAGCCCGCCATGTTGCTGCTTTGTGGTTGTGCAAACTGTATTTATGTTTTGCATTTAGCGAGCAAGGACTTTGTAAAGGAAAGACTAATAAAACATTCCCATCGAGCTAGCAATTTTCTTCCAAACTCGAATGTTTTAGTTTTTTCTTAATAAACCAGACTTCAAGTAGATTTGGTGTGGGTGTGGGTGGAGTTAGGAAAGGAACCCAGGCCCTGGATTAATGAGAAATAAAATAAATGTAAGAAGGACATGACTGGTCCTAAGTATGGTGGAGAAGGTTTATTGTAGATATGGAGGACAGCATAGCCACAGTCAGAGACATCTGGAAGAGTCCAGAGGGAGCGTCCCTGAGCCAGCCCACGTGAGAGCAGGGAGAAAAGAGGGGAGAGCCAGGAGACCAAAGGGCCAGAAGGGAAAGAAGTAAGAGAAGAACCAGGTATCCAAAATGGCTGAGAAGGGCAGCTGGGGGAAGTGCAGCCCAGCCCCTGTGCTGGAGAACTTTAGGGAAGGGGGCCAGGTATGCCAGCCATAGCTTCTACAAGGTAGAAGATTGGGATTCTAGGAGAAATTTAGCATTCAGGTCCACTCATTATAGGTTAAATAGGCACTTCAGTTAGCATTTGTCCCAGGTTTGAGACCTAACACTAAGAGTCCACAAGCAATAATCTATCATTGGGCTATATCCTCAGGCTCCATGTAATTGTAGATCCCGATTTGACGATTTTTTTTGAGACTCCAGAAGAAACTTAGAAAAATGTGAACAGGGTTCATCTGACGTGTTCAGTACTGTATATAATGGCATGGCAAACACTAATTTTATAAAGATTCATGGGGGTGGGTACTGAAGAGATGGATTATAGGTTAAGAGTGCTTCCTTCCTATTCCATTACGTCCCCAGGACCCACTGGGGCCAGCACAGCCACCTGTAAGTCGGGCCCAGAAGGACACCAGCTACAGGTACTGTACACTCAAGTAGACACCTAAATAGATCTTTTTAAAATAAGAGGACATAAAGCCATGTGTCCATGTGCATGTTGCGTGTGTGTGTGTGTGTGTGTGTGTGTGTGTGTGTGTGTTTCCCTGGGGATATAATCTAGAGACAAGTGTTCTACACTAAGATAAATCTCTAACTCCCTCCTTTATAGTTTCCCACCTCTAGATCACTCATTAACTGTTAGAATGTAAATGTCTTCTGAAAGTTTGTTGTATTGTTTTGGGAGGGATCACTCCAATATTCTATGCATGTTCAAAATATTTTCGTGGATGTTTTCCAATTCTTAGCTGGATCCATGGCTGTGGTGGAGTCCCTGTTTATGCTGGGCCGACTGTATTTCCGTCCCTTTCATAGTGGAGGTTGCTCTAGTCCTGACCACTGGTTTTCAAATGTGTTCCTACCAGGGACTTGTCAAATGCTGACATCACTGGATTTGTCTGGGCCGTTTGCTGTGAGCTGGTTTAGTTTCAGAGAGGAGTGTCTATAACCTAGGGCCTTCATGGACGGCTGTGCAAACTGGACACTGCCCAGCTTTAGTGAGCTTCCTAGAGCTTTACCACCCAGCCCTGCTCTCAGACTCTGCCAGTTGCCAGCTGTTGAGTAGCGGAAGAAATCTGGGACGTGAGGGAGGGGGGCAAATCTGAATTCCATTTTGACATTTTGCTGAACTCTCTTTTGCATGAGGTACTCTGTTTAGTTGGGACTATCCTTTTGTCATCTATGCCAGATCTTGCCATGACCCCCTCTCCTCACTTCACCTTTCAGTCTTCTCAGTGGATTGATCAGGGGCAAAGGGAACTCCACGAAACCGGGAAGAAGTCAGATCTTGTGCTTTTTAAGCATACATTCCTGTTTTAGCGTCAGCCTGCCCTCCATCTCTAGATATGCTTCTGTGAGTTCTTGAGTGTGCAGTGGTGCAGATGTGTCCTGCAAATGACCTGATCCTTTTGGAGTAGCCATTGTCGAGTCCCTCTTTCTGCCCATCTCTTCAACTGTATTGTGTCCTTTTTCTTCCTCCCATTCCCTCTGCCCCTGTGTCTCTTACAGAGATTAACATTTTCACTCCTCCACATTGAAAAGATACCTGGTTTTTGTGATTGTGTCTGAACACACTACATCCCAGTGTTCTTACTCATAAAACTTTGTAATTTTGGGGCACTGTGAATGGGCACAGCCTCACCTGTGCCGTGTCCATCACTCAGCTGCATCTCCAGTCTTTTTACTTTTTTACTTTCAGACATGTAAAGGCCAGTCTATCCTTGAACTTGTGATTCTCCTGTCTAGGCCTCTCCTGCACCCAAGTCCAGCAAGGGACAGACCATGTCACTTGCAGGGTTGTAAGAGTCAAGAGTTTTATGAACTGCAAATGACATAATGCACGACCCCTTCAATGTTTTGAACGTCCATAGTTAAGTAGTTCTTGTCTAGTTTACTTGGCTCCATACAAGAGTGGGGTTTAGTACTTCACTTTGTCACATTCAGGGAATATTTAACAGTTATGGGACCCACTTTAAACATATATGGATGAAAAGACTGCTATGAAGCTGTCACTTTAAAGACTCACTGAATGAGCTTGAGTGTTTTTTGTTTTTAAAGCTGCTATCGTGTTTTAGCATCTGCATTTCACAATTGTTCAGCAAAGATGAGGAAAAAATGTTTTAGGTTTCCTTAAATGCAGTCCTTTGGGCATTAAGGATTTGGGACACCCTTCTAATGACTGTCAGCACGGATAAGATATAAAATTATATATTTCAGAATAAATTGAACCAAACGAAGGGGCTTGCATGAGACCCCTATGTCATGACCCAGTGGCTTGAGTCTTAGAACCCTGGCTCAGAGCCGGGAAGGAATGGAGAAAGAATGGATGCATGGGCACACGCAGTAAAGCTGGGAGCAGCTGGGAGTTTTCCAACCTGCTGCAACCCAGAGCCTACATTCGTTTATGGTACAGCACTGGGGAGGGGCTAGCTAGCCTCACAGGAGGCCTAGACACCTAGGAGAAGGAAGCTGAAGCTTCTAGTGTTCGCACACACTGATGGTCATACCTGGCCTCATGAGGAGAGCTTTGTCACCCCTCTTCACCCTGGCCCATCCAGGGACTCAGCTCTGCCAATGTCCCGTGAACTGGAGATCTTTTTTTACATGGCTGTGACTAGGTCTACAACACATAGTTACTCGGGGCTTTCTGTACCCCAAATCCTCACTGTATAAATTCATGTTTGCTCTTTATATGGGCTGTCTTAGTTAGGGTCTCTATTGTTGTGAAGTGAAGTTAAACTCTTCTAAATATTTAATTTTATTTAAATTATTTAATAATATTTAATTAATAAAATAATAAAAATAATGTTAATACATAACTTACAGTTCAGAGGCTTTGTCTGTTATCACAGTGGACAAGCATGGTGGCACAGTGGCAGACACAGTGCTGGAGAGTAGCTGAGAGTTCTACACCTTGATGCACAGGCAGCACTCCAGCAAGGCCACACCCACTCCAGCAAGGCCACACCCACTCCAGCAAGGCCACACCCACTCCAGCAAAGCCACACACACTCCAGCAAAGCCACACCCACCCCAGCAAAGCCACACCTACTCTAGCAAGGCCACACCGTGATACTTATCAAAAGCTTCAGGTACAGGGCAGGGTCTATGTGGTTCTAACCTGACTATGCTGGTCTGGCCTGCTTCCCAGCCATGTGTCCCATTACCTATCATCTTAGTCTCATGTCTTCCTTCTTCATCCGTGTGACCATGGCAGCTCCCTCAGTCACCACCTGAGAGGACAGTAACCCCCCCCCATCTCTCTCTCTCTGCCCAGCTCTTTCTCTCTCTCCCTCTCCCTCTCTCTCTCACCTCTCACACACACATGCTCATTCATATATATATATATATATATATATATATATATATATATATATATATACATACACACACACATATATATATGCCCTGCTCCCAAGAGCCTTTTTCTCTCTCATGCCCAGATATTGGCTGTTTAGCTCCTTATTGACCAATCACCTAAAGTCAGAATTGCAACCAGATCTCTGGGTACAGAAATCAGCATGTAAACACACAGTGCACACACACACACACACACACACACACAAAGAAAAATCCCCCAACACTTCAAGCTCCGTGCCCATTATGTTTATAATATACTTGAATACAAACAAATGGGATTCTTACTCATTTGTATTGTTAAATAGGAATACATTATATAACATATATATATATATTATAAGTTGCTTCTCCTGATTAGCCCAGAATATATATACAGGCTACACCCTGTCTCCATCAGCTCTTCAAAGAGCCAAGACCACCACAACGACCACTCCTTCTGGGAATAGGCTCTGGCAGACAGCAACTTGTAACCAGAGGCAGGCTATATCTGTCAGGGCCTTCAGGGGACTAACTAGACCTAGTGCTCTTCCAGAATATCTTAGCTAGAAATGTCTGCAGGACTGTCTAACACCTGCCACAGCAGAACTGGGTCTAGGTGGGTAGACAGCAGCCAACCTTCAGCCAGTTGCCGAGTCCTGCAAGAGGTTGGCCAAGTTGCTTCTCCTGATTAGTCCAGAAAAGCTGAAGAGGAAAACCAGGAGACTCAAGGTGGCCCAGGACTCAGGTACAGTGGACGTGACAAAGCGCCTTTTAGTTAGTAGACATCCTTTGATAACAGAGTTACCATGTCAGTGGGAATCCCGTGTCACAGACGGCATGGTCAAGGTTGTATAAAGCCCAACAATGGTATTTTTCTTCAGAAAAACGTCTGAGATGTGACGACATTTACCCTAACTATTGTCTAGAACCTGAAGAAGGTCACCAGCATGCCTGTGTTTCTTTCTACACTTGTTAGCATTCCAAATTTCTTCCTGAGAAATATCAACATTGTGTGTTCCCATGCCTATGTCACAGTTTACTATATCCTCACACAACCTTAATTCAAACCCCAGCAGTGCACCTCTTTCTCCCTACTCTATGAGGGACAGACTCTTATCCTTGGACAGGCTGAAGTTTGCCTTTAGAACAAGCAGGGGTTGCTACCACAGCAACAAAGCCTTTGCCTGCATGATGGTACCGTCTCCATTTCTTTCTGGGACACGTTCCTTTCTACGATGTTACTATTACAATAAAATATTGATTTATGAAACCTAGTTTGGGCTGGAGAGACAGACCCACTGCTCTTGCTAAGGTCTGGTTTCCGGTACCCATGCCACCTGTACTTCCGGCTCCAGACTATCTGATGCCCTCTTCTGGCCTCCACGGGACCTGCACACACAAGCACATACTCCTCCTGATACACACATATGGATAATGAGAAACAAAGTTCGTAAATTAAAAAGATAGCAGCTCTCGCCAAAGTGCTGAGCACATCTTTAATCCCAGCACACAGGACTCAGAGGAGGTAGGAGGAGCTGTGTAAGTTGGGGGCCAGCCTGGTCTACACAGTGAGTTCTAGGCCCATGAGGGCTAGACATGAAATCCTGTCTCAAAAAAAAAAAAAGTAGAAAAAAACATAATTAACATGGTTTTATTATTAAAAGTACTTACATAGAAAAGCAGCAGAGGCAGGCAGATCTCTGTGGGTTCTATGCCAGCCTGGTCTACAGAATGATTTCCAGGATAGCTAGGTGTCTCAAGAAACAAAACAACAACAAAATCAGCTCACAACTACTTAAACAGTGGAGTGGAAATGTGGAAGGTATAGTCTTCTCTTCCTGCAAAACTATTCAGTCTTTCATACTAGTTTAATTTGGGGGAGGGCCCAATATTCTCATGCAAATGCTGCAGCAGCCCCTTCTGTGTCTCAGAAATGTAGCTATCAAAAGCTAGCAGAGGCCAGACAGAAAATCTGTGTCTAGAAAACTGGAGTTGCTTCAACAGGAGGGAAATTTTATCTTTTTTTTTTTTTTTTTTTTTTGGTTCTTTTTTTCGGAGCTGGGGACCGAACCCAGGACCTTGTGCTTCCTAGGTAAGCGCTCTACCACTGAGCTAAATCCCCAGCCCCGGGAAATTTTATCTTTAAATCAATAGAAGTTGCACAATTTGGAAAGTAAGTTTTTAAAGCTCTTTTGTCCTTGAAGGAGTAATTTACATTAGCAAGGCAAACCTGTGAGCCTAAAAACCTTGAAATCGTTTACCTTAAAATGAATATTTCACTGAGTAAATAGTAGGTTCTCCCTTTAGTGCACAGTGTAAATATTAGCATCTTAGACAGGCTGTGTTGTTAAAAATATCTCTCTCTGCATGCCTAATCACCACCCCTCAAAAAACCAACCAACCAACCAAGGACAAAACAAAGGAAAAAAAACCCACAGACTTCTTTTGTTTGTTTGAAAGAAAGGAGTTAAGAAATAAACAAGACTAGGCACTGTGACAAGAGCCTTTAATCCCAGCACGGAGGAGGCAGAGGTAGGCAGATCTCTGGAAGTTTGAGGCGGGCCTGGTCTACAGACCAAATCCCAGGACATCCAGGTCTACATAGTGAAACCCTGTTTCAAAGAGAAGAAAAGAAACAAAGAAAATGTTATTACTATCACAGTGCATATGTAACATATGTATCATGTCCTGTCACAATACATGAATAACATTAATTTTAAACACACTAAGCCTTGGTCTGGAGAGTTGACTCAGTGGTTAAGAGCACTGACTGCTCCTCCAGAGGTCCTGAGTTCAATTCTCAGTGACCACATGGTGGTTCACAACCATCTGTAATGGGATCCGATGCCCTCTTCTGGTGTGTCTGAAGACAGGGACAATCTACTCACCAATAAAATAAATAAGTAAAAAAAAAAAAAAAAACCACAAAAATCCCTAACCCTTAGTTGACTCATTTCTTCATTAAATTCACTATTGAATAGCCGTAAAGTACAGAATCATGAGGCTTATGCCTTACCATTTGCTCACGTTAGGTTACATCTGTAGGCATACTTTTGGGCTACTTTATTGGGTTCCTATATCTACCAGCCTTCCAATCCTTATTCCACTCTGATCTCTTTCAACACCACAACACTCGGTAGGAGAGAAAGAAAGCTAGAAGGGAACGGGGGCATACACCGCTTCAGACCACTTCCTGCTGATTAGGGACATTGATTTCCTTGAGGCAAGTCCAATCTTCCTTGTCAGAATATCTGCAACCAGCAATCACAAAACAGCAACGGAAACAGCAGGGGGAGCAGCAGCAGTCCCTCTAGGGGCTCCAGCATTTACACCCTGTAAAGAGTCCTCAGGACTCCAAGCGTAAACTGTCAGCAGCTGGCAAAAATCCCACCTCTCCTAGGACACAAGACAAATCATAGCAGTTGTGTGCAATCTGAAGCAGACCCGTATCCCACTCCTGGGACTAAAACAAAGACATTCACATAACATAACTGGGTTTTCAAAGAAACAAAAGTTCTCACTACATAGATCTCTTCCTAATTGGAAAGGTACCAGGCCATCCTTATTTCTCCCACAAGCTCCCAAAAGGAAAGGAAGACTTCTTCCCCAATCATCCTATCTGTGGAGCAAGGGCCCTCCGATGCCCACCTGCACCAAGTGTCTGACTAGCATTTTAGAACAGTGGGTCTTGGGGAACATGAGGCCTGTGTTCAGATGTGCAGGGATGTAGCCACATGCCACTGGATGAGTTCTTAGAACCCTTCAATCTTGTGACTTTTAGAGTCAATCCAGTTTGTATTAAAAGTCAGGAAAAAAACTCCTTAAAGTTGAAGGTCATGATTCAAAATGCCATAAAGGACATTTACTCACGAACACTCAGCGAACCCCAGAAAAACAGCCTTAAGTCGACATTAGTAATTCTCTTTATCTCCCAGGAATGATGGGAAAAATCCCTTGTCATGTTCACTAACCCTGCAGTCTAATCATGCAGTGGCTCCACGTGGCATCAAGCATCCTGGTACCCACAAATCCCTGGGCATGTCCACTGCCATGGTTTCAGGTCCTTCTGAAGAACAGCAGAGTTCTGATACCCAGAGAACACCTTCACCTCAGTCTCTTAGACCAGCGCCTGTGGGAGCCTGAGATAAGCTCCATGGTGATGTCTAACATGTGGGAGGCTCCTGTGCTAAATCTCCAAAAGCCTTTAGTCCATGTATTTTTCATATTTAGAACCACAGTTGAATTTCTCCAAAGCCAGCACATGCCAATGCGCTGTCTTTTACTATTAATTTATTAATTTTTGAGACAGTGTCTCCACCTTCCTAAGAGTTTAGATCCTCAAAAAATAAATGCCTATAGCTATCTTTTAACAATTAAAATGGCCACAGTGTGTGTTTGATTATATAACACTCCAGTTTGTGTAATTATTCTGAGGGTTTGGTTCTCATTGAAGAATAGGAGAATGAGCTCCCAGGAAGTTCCAAGAAACCACACAAAGAAACAGAAGCAAGGGCTAGAGGCTACTGTCTCCAGGGAGCACATCACAGGGGCCTCAACTGCCATCTGAGTCCTAGACTCAGCTTGGCCTTGGTGACCTGAAGTCACTAAAGAGGGGCCACCCCAACAACCAAGGCAAGAATAGAGCAACAGCAAAAGCTGTTTCAAACCTTCTCCTCCCATTACGTCTGAACTTTTCTGCAGAGCATACAAAGCGTGTTCCCCAGTCCATACGGATAGCGGGATTGCATATGCTGTCAGCCCAGAATTCATTTCTAAAGTGTCTTTATATTGTTGTGGGGTGCCAGCCAACATAAATATGTTTGTATGTATGTATGTATGTATGTATGTATGTATGTATGTATGTATGTATGTTTGTATGTTTGTATGTACATATATACTTATATGTATAATGTTTTCCTATTTTTGCTTTTTATGTTAATTTGCAGAGACTGCCTGCCTGGAATCAGTCTTGAAAGTTCTGATTTAGCTTGAGGGTCCAGTGAATTACATGTTCTTTAACAGAGGAAATGAGAGAATAAGACAAGATATTTTTGAGCAATTAAATTAGGAAAAAAATTAAAAGTTAGGGGCCAGAGATGACTCAGATGGCAAAGCATGCTGTTCTTGCAGAGCTCCGAGCTTGGATCCCGTGTCGAGCAGTTAATAAATAACTGCTTGTGACTCCCATTCCAGGGCATCTGATGCCTCCTTATAGCATACTCTGTGGTCTCCATGGCACCTGCACACACATGTGCACACCCACACACAGGCTCACACACATACATATAACTAAAAATAACAAAATCTTCTAAAAATAGAAATTACTTAACAAAATTGTATTTAGTCAAGGTTCTCCAGAGGAAGAGAATTGATAGAATGTCTGTATGTCTGTCTATCTGCCTGCCTGCCTGTATCTATCTCTCTATCTGTCTGTCTGTCTGTCATCTGTCTATCTGTCTATCTGTTTATCTATCTATCAAAAAGGGATATAGTAGAGTGACTTAGAGGCTGTGGTCCAGCTAGTCCAACAGCGACTGTTTACCAATAGTGGTGCCAAGATTCCAGTAGTTATTTAGTTCACAAGTGTCATGGTTTTTATATTCTTGGCTCAGGGAGTGACATTATTAGGAGGTGTGGTCTTGTTGGAGTGGGTGTGGCTTTGTTGGAGTGGGTGTGGCACTGTGGGTGTGGCTTTAAGACCCTCATCCTAGCTGCCTGGAAGTCAGTCTTCTGCTAGCAGCCTTCAGATGAAGATGTAGAACTCTCAGCTCCTCCTGCACCATGCTTGCCTGGATGCTGCCATGTTCCTGCCTTGATAATGGACTGAACCTCTGAACCTGTAAGCCAGCCCCAGTTAAATGTTGTCTTTATAAGAGTTGTTGGTCAAGGTGTCTGTTCACAGCAGTAAACCCTAACTAAGACAACAAGGCTGGATGTCTCAGATGATCTTCAGTAGACTCTGGAATCCTGAAGAAGTAGGCTCAAATGCCAGTGAAGGAATGGACTTGCCAGCGAGTGTGAGAGCAAGTTCGCTCCTTTCATGTCCTTTAGATAGGCTGCCAGCAGGAGGTGTGGCCCAGATTAGAGGTGGATCTTCTCACCCCAAAGATCCAGGTCAGAAGTGGGTCTTCCCACTTGAAATGATTTAATTAAGAAAGAAATCCTTCATAGGTGTGTCCAACCCTTTGGGTTTTAGTTCATTGCAGATATGGTCAAGCTGCACAACAGACAGCAGCATCGCAAGAATCTATTTAAAGTTTGGCTTCGAGGATAACATCTCTGACCATGGCACATACTGCACACATGAGCGGACAAAGGTATCTGTTATGGTGCTAACATAAATCGGATCTGAGGCCATGCTTGTCACTGACTTGTGTGAAATTTGTACTGTGCGATCAGGTGTGTAAGGCCAGAAATCAGCCTTGTGTGTTGTTCCTTCTAGAACAGTCTTTCTGGACCTTCCTAGCACTGTGACCCTTTAATACATCTTCATGTTGATGTGATCCCCACCAACCATAAAATTATTGTGTTGATACTTAGTAACTGTAATTTTGCTACTATTAAGAATCCTAATGTAGGGGGCTGGAGAGATGGCTCAGTGGTTAAGAGCACTGACTGCTCTTCCAGAGGCCTTGAGTTCAATTCCCAGCAACCACATGGTGGCTCACAATCATCTGTAAATAGAGTCTGATGCCCTCTTCTGGTGTGTCTGAAGACAGCTACAGTGTGTGTGTGTGTGTGTGTGTGTGTGTGTCTTTAAAAAAGAGAATCTTAATGTAAATATCTGATATATAGGTGACATGATATGCAACTCCAAAGGATACTGACCCACAGGTTGAGAACCCCTGCTCTAGAGCAATCCGTCTTGTTTTGAGATAGTTTTTCACTTGGCCCAGAACCTGACCCCTTAGGGTCTGTTTGTGTCTGCCACCCTGGCACCACATTCAACTTACATGGTTCTGCATATCAAACACAGGCCCCTGTATGGTGAGCACTTTGTAACTCAGCCAGAATTCCAGGTTGCTTTTTTATCTTCCGGGTATTGTAACCAGCAAGCTGTTTGAATGTGCACGTATGTGTGATTATGGGTCAGTTCGATATTCAGGGATGCAATGGAGGTGTGATATTTGAATGAGAGGCATCCCCATTGACTCACCAAGTCCTTGTTTGCTAGTGCTTTTTGGTGCAATTGTGGAAACTTTAGGGGCGGAGGTACATCACTGGAGGTGGACTTTTAAGAATTCATGCCTGGCCTCACTTGCAGATTGCTCTCTGCTTTGTGTTTGTGGCTGGTGGTGTGATTTCTTGGCTTCCTATTCCGGAGGCCATGGCCCTGCCTGCTGCTATGTCTTCCTTTATATGCTGCCTTTATAGACTCTGTTTCTCTCTGGGAGTATAAGCCAAAATAAACATCTTCTATTATACATTGTTATTGGTGTTTCTCAAAGCAATAAAAAGTAACTAATATAGAGGGTGACTTTAAAAGTTGAAATTTTTATCTTGGACAGGAGTGATGGGCAGGTGGATTTAGCTTCAATGGTTTAAGTTGCCCTGCCAGTTTTTCTCCTTAAAATGGGAAACACATCTATTTGTTACTTTGTATTCTCTATCCTGACCCCTATTGAAATGTCTATTTCTGTCTTGATGTTGAGACAGTTTCCATCATTAAGTAACCCAGGCTGTCCACAAACTTGTACCAGTTCTCTTGTCTCAGCTGCTCACATGCTGGCATTACAAGCATTTGCCACTAAGCCTGGAAGCTCCTAATTACTCTGAACAATTTAGTCAAATCATATAACTGCTCTAAATTTGAAATTCAATATTGAAATATTTACTCTTCTCTCCACATAATTAGAATTTCACGTCCCAAGTTGATAGGGCTGACTGACTTGGCAGTAATTTATTTGTTAGTGCTAAAAAATGAAACAATGTAACTAACTTGTTGAAAAAAGGAAAGAAGACTTGATTTGGAGTAATTTTTTTCTGTATGCAGTGACTGCAGTGTTCCTTTCCTTTCCTCCCAAAGTAAAAGGTACACTTTGTGATTCATTGAAACAACAGCAGCAAGTTTCTATTTATATATGTGGGCATATATATATATATGTACATATATATATAGTGGTGGTTTGAATATGCTCATGTATTATATAGTTATACAATATGTAATATATTAATATGTTTATAATATATAATATATTATTTATCTAATATATGATTGTATTATTTATATATTAATACATATTAAACAGGCAAGTTTATATGCTGGGTTACAGAAAACAACATATTAAAACCATGTTACATTAATCTGTGTACCAGATTATATGTATATAAACTATACCATCATCAGAAGTCCATGTAGGTTGTTAGGTTTCTTTCCTTTCTGTCAACCCATCCATCCATCCATCATCCATCCATCCACCTGTCCATCCATCGTCCATCCACCTGTCCATCCATCATCTATCTATCCATCATTCATCCATCTGTCCATCCATCATTCATCCATCTGTCATCCAGCCATCATTCATGTCCAGGGCCACCCGGCCTGCTTGTGCCTTTCTTTGCCTGAACTATGTGTTGTCCACTTCATGGGCCCTTGTTTCCAAGTAGCACACGTGGGGGTGACCACCAGCCAAGAATACTAAAGACTTCCTGATAGCTTGCTTCTACACTAGAATGAGTTTCACTCTGTTGTTAGTTAGAAGCTTCAGAAAATTGAAACTTATTATAGGTAAGAAGTTTTTGGGAAATCAAAACTTATGCCATTGGTTTCTGACGTGACATATGTTTATTGTTACCCTAACAACCAGTTGTATTGTGTGGTTTTTCTACTTATAAGCAAGTGCTTTTTACTTGATTAGATGAGACTTGATCAGAACACTGTCTTGTCTTCATTTCTCATGCCTCTTGTCCCATCCGTCCCACTTCCCTTTCTCGGGTCTCTGATGAAATTCCTGTGGACCAGGACACATCCCTCCATCATCTATCCATCTATCATCCATCCGTCATCCATCCATCCTTCCATCCATCATCCATCTATGTATCCCTTCCCTTTTTCAAGTCTTCAGAAAGCACTTGCATTCCGACCTCACCAGCCACCTGCCCTTTAGTTTTCTTCAGGAATAGTTGATGATATCACGATCTGTTCTGTATGTTAGTAGGTTATGTGTGTGCCTGTGGCCTGTGACAGTGCAAAGTAATGTTGTGACATGAACTTCCGGTTAATATTAACGAATGCCAACGGAGGTCGACATTTCATCCCTGTGACGTTTGCCTTCTACCTCTACTGGCTCTGATATGTACCAGCGAATGACCACCTGTATAACATCTCTGATGTATGTACCAGGAGATGGCTGTCCACCTGTACTGTCTCTGATGTACATACCAGTGGATGACCATAAGAAGCCTAGTGTGCTAGCACGTATGGAATCACATTGCTTGGCAGGTGGAAGCAGTTTAGGATCATCCTGCCTACTGAGGAAGTTCAAGGCCAGCCTGGGCTACATTAGAACCTGTCTCAAAAAGTTAAACAAATAAAACTATGAATAGAATAAGCACTATGCAAAAATGAAAAAAAATGTACAAATGCTATTTTTTTCTAATGATCTATAAAAATATTTAATAATATTATATAATAATAACAAGAATTTCCATCACTGAAACTTAGTAAATATTATGAATCATAACTTGCTGAAATGGAAACATACAATCACATTATGGGACAAATAATAAGGATGTCAGTCTTATCTAATTATACAACATTTTTCTACCTTTTTTTCAATTTTACAAAACAATTCTAAATCATTTTAAAGAAAATGTAAAACTTTATTTTGAAAATTTGAAGAGAAATGGGATAAAGCTTGACCTATAGGGTCTTCTGGTAGCTGTGATACAGACTTCATGGTAGAGGGTAGAATACCATGGAACTGGTGATCATTTTGCCTCCGCATCATCAAAGGCTACAACACCATGCCTGGCTTCCCTAGATTTCAAATTTAAAATGTAGGAATCACTTTCATACCTATTTGCATATCTTAATGTATTAAGAGTGTTTTCACAGGATGCCATTCCTGGAGAGATCGTGGCAATCATGCAAGTGCGAGAATTCTCACCTATGAAGGAATCTCTCAACACCTGAGTGAGTTTACTTGCTCGGAAAGGAGTATGGGGTTTATTTCTACCTAAGGCTCGGATGCACTCCTTGAGTGCTAAAAGGCTTTTATTAATTTCAGCACCTTCAAGCCTGGTTTGCCTGTCTGCACTGGACATATCAGCTCCTCTTTCGTTCCCAGCCAGGTCGATGAGAGAAAATTTACCATGTAGTTTCCCCTTCCTCCTAAGAATGATCTGAAACACTGCATGGCTCCGAGATGAGTGTGCATTTGCAGATGTCTGACCAGATGTTCTGCAGCTGTTGCCGATGTCGATGAGCTTCAGCACGTCTTCCACACACTTGACCTCCCGTTCCTGCAGCCCTACCACTTGCACCTGCTGCTTTCCATCCTCTAGGACTCTTAACTTTGTTTTCCTATTTAGTAAGTCAAACACCTTTCCACTATAAATTTCAAAAAATGTTGCATATACTTGGAGTTCTAGTTTCTTATAGTTTGGCTTCTTCAGCATTAAAAACACATCTCGAGCTGCTAATGCATAAATTCCCTTAGAGCAATCCTGGTTCTTTCCTGAAAAGTCACCACCCATAGTGTGAGTTTTCCCACTTCCAGTCTGCCCATAAGCAAAGCAGGTAGCCATGCCCCTTTCAAATATTGTTTCCACCAGTGGCCTGGCAGTAAATCTGTAAACCATTTCATTAGGAGCTGAGTCATCAAAGGCATAATCAAAACGAAATGTCTGGTTTTCTAAGTACCTTGTTAAGTCTACTTTCTGTTTGGGTTCATGAACCATCACAACATCTTTACTAGGGATTGTGATGACATCAAGATCTTTCATCTGAGTTTCTTTTTTATTGAGTGGTCGTTTTCTTACACAAACACATATCCTATGTTCATCAATAGGATCAGCTGTTGTGAGGGGTCTATAGTCCAAGCTCCCTCTGAAGTCTCTGATCATACACATAATCTCGTAATTTGGATTTGTGGCATCGACATCCTGGGCTCTTTTTTCTCTAAGTTCTTGCTGTTGCAATCTTCTTTTTTCTCGTTTTTCTTGCAATTTTTCTACTTCTTTCACACAATTAGATTTTCTACGTGCATTCTGTTGTGCAGAAGATGACTGCTCAGGAAGTTGACTAGGCCGTGCGCGTGCTGAACCAACCACTCTATTATCTCTGGGGGGAGGGTCGTTCTTAATAGATGCCACAGTCCGTCGGTTCTTTACAATTTTGTTTACTTTTGAGGATGAGGAGGGTGGAGGTATTTCTGGACTTGGCTCAATGTCTTCATCAGGTACAAGGTCAGGGTTAAGTGAAAAGATGCTTTCCAAGTCAATCTCTTTTCCTTTTGTGTCTCCATTTTCTATCCACTCGACTGTGACACTTTCATTATCTTCATTTAATGATGTCACCATTGCCTGGTGTATTCGGCCTTTAACCTGGGTCACATCTTCTGCTGGAGACCTACATAAGGACATTGAAGAAGGAAGATTCGCTCTTCCGCTTGCATTTGCTTCTCAGCACGTCTGTTGGAATCTACTTCTTCCGAAGACTAGCTGACACAATAGCCTCGTGGACTGAACAACTACTAGATTCTTGGACTTCTAATTCACAGCTGACTATTGTTGGTCATCATAACACAGACATCGCTGCGCTTGATTTCCACGTAAATCCCGATCTGGATCTTGCCGAAGTTAGCCGTTGCCATCACCTCATCCGGAGCGGCGGCGGCGGGCGGGCGAAACAGACGGGGAGGGGGCGGGGTGGCGGCGGGAGGGGCAGCGGTGGCCCGCGGCCGCGCCGGCCCGGGAGGCAGCGTGGACGCGAGCGGGGCCGCGGCGAGCGGCGGCGGACGAGCGGGCTGGAGCCCCGGGCCTGCGGGAGGGCGGGCGGGCGAGCGGGCAGGCGCGCACGCCGGGCGTCGGGGTGAAGCAAGGGCCGCACCCGTGAGGCGGCGCGGGGGAGAGAGGGAGGGCTCGCACCGCCCGCCCGGACCCGCTATTTTTTTTTAAATGACGGTATAATGCAGTGGGAGCAAGCATCTGGGGGGCCCATGCTGAGAAAAATTAGGCTTAGAACAGGCCTAATATAAAAGGAGATTTATTGGGGGAAGGGAAGGGGATCTTGGAAAGGGGTAGAGACAGAGAGAAGGGGAGAGAAAGAGACAGAGAGAAGGGGAGAGGAGAGAAGAAGGGCAGGACAGGAACAGGAAGCAACAGAGGGAGAGAGTAAAGAAGGAGGAGGGAGAGAATATGAGAGACAGAGAGACAGAGAGACAGAGAGAGTGCGCGCAGAAGAGCATGGCCTTCTACACCTGGCTCCTGGCTTGTACCTGGCAAGTAAAGATGGCCGCTGTTCCTAGGTAGCTGTTGGCAGAGCCCAGAGGCATTGCTAATACTAACAATAACAGCTTTAAGTCTATCAGTGTTTTCTGCATAAATTTAAATAAGGGTAAATGTTTTTAATCAAAATCTCAGTCATTTGATGTTACCAATGAAGACTCTGGAGCCAGATGCTGGAAGGCTGAAAGCCTGCTTGCTGAGAGACAGAGAAAGCCCCCAGCTGGCCTTCCTCCTCAGCTGAAGTCCTAGAAAATTCCCCTCTCTCATGCTGTCTCAAAAATCCTCCTTCCAACTGAACGTGTCTCCCTTCTCCCTTGTGGGCATCTATCCACCCTCCTGACTCCCCCTTACTTACAGGCTTTAAAATAAAGTCTGTGCTCACTTCCTGTCAGCGGGTTACTCGCTTCACCCGTTGACCCCTGGTTGACTTTATTAACCCTGTTGGCAGTCAGTATCCCAGCAGAGAGCTCTTGGATCCACAGTGTGCGCTGAGGCTCAGTCACACCACCACTAGAAAGAGGCCTTGTCTGCTCGTTTAGTTTTTGTAGTAAATAACATAATCTCGGGGTTTACAGTGTGATCAACCAACCTGTAACAGGTAAAAGATGTCTGAAGGGAGCTACAGGTATCGATTGACCTTTCCTATAACGATGACATCATATTTATACTTAATTTTTTCTATTATGGTGAAAATCATTCAGCCATCTCTAAAGATCCCAGTTTGTAAGCTTAATTTTAAAAAGTTTTGTTGAGGGGCTGGGGATTTAGCTCAGTGGTAGAGCGCTTACCTAGGAAGCACAAGGCCCTGGGTTCGGTCCCCAGCTCCAAAAAAAAGAACCAAAAAAAAAAAAAAGTTTTGTTGATATTAGGAGTAAGCCATACTTTTAACAGAATTCTTTAAGATAATTTTATGTTCTAAATCTTAAAAAGAGGTCACAGTACAAAAGCGTCCTTAAACGCTTTTTACAGTACTCTCTTAACTGTTGGCCCCTTAGCAAGTATCCTTGTTTACATATCTGCAAAGACCCAGCAATAATTTAGAAAGAAGACTCAAATATTCTGATTAACCAAACTATAACATTTTTATTTGGGAGAGATAGTCTTTAAGCAAAGTCTCAATACGGTCAAGTAATTGATTCCGTTGTAATACAAAATGATCTTTCTGAGTAGAAAACCACTCCGAACACGAGCTCTCGCTGCGTTTTAAAGCGTCTATGCAAGTTGACACTTCCATGAAACCCTCGGCTTTACTTTCTTCATACTGAAGGCTTTTCGTCAACAGCTTTGTTGATATCAAGAAGTTCTGGCTCCACTTCTTTCTGAAAGCTCTCTTTCCGAGTAGACTTCCTATTTTGGAGTTGCATAAATCTGTGCTAGTGCCTAGACGCCAAAATAGAAGTGCAGCTGACTTTGAGACTGCGGCTCAGTTCCCTCAGTGCCAGGCGTGTGGGTCTCCCAGCCTTGCTCACATTCCTTTGCCATAGTGGAAATCCACTCAAGGAAGAAAGCATTTATCCACGGAGAAGAGCCATTCTATCCGCTATCCGAACCCACCTTCAAGGAGACTGTCCCTGTGGTCAGGAACTCGTAAGTCTGGACATGGCATGAGCAGAATCTCCCAGGGGTGCTGTCTCAGGATCCCTACTGCAACAGTGAAACACCGTGAGAGAAGTAACTTGAGGAGGAAAGGACGGGCTATTTGGCTTACATTTCTATACCACAGTTTATCCTGGAAGGCAGTCAGGGCACAAAAAAGAGGGCAGAAACCTGGAGATAGTAGGTGCTGCAGAGGCCATGGAGGAGCGCTGCTTACTACACTGCTCAGCCTGCTCCCTTACAGCATCCAGGACCACCAGCCTAGGAATGGGCCCACCCACAGTGGGCTGTGTTTCCCCTTATCAATCACTAATTAAGAAAAAGCCCTACAGCCTTCCCCACGGCCCTATCTTATAGAGACATTTTCTCAGTTGAGGTTCCAGACACTCAGGTGACTCTAGTTTGTCAAGTTGACATAAAACTAGCCAGCATAGGTGACCTCAGGGATGTTACTGTGCATAGAGCAGAGTCCTGAACCACCAGAGAGAGGTCAGACCAGTTCATGCCAGTTGCATCAGATTGCAGTCTGACTTGTTTCTGACTTGGAAAATTAATTGTAAATGTAATTACAGTGGAACCAAGGGGAAGCAAGGCTATACATGCAACTTGATTCACCTCTTGTCCTCTCCCAGGTTTACTGCCTCTGTCTGCTCACCTAGACCTAGTGCTGGAAGCTTGCAGCCTCAGTACAATCTTATCTAAGCCTAGATGTTTCCAGCCTCTGAGACTGACTGCAGAATAAGCTCACTCTTTCTGTACTCTGGCTGGCTGGTTCAACTCAGCTGCTCTGGCCCAATCCTTCTCCAAGCTGACCAATTCACTCTGGATTCTCTCTTTGCTTCAAACTATCTCTGGCAATCTATTCCAACCTTCTGGCTCCTTCTCATTCTCTGGATCATTCTGTCTTCGCCTGCGTCTAGCTTGTTCTCTCTTCAATCTGCCTGTGTAAAATTTTCCCTGCCAAACTTCTTTTTTCTCTCTCGGTGCTGCTCTCTCTTAAGTAGCCTCTTTTTCTCTCCCTTCTCCTGAGTGTTGGGCATATCCTGTTGAATCTTCCCCTGATTTGTCACTTTGTCTAACCCTCAATTAGGTATCATTTTCAAACACAGTGTTTCCTTCCACAAACTAACTTTACCTTCATTGTTTGGGATTAAAGGTATGTGCTAAGGCTGAACCACACCACAACTAGAAGCAGTTTTTCCCCCAGTAAACAACATAATCTCAGAGTTCAGTGTGGTCAAATATCCTGCAACAGTTGATAAGCGGTTTTAATAGTAAAAAATAACTTCTCTCTTGACTGGTGCATTGCTGACAGGGCAGTCCGGCCCACAGAGGATATAAGGGAGGGAGGAGTGAGTCAGGCACAGATGGTCCAGGGTTCTTACAGCTCCAACTGTAGGACTAGCAATCGGATTTTTTTTTACTTATGCAGATTTCCCAGAACAAGATTATTCAAGAAGTACAGATTATGAATTTGACTTTTCATTGAATGTCCAGGGTTACAAGTTCAGTCACAACTAGAAAATACAACAGAATAGAGTTTATTTTTATTATCAGCCCTATAACTTCAATTTAAATAATCTAAAGAATGTCTCCTCCAAAGCAAACACATTTTTATGTCAGCCTGCTTTTAGGCTAGGTGTTTTTTAAAGCACCCCAGACAAACAGAACAGCAGACATCAGGAAGAAAGTGTCACACTGGGCCTTGCTTGAGCATCTGAGATCTCAAAACCCTCCCCCATCGATACACTTCCATCAACAAGGCCACGCCTTCTAATAGTGCCACTTCCTGTAAGCCTATAGGAACCATTTTCAAAGTACCAGACATGGACGCACCCTCTAACTGTAAGCAAGCCACCTCCCTATGAAATGCTTTCTTTTGTAAATTGTCTTGGTCATGATGTCTCTTCACAGCAACAGAACAGTAACTAAGACAGAAGTGTACATATACCAGCAGTGAACTTTACCTGGAGGTAGAGTGGGAGAGCCTGGTTCTAGAGGTACCAGGTGGCCGACACATTGACCCGGGCAGCTGCAGAGCGTGACGTCTTTTCCTGTCAGCACCACTGTACACCACAGGTGTCCTTGTTACCAAAGCTGTAGCCTACCAGACGTTATCTGGAGACAGTGCCAAAATGGATGCCTCTGAGTCTTCACTTGTATAGACGGTGTCAACATCGCTTTAGAGTTCTAACTTATGCAGATGTTTTGTTCTAGGACAGTCTTACTGTGCTGCCTGGCCAAGAGTCCAGGTTCACGAGACCCTTCTGCCCTCGCTCCCCAAGTAATTGCACTGTAGGTAGATGCCACTATGTCTAGTCAAAATGTTTGTTTTTTAGGAAGATTCTAAATGTATATTTTTTTATTTCTTATACTTTGAGTTTTTATTTTTATAAACATGGTTTCCAGACACTGACAAAGAATATTCTAGGTTTGTGTGGTCCTGGTTCTTGTTGCTGTTGCCCTAGTTGCTTGTGTTTGGTCCAGGCTGCATCTGTGCTGATTATACTTCCTACCTCCGAGCTCTTCTTCCCTGCCTCATGAAGAATGATTTTTGCAAGAAAGAGAAGAGCAGCCAGGTATGGTGGCACATGTCTTCAATCCTAGCACTGCAGAGGCAGAGGCAGAGGCAGAGGCAGAGGCAGAGGCAGAGGCAGAGGCAGAGGCAGAGGCAGAGGCAGAGGCAGAGGCAGAGGCCAGAGGCCAGAGGCAGAGGCAGAGGCAGAGGCAGAGGCAGAGGCAGAGGCAGAGGCGCAGAGAGGCAGAGAGGCAGAGGCAGAGGCAGAGGCAGAGGCAGAGGCAGAGGCAGAGGCAGAGGCAGAGGCAGAGGCAGAGGCAGAGGCGCAGAGAGGCAGAGAGGCAGAGGCAGAGGCGCAGAGAGGCAGAGAGGCAGAGGCAGAGGCGCAGAGAGGCAGAGAGGCAGAGAGGCAGAGGCAGAGGCAGAGGCAGAGAGGCAGAGAGGCAGAGGCAGAGGCAGAGAGGCAGAGAGGCAGAGGCAGAGAGGCCGAGGCAGAGGCAGAGAGAGAGAGGCAGAGAGGCAGAGAGGCAGAGAGGCAGAGGCAGAGAGAGGCAGAGAGGCAGAGAGGCAGAGGCAGAGGCAGAGGCAGAGGCAGAGAGGCAGAGGCAGAGAGAGAGAGAGGCAGAGAGGCAGAGGCAGAGAGAGGCAGAGAGGCAGAGGCAGAGACAGAGGCAGAGGCAGATAGATCTGAGCTTGAGGCCACCTGGCTTACAGAGTGAGTTCCAGGTGGGCCAGAGATACACAGAAACCCTGTCTGTAATACCAAGAGGAGAAAAAGAAAAGAACATCCACTCATCTATGGTGAGTTACACCGTAGGACCATACCTGTCAGTCTACTTATACTCTTCTTTGTATATGTTGATTGTATGAACATACAGTGTATTGTTCATACGCACCTCACTTTGTCTTCCTTCCACTCCGATGATTCCCTCTCTTCCAATTAGTCCCCTTTCTACCTCTACTCTGTGTGTGTGTGCCTGTGCATGTGTGCGTGCATGTGTGTGCATGTTTCAATAAGATTGCCTACAGGAGCATGAGTAAGGCATCGTTTACAGGAGCGTGGGCGCCTTACCAGTGGTCACTGTCCCTGCCCCAGCTATAGCTCCCCCCATCTCCATGACAGGATGCTAGCAGTTCCACCCTTGTGTGTAAGTCATGTGCAGGAAATCATAGCTGGTGCACATTCAAGGGTACAATGGCCATGTCATGTCTGGAAGACAGAGTTCCACAACACTCCACCGTGACCTCCAGCTAATATTCATTCTCTCCTCCCTTCTTTTATGATGTTCCCTGAACCTTGGGGGTGCAGACACCCCATTTATGGATGAGCAATCAGTAGTCAGTTGTTCTCGTCCTGCTGACACATTCAGACTGAGTATTCTCATCAGGCTGACACATTCGGACTGGGTCTCTGCACTTATCGGTACCCAGAAGCTTCTCTGACCAAAGCTGATGGCGCTATAAATAACCAGAATGATTTACAAGTCAATGTGAGAGATACACTATGTGCACTTAGCATAATAGCAGTGACAGCTCCCCTACCAGGACCTATGATGTCCCATGGCTCTGGACCAGGCTTACAGTACCAGATGTGACTGTCTAGTGAGGACTGAGCCTAAAATTCAGCCAGAGTCATTGGTTATTCCCATCACAGAGGGGACACTGTTGCACCAGTGTACATATCATGCCTTTTTGGTCAGTAGCGTGGTATGCCGGGACCATAGCTGAGGGACACTGCTGATGACAATTCTTCCCCAGTGACCTCTGTTCACTCTGGCTTGCACTTTGAGCGTGGACATCAGGGCCAGTTTTCTTCTGTTCTAACACGAAGAAACAAGACGGATGCATGTCTTACTTTTGTTTTTCTGATGAAATATAACCATAGAATTCTTTTTTAAAAAAAGGGTTTATTTAGATTATGTATTTAAGTATACTGTCAATCTCTTCAGACACACCAAAAGAGGGCATGACATCCCATTACAGATGATTGTGAGCCACCAGGGACTTGAACTCAGGACCCCTGGAAGAGGAGTCAGTACTCTTAACCACTGAGCCATCTCTCCAGACCCAACCATATAATTCTAATTCTAACTCCTCATTTGATCTTATTGAATCTTACTCAACACAGATGTAAGTTTTCTAGCTTAAAAAAAAAGTAAGAAAAAAAGAAAAGAAAAAAGAAAAATGTATGGTAGTAAAGAGATGGTTCAGTAGTTCAGAGCATTCTCTTCTCTTGCAGAGGAATTCAGCTCAGTTCTTAACACGTACATGGTTAAAAACACCTATAATTCTATTCTAGGAGATCTGATGCCCTCTTCTGCAGGTACCATGCACCCATGTGGTATGTACACACACACACACACACACACACACACACACACACACACACACACACACATACACACAGCATTTCTGTACATCATACACATAAAAATAAGCATTTTTCAACGTGTGAATAGAGACACTGAAGGGCGAATGCAGGGCAGGAATAGAGCTGGGTAGGTAGTGTAGGGCAGAGTGTCCCACTGAGTGCTACTGAGCATGCTCAGGATAGGCTCCTGTGCACCAGTGAGGGATGACTCAAAATAACCTGGTGAGCACCAAGGGCGCCCAGCCGGGCTGGAGACTGTGGGAGCCTTTTCCCTCCAAGCCTTTCCTAATTGAATTAGACCCTTCCTGCCAGCAAAGGAGCTTAGGAAGGGCTGACTGGAAGGATCAATCTGCACAGTTATAATTCGGCTCTTCAGCTATTTTGGGATGCTTGGCTGAGCTCAGATTTCTCTTCCCCTCAACTGTGATCCTCTCCTCTCCTTCAACCCATTCAGGGAAGTGAATGGAAGTTCCCGGAGGAAAGCCATGCCTCCCGCTCAACCTACAAGGCTGGTTAAAGGCTTGGAATTTCAGTGACTGTGGAGAGGTTGAAAGGTTGCAGGGTCAGAGGCACATTACAGTTTACCTTGGACTGGGTTTAGCCTTATTAGCGATTCCTCTCCCACCTCTGTGTCTATCTGATCTAACATCCCTGTGACTCAGGTAAATCCCTTCTCCATCTGTCGTCTGTCTGTCTGCGGTCTGTCTTTCCCTTCCTCCACCCCTCTTTTTAAGGCAGGGTCTCCCCTTGTAGCTCTGGCTGCCCTAGAATTCTGTATATAGGTGAAGCTGGCCTGGAATTCACAGAGATCCTCCTGCCTCTGCACCCTAAGTGCTGGGTTTAAAGGTGTGCACCTCTAGGCACAGGTTTCTGAAACCTGTTTAGCTTAGTAGACCCTAGCTTCCACCAAATCCAAAGTGAAGGGCGTCATTAGACAGCATGTGAGGCCTACATCTGCCATTCCCCGCTTCACTCTAACCATCTCCAAACGTTTCTACCAGCACGTGTGAAAAGTGTCCTCATCTGTGGTGTGTGTTCTGTTTCCATAAAAGCTTCATGGAATCTCCCTCACTGGAACATAGAATTTGGGATACTCTAAATGGGTTCCCGAACCTGTCTGTCCCTCAGTCTGCCAGTCTGTCTGTCCATCTGTCTGTCTTTTTTTATTGTACTGACAGTGACAGCTTATCCTATTACAGACTGATCGGGACTACCCACTACCTGCTGTTTCACAGAGAAAAGGTCTCAGGACCAGGCTGAGTCACCTCCATGCTGTCCTCAGAAACCTCAGTTCTTGCCTCAAACCCAACAGACCGTCATGCACATTCATGAGAAGAGTGACCCTTTCATTTCAGGAATCACGAATGTGCTAGAGTGTAGGAGGGAGACTAGGGGTAGAGACATATAGAAAGCCTTATAACAAATTCGCATATAAAACACTTGGTCAAGAGAAAGGCTAAGCCCCCTGCACGGCCAGCCAGCGCCAGCCAGTGCTGCAGGTGCAGAGGGTTCCAGTGTCTGAAAGGCGTCTTTGGCTCATTATACCTTATACCGCCAGACCTCTTCACTGCCCTGGGTGACGACTCACCGTGCAAATGAGATGTAACCACATGGAAACTGTATCTAGAATTACACGTGACAGTAGAAAGCACGCAAGGAACATCTTGTGCTATGAGCATGAGCCCCGAAGCCCGTGCCTTAGACATGAAAGACCCCATTCATTCTCCCCACGGCAGGGCTGAATGACTCTAGGTCTCCATTGGTTCTGGTCCACTTCCTCTGCCTTGAAAGTGTATCAACCTTCTGTTTCTGCTGAAACTATGTCTCTACTCTCTTCTTTGGAGACGCAGTACCTGGGGCCCTTTCAGAGGTGTCCTCCAAATCCTGCCGTCAGATGGCTCTGATCCTAGGCACAAAAGAAACGTCACAGACTTAAAATCTGTCTTCTGCTGTCTCTCCTCTGTTCCTGTGGCCTTTGATTTACTCAAGTCCAGAGTGTTCCTGTGGCATTTATCCAAGCTCCGAGCTATTCTGTGTGAGTCAACTCTTTTGTGACCTATTTCCTTTTCATTAACTTTATTACAAAATTGTATTTCTAGCCAAGACATATCTCCTATAGCTTAAAGACTCAACACCCATAAATTCATGTGACCAGTTGTAAGTTAGCTCAAATGAGGGGCTTCCAGGCTGAGAATTTTAGGTGTCTGGCTGTGTTTGCTGCAATGCAGATGTCTTTTAATAATACATTTTAGAAATTATTTTATGTAGACTGATGTTTTGTCTGTATGTAAGAACACCACATGTGTGCAGTACCTATAGAGGCCAGCAGGGGGCATAAGATTTCCACTAGAAATGTAGTACCAAATGACTACTAAGTCATCTTTCCAGACCCCAACTGATGGATTTAAAAAAAAAATGCTTCACTTTATGATTTGTTTGTCTTGTTACTATAAAAAGATAATGAAATTGTTACCATATTTGCAACATGCCTCTGTGTTGCTGGAAGGTGAAGGGTGTGTGTGTGTGTGTGTGTGTGTACATCATCCACTATTTTTGCACATGCAAAATATGAAAGATGCTCTTGAATCCTCTACGTGCAAAAATATATCCCTGTCTCTACACAGGCTGGCAAGTCTTTCTCTATAAATGTGCGTTATGTGCATAATTTCTCTGGTAAGATGCAATTGCTTTCTTTGTCTGAAGAGAGACCTGCCTTGAAAATGACCTCCACCACTCTTCTTGCTCTGAGGACTAAATCTCTTTTCACTTTCCTTATCCCCTCGTTGTGCTTATCAGCTTTGCACTCAGCAGAGAGCTTTGCACTCAGACCTATTGCCTTAAGTTTTAATCCAACAGCTGACGCTAGCCTAGCCTAGGAGACAGACAGACAGACAGACATGCTCTATAGTGCCCATCCCTCTGTATTAGACAGTAATTGTCTGCTGATGCTAGCATAGCCTAGGAGACAGACAGACAGACAGACAGACAGACAGACAGACAGACAGGCTCTACAGTACTCATCCTCTGTATTAGACTGTAACTGGTCTTGTCTGGTCTGGGTACTTTATTGTGGGAAGTAGAACTGGTCATCTGAGTCTAATTCCTCCAGGACCACTTGACACAGCATTATTCACAAACTCCGTGTGGCTTCCAAGAACGCTGACTCGCCACGGGAGAAAGGTGGTAAGTGACGAGCTCACCACCGCTCACAGGAATGTCTGCATCGGGTCCCTGCTGTCAGAAAGTGCTGGACTTCTGGGCTGTGGCCGCTCTAAGCATAGCCAGGGACAGCTAGCTCATCTGTTTCAGAGGACCAGTCGGGAGGTGCTGAAGACCCATGGTTATTGTGGCTTCAGGAAAACTCTACAAGGGTGACCTAGGTGTGTCATCAAGGCAGGTACAGAGTGCTACTATTCAGAAGATGTTTGTAGTGACCTGCTGAAGTACTTTCTGCAGAGAAAGTTACCCCAGCCCCTAACAGTGTCACTAACTGGTGAAAGACTGCAACTTACGAGTCTCTGGAAGACATCCCAGATCCGATCTATAATACCCGTAATATAATAATATAATATATTATTACTCGTGTACGAGAATCCAGGAGCAGCACCATGAAAAAGATGGTGGGGCAAGTGGGCGGCTTCTGTGCTTCCTGGGGCTACAGTGTCTTACACTTCCCCACGTTCAGCAAGTCAGCGAGTGACCCTTTGAACCCTATCCTTTGAGGGTTTTGTGCTCTTGGATGGACCCTTCATTTTTCCTTACATTGACCACTGATGACCAACTCCACCTGCAGTCCCACTCAGCTCTCCGTGTGTGAGGGTGGAAATGTTCCAACCCTTTGTCTCGTTGGTCCTGCGACAACCAGGCTTCCTTTAAAGGGTATCCAGGAGCCCCAGTCACGTGCCATATCATTAGCACACAAAAAGACACAGCGTCTGAGAGACCGGAAAAGTTAGGAACTCTGTAGGGAAAACCAAAAGGAGCAACAATCTTACCGCGAGCGACATCATATGTTCTTGAATGCATTTCTTGTAGAGAGTCAGTGTGTAAATGAGTCATTCTGAATTCCAAACAACGTCCCAGGAGTTGTGGAAGTATTTTACCGGTGTTCAGAAGTTAAGGCAGTGGAACTTGCTGTTGGCCCGGAGTTTCAGGAACCACAAGTCTAGAGTTGTTTGGGGAAGAGAAGATTCTCACAGAAGGACATTTTAGACAATACCTGGTTATTTTAGAGACCAGTGCGTTTAAATACACTGTCTGAGAAAGAGAAACAGCCGTCTTAGAAGCCGGTGCATACAGTTGCTGTAGCTGCTCATGAGTAGACAGCAGCGCTTGGGATGGGGGCAGTTCTGTGGCCCCTGGAGGATGACAGTGAAGGGAAACCCTCCCAGCAGTGCACAGTGAAGGCATGTTTGTCTAGTGTTAGAGGTGGCCAGAAGGACGGCTCAAAGCCACTCCACTCACGGTTACAAATTGTTTGGCCTGAAGGGTCAGAGGCATGGAGGGAGTAAGACAGTCTGTGGCCGGGACGTTAGGGAAGGCGGGTGTGGGTGGATGGGTTTCTCTCGAGTGGATACCGATAGCCACACTGCACAGAAAAGTCATGGGAGGGCTCCCACTGCAGGGAGGCAGGTACTGGCCAGCTTGGTCACCATAGAGATCAGCAGTCTCTTTGTCTAGCCAGGACCATGCAAGTCTCACTGTTCCTGTCCACACAAAATGTGGCTTCCGTGGTCAAGACGGGAGGCATGCATGAATTCAATAATTCGGATCTGCGGTTACTAAGGCTCACTTTGTTCAGTGCAGCTGCCGAGACCCTAATCTATCTGCATGGGCAGCTTCGGCCACACTTGTCTATACTGCACACAGTGGCCCTGGCCAGCTCCCCTTCAGGCGGTTTCGCAGTGAAGTGTCTCCAGTGAAATGTCCTCTATCCTCACTATCCACAGCGTTCCCCAGCACCCCACCCAGCAGATTCCCAGCAAGCTCTGAAGACAGGTTTCCGACATATTTCCCCAGCAACCGCTATGGCAAGGTATTTGCCGTTCAGGGAGCTACAGCTGTGCCCTGTCCAAGCTCTGACTCAGGCCTGGTGACTGATACAGCAGCTTTGGATCAAATAAGCTCTCTGGGTGACCTGAGTAATCACCGAGCTGAAATATCCCGCTGTCACGAGGAAAATCAACATAGGGTTGGACTCTCAGAGGATGGGCATGTCCTTGAAAGGAAATTTGGCTGCGTCTGTAGATGATGTGGTGAAGTGTTTCTCTAGCATGCAGGGAGATCTGGGTTTGCTGGCCAGCACCACGTGAGCATGGGACTTTACACCTGCAGTTCCAGCATTCAGAGGGGGCGGAGGGCAAGAGGACTGGAAATCTGAGGTCAACCTTGGCTACTTAGTCTGCATCCTCTCTGAGGCTACAGAGGACCCTGTTTTAATATCAAACCAAAGCAAACCTTTGACAATTGGCCTCATTAAAATTCTGAAGCTGACTATGCCAATTTAAAATGCCCTTTCTTCAGGATTTGAAAAATCTAATTCTCTGCATAGGTTGTGATGTAAGATTGTGCCAGAAGAGGCCACTGAGTAGATGGAACTTTCCAGTGTCTGTCTTAGGGCAGTTTGGCCTTTTGCTGCCTTGATGATGTGTCTGTCTTAAAGCCACAAGCAGGATGTACATTTGCAAATGCTTCATGATTTATCTTTTTGCTTTTGCATATACTATACTTGTTAATCCACTCAACCTCTGTCAACGTTATCGGTGGTACATTAAACAATGAATTTGGGGTTGGGATTTGGCTCAGTGGTAGAGCACTTGCCTAGCAAGCACAAGGCCCTGGGTTCGGTCCCCAGCTCCGAAAAAAAAGAAAAGAAAAAAAATGATTTTTCTTGTTTAAATACTGTATGCATTTTGCAGAAAACATAATAAACATTGAGAATAAAGATGTTTTAAATGATGTATAATGATATTAAGTGACATCTATTGCTAAAACTTCTAATGCACATTCTTCCAAGTCTTTAACAGATTAAGACAGATTTTTACAAATATAGCATAATGATAACTTCATTTATATAACAAAATATCGTGACTATGTACTTATACTATCTGTAAGTTGGATGTGCAAATACAGAGGTCACAGGTTACACTCATACCTTTGCATGTTTCTTTTGGGTGGGGAGGGGAGCTGGTTTAAAGCTCTCTTTGAAGACCAGACTGACCCTGAACTCAGTGAGGTCTTCCAGCCTCTGTCCCTTGACTACCGAGATGGAAGGAGTGAGCCACCACACCCAGTTTATGTTCTTGATTCTTCTGATTACAACTGTCTTGTAGGCCTTCTAGCTGCTTTGCTGTCTCAGAAATTACGTTGCTTTCCATCTCAGTCCTTCCCTCTGTGGTAGACTGGATAAGAACACTTGCAGTGGCCTTATAGGCCCTCCCAAAGGCAGCAGACAGGCAAGTCTAGTGCTTACCTCTGTGTCCTTGGATGAAGCCAGGCTAGACCACCCAGTGTGGAATTTGTCTCCCCCTAAAAACCTGTAAGACCTAGAACCTCTTGTTCTGTTTTCCCCTTCAGACCCTTACGCTGCTGTGCGTGGTTGCTCTCTCCTTGTAAAGCTCACTCTGGAGGGTAATCTTGTGTAAGCTCCTTTCTGTGAACTGCACAGGAAGAGAGGGGTGGCCATGGTGCTGCAACCATCAATCCCAGGTCACAGGTATACCTCTGTACGTTAGTTCAAGGCCAGCCTGGTCTAACGAGTGAGTTCTAGGTCAGAATGGGCTACTCACTGAGACCCTGTCTCAAAACAACAAAAGGAATGGAAAGACACTATAGGGGCAGCAGATGGGCAAGTACAGAGGTCGAAGGTCACTCATCTCGGTGAACATAAAGAGGAGAGTCTAGAACTCATGGACCTTGTCACAGATCTCATAAAGAGAATCTAGAACTTGTGAACCTTGATGGTCATGTAATTTGGAGGAAAATCCTCTGCAGTTTTTGTTTTCAATTTAATTTACTTTTTATGGTTACATGCACAGTAACTTTACACAGTAAAGAAATACAGAGTGAAAAGAGTGATAGCATTTACCCATTCTGACCCTAGCAAATTGTAGACAATACATTGGTATTTTTCTTAGAAAGTAAAATAGTACACTCCACAGATTTCTAATACACATATATTTCAATAGTGTTGGGTTCTCTAAATACTTTCTATATGCAAGTACACTGTAGCTGCTCATACACACCAAAAGAAGGCATCAGATCCCATTACAGATGGTTGTGAGCCACCATGTGGTTGCTGGGAATTGAACTCAGGACCTCTGGAAGAGCAGTCAGTGCTCTTATCCGCTGAGCCATCTCTCCAGCCCTCTAAACACTTTTTATAGCATGATACAGCCACCCGGCCCAGCACCTTTCCCACAGGGCACATGAGGAAATCAGAGGACAGCTTGCTTTGACTCTCTCCTCCCATCACATGGGTGGAAAAGACTGGATTTAGATCCCCAAGCTTAGTGTTCAGTGCCCTTACCACTGAGTAAGCTGGCACCTGAAAGAAAGAATTCTTTTTTTTTTTAAAGATTTATTTATTATATTTATTATATAGAAGTACACTGTAGCTGTCTTCAGATACCAGAAGAGGGCATCAGATCTCATTACAGATGGTTATGAGCCACCATGTGGTTGCTGGGATTTGAACTCAGGACCTCTGGAAGAGCAGTCAATGCTCTTAACCACTGAGCCATCTCTCCAGCCCCCGAAAGAATTCTTATAATGATCTCAGTCCCAGTTATATCCTCGGACCCAAAGTATGCAAGTTTAAGATATGAGTTGTTGCCAGGTGATGGGGGCCCGTGCCTTTAATCCCAGCAATCAGGAGACAGATAGAGGTGCATCTCTGTGAGTTTAAGACCAGCCTGGTGTACAGAACTAGTTCTAGAACAGCCAGGGAGATACACACACACACACACACACACACACACACACATATACACACATATACATACATATACATATAGACATATTTATACATACATCATAAACTTATACACACATATACAAATATACATACATATACATATACATATAGACATATTTATACATACATCAAACTTATACACATACACACATATACACATATACATGTATATATACACATACATTCATACACACAACATATATATATAATATATACACATATACATACATATACATAGACATATAGACATATTTATACATACATCATAAACTTTTACACACATATACATATACATAGACATATAGACATATTTATACATACACCATAAACTTTTACACACACACATACACATATACATACATATACATGGCATATAGACATATTTGTACATACATCAAACTTATACACATACACACATATACACATATACATATATACACATACATTCATACACATATACATATATATACACATACATTCATACACATATACATATATATATATATAAAACAAGTTTTCTGGCTCTGAATACCATGCCATCCATTTGCAGCTACCAGATGAAAACCATAGTACAACCTTTTGCAACTAAATCTATTCTACTGTGTGACGCACAGGGTTATTTCTTCTATTTCCCAGCTTGGCCGCATTCATTTAGGTTCAGCTCAAGTTATCCATCCTGAATTTTTGCTCCATGGCCTATGTGTAGTAAACTCCTCAGACTGACACAGGGCCGCTGTTAGATATTTTGTCCAGTGTAATGATTTGCTTTATTTCCCCAAGGATCTCCAGATGATTGCCTCTGACCCATATAGGTGTTCAGGAAATGGTTGATTGCTGAATATGATGAAGAAATAGAACAATCTTGCAACTCTGGAGGCCCCACCAGGTTTCGGAAATGCCAGGACCGAATTGCTCTCTCAACATTTACGCTTCACGTAGAAATTATACTTTTGGAGAGGCCCATGGTGGTTCTAGATCTTTCAACTGCAGTTTCATTATTAAATTTGCCGCTTTTTGTAATCCTTGTTATTAAAGGTTTCGAGGTAAAGAAGTCAAGAGAGATGGAGCCACGCCTTACAGCATTAAAGCTGAAATAGGTGAAGTTGTATGGGGAACCCATGAGTGCCTGACTGTTCTGAGGTGTGCCAGTTAAGTGATTATTGTCATAGATTTAGACTGACTTACATTTGATGATTCTCTTCTACAAGTTATTATTTCTTTGTGGTGGTTGGTATTGAACTAGGGTTTCGGCCATGCAAAGCATGTACCCTACCTCTGAGCCATGCCTCCCTCTGGTTATTTATATTTAATTTACATGTTACCTTAGAGTTTATGTCACACAAGAGGATTTCCCCCTTTCTAAGTTTATGTGGTCTTTGAGAGAATTAGAGCACAAGTCACAGATGATAGAGTTGATAGAGGAAACACATTAGCCACATGTGAATGAGGTTTCAATCATTTCAACTCTACTGTTCTCAGTTAGACCTTGGGGAAAAGGGAAAGAGAGGAGCAGAAGATTGGGATGAGCCTTCAGAAGAGCTGCTCTGGGAGAAGATGTCTAAGACCTTGGCAATGGAGGGAGATCCTGGGGGATCCTTGCTCCTTACAATGTGCCGAGGGTTATGAAAAGAGCTGGAGCAGTGTGGTGGTCAGAAGCAGCCAGCTAATTCCTGAACGCTCAAACTTTCTGTCAAGCCCGCCTGCTTCCATGCCTTTAAGTTGTAGTTGTTGAGGCCGGAACTCCCGTGGGTATGAAAAGGGGCAGGGTCCCATAGTTCACCAGGTGAGAATGTGTTTCTGGTAATAGTCAAATGAGCCATTCATTTGCAAATTATGTGACACCGTGGCTTATCTGGCTGTATGGGCAATTCTTCTGAGCCTTTGTTCTGACCATTAGCAGTACTCTGCTAAAGAGGAATTCAAACTATATGTCATTCTAGATTGCAACTCGATTTAGAAACGTTCTTTGAATAATGTCCCAAGAATTTTGAAATATTAAATATCCTTAGATGATCATGTTTTCAGATTGACAAGTTTGTGGTGGAGAGGGGTTTAAAGATACTTTAAATACTGGAATCTATCATTATGTGCATATGTGTTATTCGTATGGGGAAAACCAATAACGTTTATAAAATGGCAGTCTCTTGTTCCTCCTAGTAAAGACATCTGCCAAGAGCAAGTTGCATGAAGCACTGTTTCACACCTTGAATACATTCTGAATTACCTTCACAAACCTGCTAACTTTTGCTTGAACAAAGCGTAAGAACAAAATAAAAACCTCACAGGGCTCAGTTTAGCCCCCTATCCTACTATGATAATTTTACATCCCTTTCCAACCATCATAAACAGGAAGCATGGTCAATGTTCTTAAAAAGGCAAGTGATGGGGTTGGGGATTTAGCTCAGTGGTTAGAGCGCTTGCCTAGGAAGCGCAAGGCCCTGGGTTCGGTCCCCAACTCCAAAAAAAAGAACCAAAAAAAAAAGGCAAGTGATGTCTTTATTAACATTGTGTCTCGGAGTGTTTAAAAACAGTCAAAACACAAACATGCTCCCTATGATTTCCTCCACTTGTCTTGGCCTTTAGCAAGCAACTTTGCAGCAAGGTTTTCGATATTACATATCGGAAACACTGTTTCGAAATGAATGGGCATGGCATTTTGTTAGCAGATATCTCATTTACCTCGATAAATGGGCCATGTGCCACAGCCTTCCCAGCCAGTACTGGGTCAAGTTGGGGTCTGGAAGGACTAGCCTTACCGTGTCCCCAGGGTTTGATGGGATCTGGAGAGCTAAGAAAACCCTACCCCAGCCTTGGCTGCGCCTCTGGCTGGGAAGGAAAAAGAAGGCGATTTGAGGAACATGTCCATCCGCTAGCGGGCAAGCACGTTTACACTGGCCCGCGGCCTATAAGCAACCAAAGCCAAGGGTGCGCACTGCCGGTTGCCCACGCCGGAGTCCTTTCCCGGCCGCGCCCCTGCCCCGCCCTGCCCCGCCCTGCTCCGCTCCGCCCCGCCTCCAGGCACTCACCCGCCCTCGCGCACGCGCAGTTTGTTTTCCCTCCACGCGTGCCACCCCCGCCGGCGGGCACGCACCCGGGACACGCGCCCCGCGCCCTCCCTCACGTCCCGCCCTTTCCCTGGAAGCGCCCTTACCCTCCCCCACGCGCACGCGCCCTGCGGGCGCACGCAAGCCGGCGGTCCGAGCCCTGAGTTGGGCGGGGCTCCGCGCTGACGTTGCCTGGGATGCGGGCAGGTTCCGCAGCCGTCTTCGCCGCCTCCGCCTCTCCTGCCACCCGGGTTTGTATGAAAACGGCGGGCCGCGGGCGGCGGACGGCGGGCGGCGGGCGGCGGGCGGCGAGGGACCGCCGTGCGCTCCGGGAGCCGCGGGCGCGGAGGCCGAGCGCAGCGCCCAAGCCGAGCCGGTGAGCGTCCCCGCCGCCCGCGCGTCCCGCTCGCCGGCTCCCGGCGGCGCCTCAGCTTTACCTGGCGGGGGCGAGGCGCGCTCCCAGGCCGGGAGGCGGGCAGTCGAGCGAGCCAGGGCCGTAGCCGCCCCGTGCGCTCCCCGCCGCGCTCTGCTGTCCGCCACTCCCCGGCCTCCGCCCTGCGGCGCCCCGGGACCCTTTGATCGGCTGCTCACTGACAGTTTAGCGCCTTGGACGGCAGTTTCAACACCTCCCCGGGTGGTCAGGGTGGACGTTGACGGTGTACGCTGGTCCGCAGAGGATGCAGGGCTCGCACGGTGTGTGAGGTAACGACGGCGATCCCGCTGGCTTGGCAGGTTGTCTGTGGCGAGCCTCTCCAGGTGTTCCGATGGTAACGGTGCCCATCAGTGCCAGGCAGTTTGTAGTCCTCAGAGACGAATGGCCCTCCCGAGCGCTCGCTCTCCCTTAGCCAGCTTCTGAATTGTTCTCACAGTTCTCCCTCGCTTCCCCGAGATAGGAAGTTATTTTTGTAATTGTGTTTTGGAAATGTTTCTGGTTTCGTTGGCGGAGCAGAAATGATTTATTTAAGGCACTTTGAATGGTACGGATTTTAAAACATAGGCCAAATGTCAAAACCAAAGTCCTGGAGATCTGTAATCAGATCCCTCTAACGGGCCGGCTGCACTTGGCCATTCCTTAGTCCCCTAGGTTCCCGTTCTCCTGAGTCACATTCTACATTGAATTTACACCTTCATTTTGAATGGCCGTAGAGTTTTGCCTTGAATTGATGGATCAGTGTTTAAAATTGCGATCTCTGTTGAACTTTGAAACAGGCACCATATGTGTTTGACCAACATGACAAAATGTCGAATACATTAATGTAATTTAACCTTTTGTGGTCTTTTTAATTTCTTAAGATTTATTTAATCCGTGCATGAGTGTATTTTATATGTGTATGCATGTGTATGTGGTCAGATAGAATGTGTCAGATTCACTGGAACGGGACTTACTCATGGTTGTGAGCCACCATGTGGATGCTTAGAATCAGACAGACCCACCCAGGTTCTCCGGGAAGAACAGCCCTTAACCATTGAGCCATCTCTCTGGGCCCGTGGTAGCATTTTTTTTTTTTTTTTAAATAAAGCTTTCCCAATCTATTTGGATCAAGGTACCACGTATTTCTTTTACGTGTGTGTGTGTGTGTGTGTGTGTGTGTGTGTGTGTGTTTATGTCTCTGTGTGTGTAGGTCAGAGCCCTTGTGAGTTTTGGTTCTCTTTTCGACCTTGTGGGTGCAGGGGATGGAAGGATAGTGGTCATGGTGACGAGCCCCTTGCAGAACCATCTTGCAAACCCCCCTCCCCCACTTGAAGCATTCTCTTTAGGAAAGTCTGGCTGCATTGCTGTGTAGCGATTTACCCTGCATTAGAGGACATAAAAGCTGCAGGGCGTGAACTATTTTGTGTGGTGTCCTACCGTTTGGATTTTGCCTTTTTAGCTTCCTCCACAGCAGTCACCTTCAGAGTCTGTCCCTGCTTGTCGGCCTTCAGCACTGAGTTCAAATAGTAGAAGCCAGCAGTCAGTCGCTGGCCCTTGCTCACTCCTTAGGCTCTTACCTTCAGCAGCGGTGTAAACACAGAGAGGGCTGAGGGTGGGTGCTGTGTGTTAAACCTTCTGTCACTGTAAGCCACAGTGCTTGGCTACTGTGGTGCAGTGGCTGAGGAGTTGGGGCACAGCCAGAGTGACTGCACTTGTGTCTTGGCTTGCTGTGGGCAAGTTGTTTATTCTCTGGATTCAGTTCTGTCCTCCCAAAACTGGAGAAGCTGGCGTCTGCGCTCTCAGGGTGATCTCACAGAGTAAGTCAACACTGTGTGGGTCACGTCCACAGAGCCTGCCTCACAGGCTGTGCTCGGTAGGCTTTGCTCTTGGTGCTTGGTTTCCCTCAGTGGAATGGCCGAAGGGAAGCTGCAGACTGTTTGAGCAGCCTTAGCTTAGCACAGATTAATTCCCTATGATCCATTTCTTCTTTGAAGCAGAGAGAGCGCAGCCTCACTATTGTCATGGAAACATGTACGTTTTAAATAGAACAGGTACCCCCTGAGCTGTCCTGGGATGTTGCTGGAGAACTGAATATCCTTCCTTGCCTGTCCTCTTTGACAGAACCTTGGCTCATCCCCTCCTATTGGTGGCGGCTGGGACTTTACTCACCTATCTTCCAGGTTCTTATTGACTGTTTCTCTGTCACATGTTGCTGTGGGAGTTAGAATCAAAATACAAAGTAACTTTTATCGACACATTATTTTGTCTTTATTATTTATTTATTTTTTTGTTCCCTCCTCCCGTTTTTTATTTTTAAAAGATTTTTTATTTTGTAGGCATTGGTGTTTTGACTGCATGTATGTCTGTGGGGGCGTCAGAAACCCTGGAACTTGAGATACAGACAGTTGTGGGTGCTGGGAATTGAACTCAGGTCCTCTGAAGAGCAGCCAGTGCTCTTAACCGCTGAGCCACCTCTCTAGCCCGTTTTGTCTTTATTGATGTTACGTAAAATGATGTTTTGATTGACACTGTGCTCATTTTCAGCTTTTATGTAATTCTCCTAAGAAAATAGGTTCTTCCCAATTAATAATTTCATAGTCTTATTCTTGGTTTGCAGGGACTTGATACAACTAACAAGTCTATTACCTGATGTTCTTGGACCCAAAGGTGTTTTAGGTCTTGGAATATTTTCATATGTCTAATGAGATATGTTGAAGATTGTACCCAATCTGAACAAAGAACTGACATTTATATTTCATGTGTACGTAGGTAGAATGTGATTTTATGAGAGTTTTTAATGTGCCTACATTTGGGCTGCAGAATTTGAAGTGAGGCCAACCATGGCTTTGCGTCTGGGGCGTCATGTTAGTGTCCAGAAGGTTTGGGATATTGGGATTTTATATTAGAGTTGCACAGCCAATATTAAAAGTCTGTTCTTAAATCAGATATTAAAAGACTTGATCTCTGGCCTCTCTACATCCTTAGAAATCATTGAAGTACTTTATCTATAAAGTATGGAATAGCCATACTTAATTTGTTACAATTAAATATTTTCTGTTAATTTGCTTATAAGCACATTACCTATCCATATAAACAACATATTTTTAAGTGGAAACCAAGGCAGACCACCGTAGGACCTAGTGAGAAGGGTGATAGTGCTTCACCTTTTTCTAAGTGTCCCATGCCTGTTTTCAACTCTCCTCTCCTTCCCTCCCTCTCTCCCTCAGCCCTGCCCCTGACTCCCTGCCTTGTGGCTCTCTAATGTCAGAGGGTACAGACAGTTAGGCTATTTCTGCTACTGCATTCAGTCTGTGGCAGTATGTTGCTATGGTCGAAGTGCATGCATGGAGGAGGCCCAGCCAGGTACAGCTCATGGCTGCGAGGGGAGGGAGCAATGGTGGCTGCCTTTGTCTAGTATGTCGTCAGGCTCAACCCGTGCCCTTTCTGCCTTGTTTGTTCGTCTTGAGACAGAGTTTCTCTGGGTGGCCTTGGCTGTCCTGGAACTCACGGGGATCCCCCTGCCTCTGTCTCCTGAGTACTGGGATTGCAGGTCTTCACCACCACCACCCAGTGTGGCGCCTTCTTAAAGGTTAGTTGCAGCATGGAACCTGGAAATCCTACCTGATGACCTTCTTTCATACTCACTCATACTTAGCACGTCGTGTGAACTCGGGATGGGTAACGTGTGTGTCTAATCTCAGCAGAATTTACTGCTCAGGTACTAAGCGTTGGTCCAATGAGTTGGGCACATTTTTTCAAATGGTGGTGTATTTCTTTGTGCTGCACCAGAGAAAGTCATGTTTCTGGGTCCTGGGACTAGAGATTAAAGCCAGGGCTAGCTGGAGCTCTTTTGTAATTTTTGATTTGGGACAGTTTCATTACATTGCTTGCTAGGGTTACAGGCCAGTCCCACCAAGACACTTGTTAACACCGTGATTGTGTGAGAAATCAGTGGAAGTTGTGTGGGTAGAGGTCTGATGGCGGATATGAGTTTTACAAAGTTCTCATTAAAAAAAAAAAAAGGTATTGTCTGTGTGTGTGCGCGTGCGTGCTGTGGTTTGCATGTGGAGGTCAGAGGTCAGAGACTGACAGTTCTCGCCTTCCCCCGTGTGGGTCCTGGCACCTGACCCCAGGGTGTCAGGCTTGGCTGCAAGTGCTTTTACCTGCTGAGCCGTGGCCGGTTCAAGGCAGGTGGGTAGTATCCATGATGCTGAAGGCACACACTGATAGCTGATGGCCGTCTCAACGCAGAGTAGTTCAGATTAGAGCTGAGCGCTTGGCTTGGCCTCTTTTTCATGAAACACCATTTGGATGGCAGTGTGTGTCTTTCTCAGCAAAGGTCTTCACAGACATGAACGCAGTAAGCCTACCTTCACTTGGAGTAAACAAATGACACTCTATCTGTGACTTGCTAACACTTGAGCTTTCAAGCAAAAATCAGAACTCTGGGAAGATGGTTCAGCAGGTAGAGGCATTTGCTGCTCCAGCCCGGAGACCCAGGGCCCTGCAGAAGTGGAAGGAGAGAGAAAGAGCGGGTTAGTTGAGTCACACGGTCCCTGTTTTCTGTGCCAAGCGCCCGTTGGACTGCTTGCAAAGCAGCCACACACTCAGATTCCTGCTGGCGAGGCGGAAGGGTCCAGTCTCTCCTCTCTGTCACCTGTCATTGTCACGGCCTCCCCTCCTCTCTATTACAGCCATTTGAGTGCTTGCAAAGTGCCGACTGAAGTTTACAATAGATTTGGCGTAGCAGAGATGACAGCATTCTAAAGTGTAGTTAGTGTTGTAGTTAAAGTGTTGACTAGGCTGACCTAAGACCACGGCCAGCAGGAGCAGGCCCTCCCCTTGGCTATACATGTTAGTGTTACCCCCGATTTTCCTGTAGCTTCATCTGACTCTGAGGGCACTCTGCCACGTGCTGTCCCCGACAGTCGCAGGTTTATAAAAAGGAAATGGGAAGGGTCCATGGTAGAGGAAGGGTGCTTGCTCCTCGGTGTACAGAGGGCTCACCATGGCTGTTAACTAGTTGAAGGACTTGTTGGGATGTACAGAAGTGGTTGGAAAGCGAGAAGTAGAGATTAATTCTGAAGAACACATGAGCACAGCACAGTATCTCCCTCCATGTCCACAGCAGCTTCTCCACCCCCTGGGGAGAACAGTGTATGCTAGCACAGGCAGGGCTGGTGGCTAGAGCTGGTTAGAGTGTCACCTGCTGGGGTCCACACCTCAGCGTCCGTCCGTCCGTCCGTCCGTCCGTCCATTCGGCAGATGCTGCTGGTGGTAGGTGACGAGTAGAGGCATCTGCTTGTGCTCTTGGGGAAACTGTATATATCACAGGAGCCTTGATGAAGCCTGTTGACACCACATGAACATCCTGGAGGTAGCCGGTCAAGCCTTTCTCCTGCAGTGCCTTTCTAGTGGCCTCTACCAGCAAAGCTTAGACTCACACCAGCTGGTTAAGGGAAAATCGTCCAGGGCACCATTTCCACAGAGCTGACCAAAAGGATGAATTTGGAAGTCAAGGGCATGAGTCACTGTGTGGCATAGGCATTAGAGGGCTGCAATATTGCGTGGACATCAGAAGAGATTCTCGATTGAATTCATCCTTTAAGCATTGCATCTCCTTATTGTGAACGCATGTGTGTTCCTGTGTGCATGAGCATGTATGGTGCATGCCCCAGCATGCATGGAGATCAGAGGACAAATGTCTGAACTCTGGTTCTCCCCTTCTTGTAGGACCTGGGGTTTGAGCTCAGGTTGTCAGGCTTGACAAAGAGCAACTTTATGCATTGAGCCATACTGCTGGCCCTACTAAGATTTACTTCAGGGAGCAGCTTCCAAACACTGGCCTGGGACTGGGTGAAGGGAGGGAGGGAAGAGCTGCTTCTGACTAAGGAGCCTCCAGCCTGGGGTGGGGAGAGGTCGCCTCAAGCATCATCCTAGAGCCACATTACGGTTTTAAAATCAGGAGGCCGCTGCTGGTGTGCACTCACTGTGTGACTCTCACCAGGCCTGCTGTGGTCTGTGCCAGCTTTGCCTGTCTTCAGGGATGGCCCCAGCCCTTTGAAGTCTGGACCTGCGGGGAGCATGAGGTGTGGTGCAAGACTGTCTCTCTCCACACATTCGTGTATGTGTAAAATAGATAAACTGGCACTCAAATGGATGGCTTTCTTCTGTAGTTCTCACTCATATCATCACATTGTTCTTCCTCCTCCTCCACCTCCTTTCCCCAGGCTGTCCCCTCTGCTGGTCTCATTTCTTCTCCCAGTCTTCCTTCTGCCCCTGCCACATGAACGTAATACCTTCATTACCCCAGGCCTGTTTAGCCTTCTTTACTCTTTTTTTTTTTTTTTTTTCCCGGAGCTGGGGACCGAACCCAGGGCCTTGCGCTTCCTAGGCAAGCGCTCTACCACTGAGCTAAATCCCCAACCCCCCCCCCCCCTTTTTTTTTTTTTTGGTTCTTTTTTTCGGAGCTTGGGACCCAACCCAGGGCCTTGCGTTCCTAGGTAAGCGCTCTACCACTGAGCTAAATCCCCAGCCCCCATCCTTTTTTTTTTAAGATTTATTTATTTGTATTATATGACTACACTGCCACTGTCTTCAGACACACCAGAAGAGGGCATCCAATCCCATTACAGATGGTTGTGAGCCACCATGTGGTTGCTGAGATTTGAGCTCAGGACCTCTGGAACAGCAGTCAGTGCTCCTAACCTCGGAGCCATCTCTCCAGCCCTCATTTACTCTTTTGTGACCCTCACTCTGCTGTCTTTAGTAATAGCTTCTAATTCTAACACAGGCGTGAAGTGACAGTGTGGTGTGCAGTGTCCGAGTGAGTGATTTAAATACTTGTAATCAATCAATAAATCAAATTCTATATCTGTAGAAATTTTAATTTATGCTATTGGTTAATTTTTAAACTAGGTTATTTTTGGCTACGGAGTAGTGTCACACACATGTGCACACACACATATTAGCTTAAAGTGTCTGTTGAATTATATGTTTGAATATATGTCATGGAGGGGAATTGTAGGTATAAATATAACTTAATTTAAAAATCAGAAGAAGACCTGGTTGGACAGGTCTCATATAGGACAAGCTTCATAGGTGTTGAGGTAATCATTTGGGATAGAACCAGAACTACAGATTACTCACAACCAGGGTGGCTGTCCTTATGCACTGGAGACTGGCAGGTGTGGGTGGGGCAGTGTGGAGATTGGAAACTTGGGGCATCACGGACGTACAGTGGGGTAGTCACTGTGGGCGAAATGCTGGGGACTGGTGTGGGCGGTAGAGGCCGACTCGCTTAGTGCGTGCTTTGTCACACTCCTGCCGTGATCTCCGAGACATGGCTCTTCAGCTTTTGTGCCCACAGTGGCCTGCTGAGTCCTCCGCAGACCGTATCCCCAAAAGTGCCACATTAGCCAGCGTATTTGTAAATTACAGATGTTAGAAGTTAGTACCAGGGCCATAATAAATAACTAAACAAGAGGCAGGAAGCACCACCGTTCCCATTTACTTAGCACAGTCTTACAACGCTCTCCCTCTGTTTGAAATGCTCCGGACCAATGCCTTTTCAAATTTTGGAAGTTTTGTTTTATTTTCTTTTTCTTTTTTTCCGGAGCTGGGGACTGAACCCAGGGCCTTATGCTTGCTAGGCAAGCGCTCTACCGCTGAGCTAAATCCCCAACCCATTTACAAGCTTTTTAATTAACAAAACAAAAAGGATCTTTCAGAGAAACCTCTTTAGATTCCAGATTGAGAAATCCTGGGGGAAGATCTTGAGACCTTTGGTTATCCTGTTGCACATAAAATGTGTTTGCAGTTTGTTGATGGAGTCCGTCAGCATTTGCCTGACTTTCTATCTGAATCTGGCCCAAGTTAGGTGAATTGGTCATTAGCCGCGAGCATGCGTGCTGTACCTGCACACACACGCGCGCGCACACACACACACGCACGCACACACGCGCACACACACACACACACACACACACACACACACACACACACACCCTGGCAGATCTTGAGCATGCGTGCTGTACCTGCACACACACGCGCGCGCACACACACACACGCACGCACACACGCGCACACACACACACACACACACACACACACACACACACACACCCTGGCAGATCTTGAGCATGCGTGCTGTACCTGCACACACACGCGCGCACACACACACACACACACACACACACACACACACTGGCAGATCTTGAGCATGCGTGCTGTACCTGCACACACACACACACACACACACACACACGCACGCACGCACGCACGCACGCACGCACTCGCGCGCACGCACGCGAGCACGCGCGTGCGCTTGTTTTGATATGCCTTGACTGGCTCAAAGGCTGGGCAGTTCTAGTCCTCCCCATGGTTAGCATGTTTTTCCTTCTGTTCTTCCTGGCTCAAATCTATGTTTTATCTTTGCTGCCCTGTTGCCTTCTGGGCAGCCTCTCCCACAGGGCCACTGTCCACATACGTTTTGGATGAGTTTTCTCCTGCAGCTCTAAATCTGATCCTTCTCCTTAGAGTCATGGTGATTCTCCTCCTTCCTTTCTTTCTCCCTCCTCCACCCCTCCAACCCGCCCCCCCACCCAACACAGCCACCAATCATTGGCTCTTTATTGATCAATCAAAAATCAACTGGGGGCAGGGACTTTCATGTTTGGACTGTGGATTCCTGATTTTGGAGGCTGAATTAATTCAAAGCATTAGAACCAGCGCCTAACAGTTAGGCATGTATACACAGTATGCTTACACATGAGAACATGCATGTTTACATGAATGCATACCACACACACACGTAAAAAAGAATTCAGTGCTTACTTTGAGATTTCATCTCTCTCCAGACAAATAGCTATCGTCAAGAAAAGAGACACCAGGCTGGGAAGTTGGCTCAGTGGGTAGAGAAGCTTTCTGCCAAGCCTGAAAGTCTGAGCTTGATCCCTAGAATGCGTGGTCAAAGTTGTCTTCTGCCGTTCACGCACTTGCTGTGGCATACTCCTCCTTCAATAAATAAGTAAACTTTTAGTTTTTAAAAAGGCGATTTTTATTTTTATGTGTACAGCTGTTGAGCCTGCATGTGTATCTGTGTACCATGCACATGCAAGACCATGCAGGAGAGCCTCCCAAAGCCAGAGAGGGCAGCATGAGCACAGGAACTGGAGTTACAGTTGGCTACGACTTCATTCTGGTTCTCTTGAAGAGCAACAGCTCTGCTGACTGCTGAGCCAGCTCTCGAGCTCCAGGGAATGACTGTTAAAAAAGAAAATAGACAAGAAATACTGGTGAGGATGTGTGGAAAGACACACATTCGCTGCTGGTGAGAGTGAAAACTAGTCCCCCCATTATGGAAATAAAGAGACATTTTCTCATTATTAAAAATGAACTGTTGTATGACCAAGATGTTCCTCTCCTGGGAACAAGCACTGAGACACCCACACGTCCTTGTTCATTGATCTGTTAGCCACAGTAGCAGGACAGTGGGGTGCCCACTAGCAGATGAATAGATAGTGAATGTTTATTATCAAATATTATTCAGCTGTGAAAAATAAAAATGAAATTCAAAGGAAATGGATGGATCTAGAAAATATTTAAACATTTCTTAATATGTAAGGGTCCGAAGTTCACTGAAGGAAGCCCCCAGACTCAGTACGCAAAAACAGAGTATTTATTCTGCAGAAACACGTAGCATGCTAGGGTTACCACGGTTTGTTCAGAATGGCAACACCTGAAGAGACACTGGAGCTCATTTTATAACAGTACAGCTTAATTGCTTCTGAGACAACAACAGGCTTCTAAGTGGTTACAAAAACCATTATCAGCATCGATGGTCATAAAGAAGGTGTACTCCACAGGACCAGAGGTGCAAAGCCAGGAGATAAGGTACTGACTAGGTTATCCATACAAAACACAAGGAGGACTCAGTTTTAAACCTTCCACGACCCTGTGAGCTAGTAGTATATGCGTGTAGGCATTCTCTGTTATAACTTCTTATTCAATATGTGACTGAATTTATGTGAGCAAACTTGCAGTGAGCTTTTTGCTGAGTGAACACACACCTCAGAGTTTTACACCGAGAACAAAGGGCAGACATAAGGCTGCTCTCTCTAGCCTCCGCGGTGTCACTTTGAGGTGTTTACCAAGGCTGCAGCTTTCCATCCTCAGTCAGGAAGGTCAGCCGCAGAGTACCTTAGTGAGTGACTTGTGGTCTAACTCCTGGGTGGAGATAAAATGGGGTATGAAAAGTAAAGCTCTCAAATTTTATGTGTATGAGTTTTTGCCTGCAAATATGTCTGCGTACCATGTGTGTGCCTGGCACTTGTGGAAGTCAGAAGAGGGTGTTGGATCCTTGACCTGGAGTATAGATAATTGTGTGCTGAGAACTCAGTCTTCAGCAAGAGCAAGTTGTCTTAGCTACTGAGCCATTTCTTTAGTCCCATATCTGCAATGTATCGTGAAAATCCAACTCAGAAGGGCAAAGATAGCATGTCCTTTTACATATAGAAATGCTAGCTTTGTGTGTGTGTGTGTGTGTGTGTGTGTGTGTGTGTGTGCGCGCGCGTGCTAGCATAAGCCATGAAACTAGAAAGGAGATGCCAGGTGAGTGCTGAGGAGATGAGGGAGACGGGCACTAAGACACACGAGGGTAGACAGAGGCTATGGAAGGTACAAGGGGTGTGCTCAGGTTGCTGGGGAGAAAGGACAGGGAAGAGAGTCAACAAAACCAAAGTTTGTTTGAAAATGCCAGAATGAAACCTAATGCTGTGCATGCTAATTGGAAAGTTTTAAGGGGTTGGGGATTTAGCTCAGTGGTAGAGCGCTTGCCTAGGAAGCGCAAGGCCCTGGGTTCGGTCCCCAGCTCCGAACAAAAGAACCAAAAAAAAAAAAGTTTTAAAATAAAAATAAATAGTTATTCCATTTGGGTCTCTGTAGCAAACTCCCATAAACTGGGTAGCTTTTAACTGGCATTCATTTTTGCTCATAGTTTGGAGGCTGGGAAATTCACAAGGCATTGACAGTGTCTATAGTTGGTGAATGGACAAGCTACCCAGTTTATATGTTTAAATTATATATACTCTATATCTTAAAATATGTAATTAAATATAAGTAAGCGTATTAATTATATATTTAAATGTATATTAAGAATCCTAACTACTGTACTCGAGGGCTTTACTCTCATGACAGTTTGTTTCAGAAGGCTGTTTCCCCATTGCTGTCACGTTGGTGGTTAAGAGGTTACTTTGAGTTCTGGAGCTAACACCACCACTCAGGCCATAGCAGCATGCAGTTTGCTGGGAGTGTGTTGGGGTGGGGCGGGTGGGCCGGACCTCACTACGTAACGTAGGTTGGTCTTGAACTCAGAGTACTCGTCCTACTTCAGCCTTCCCAGTGCTGAGTGTACAAGTGTAAGCCAACAGGCTTGGCCTAGCCCTTGTTTACTGTTGAGAGTCAGTCTGCCTTACAGGGCAGAGAGTGTTCTAAAAACAGCAGGCAAGCACTCCGTGTGTCCTCAGGTCTAGGTGACTGGTGATATTAAATAGGACCCTTGAGATGGGCTCCACTGAAAAACAAGATCCGAGCAGACAGCTGTGATCTGTGTGCTGGGAGGAACAGTTTAAGCAAGGGTACCAAGGTAGGACTGCACCTGGTGTGCAGCGGGGAAGCCAGGCAGCTCTCAGCCAACGTCCCTGCAGTGAGCGGAGTTGTGTAGGGAAGAAGCAAGGAAGGGAATGGCTGGGGATAGTCCTTAGGCACTCTGGCATGAAAACTTCTGTAGGGCTTTGAGCCCAGTGATGGCAGGTTCTTAGGCGGTCGCCCATTCCCCTCCAGGGCTTTGGAAGTGTCCCTTTAGGGTGTGGTAGTGAGAATAAACTGCAGCTGGAGTGTAGAGAGGAGACTAGTGGTGGCGGGACATGGGATGACTGGAGTTTGGATGTGCACACAGTATTACTATTTTTTGCTAACATGTTCTCTACAGTATATACGGGTCAGTGGACAGCTGAAGTAAGGGCTCCCCTTACCATGTGGACCCTGGATGGTAGACTCAGGTTATCAGGAGCGGTTGTGGATGCCTTTGTGTATTGAGCCATCTTCTGTGCCCTCTGTAGAATTACCTTACCTTTCCTATAAGTTGGATATGGGAAAAGGGAAAGGAGAGAGGAAGGGCGATGCCAAAGTTCAGGGCGGAGCAGGTGGACAAGAGTCGGGTAGTTTACAGCAGGCAAAGGTGGGAATGAAGGTTGGTGTTCTGTTGCCTGATCCTAATGCCACGTGAGATGTTTAGCTCTGAAGCTAGGTTACGTTACCAAGTCTAGGTTGGAGGAGGGCAGAAACACCCAAGTCCCGTGCTTCCAGTAAAGGCTAGGCAGAAGACCAGAGTGTGGTAGAGTGCTTCGGTGAGGGCCATATCCTGTGTCATGAGCCGTGAGGGACAAGCTGACTGACTGGGAATTACTAGTTGTGTTTAGTGGTAATGACAAGACCTGTGTTGGTAGGTGTGGCAAAGGAGTGGGATTGCAGAAAGCATCATGGAATCGTTCTACCCAAGACAGAAGTAACAAGACGTTATGGCGGTGAGAAGAAAAGGGTGAGTAGGTCATGCTCACGATGGCCCTGGCCGGTGAGCATCCTCCTGTAGCGTACTCCCTGTGGCTCGCCGTGGCTGTGAGAGTCACTGTGGAGTCATTGGTCCCCAGGGCCCTGGACTCTTCTAGGCAGGTTACCCAGGCTCTTTACCCTCTGCTTTCTTTCCTGCCACCCTGGGAGTAAACGTGACATTTTCTTTACTCCTTAATAAAGAGTGTAGGGACATGCCTGAAGCTTCAATTTGAATATTTTTTGGACAATATTTTTTATTCTTTGAGAATTTTATACTATATATTTGGACATATTCACACCATCTCCTCAATGCTTCCTGTAACCATCTTCTCTGCTCGCCTTCATTTCCTGTACTTTCGAGGTCTTCTTTGTCTTTTTTTAATCTCTGTTGAGTTCAGTTTGTGATGCCCAGCTGCCCTGGCATGGGACTGACCTGCGAGGTCACAGCGTTACAGACAAGTGGCATTCCCTCACCCAGTGGCCCGCAAATGCCATTAGAGACCCTAGTGCTGGCCTCTGTTTGCTTGTGTCTGCTGTCACAATGCTTGTGAGTTCACGTGTACAACTGCCCTGTTGTGCTGGGAAAACAAAAGCAGTTTCCTTGATATCATCCACAGTCTGTCTCTAGTCTTTCTGACCCCGATCTGTGAAGACCCCGAGCCCAGTCCGCAGTAAGCGTGAGATGTGGAGTGCACACCTGAAGCCAGCTCCTGGGTGAGCCGGGAGGTTGGCGTCCAGGCCATCCGCACTGGTGTGTAGGAGCTTCCTCTCGGGATAGAGACCAGAGTGTGAGTGGCTTGTCAGAGGATGCGCTGCTAACAGTTTTAAGATCTTCGCTTACTTCCTATAGAGCGGGGTCTTCCAGTCTGTGTGGGCTGAGCGCTAGCATTGCAGGTTCTCCTGGCTGTCCAGGGTGGTGCAAGCTCTGCCTGGAGTTGGCTGGAGTCGACTGAGCCGTGCCTTTCAGCTCTGGGCAGTTTCTGTTGGTTTGAGGCAAGGTGTGCTGGCTCAGGCTGACTTTAGCCTCTAGGTGACAGGGTCTTGACCACCATACTGGGTCTGTCTCCTGAGTGCTGGGATTGTGGGTCATGTCTCCACGTCTAGCCTCCAGCTGGCCAGGTCAGACTCTGCTTAGGGCAGCAATAGGGACTTCTGGAAGCTCATATGAGGTTTTCTGCCACCTTTGTGTGTGTAATGTCTTATTTCTCTTGGAAATTGACTTTATGTAGTTAACAACCTAGAGAGATAGCTCAACTAAAGAAAAAAAGTTCAATTTCAAATTTGTCAATGGCCTGAAGAACAGTCCACATGGTCTTTTACATCACATATATGCATATGTATACATATATATCTAACAGATTGAAAAGACATAATTTGTATCTTTTAAATAAAACATTAAACTCTTACTTTTTGCATGTTTTCTTTGAAGATAGTATTAAATATGTATAAATGTGATTTTTTTTCTAGTGATGTGACAGAATTGGGTTTCACTAAGCATTGGTATATAAAATCAAAAGATATCCAGGATATTTATTTATTTATTGGTAACTAGTTTTAAAGTTCAGTCTGAAAATTAGAAAATTGCAAGTCCAGATGGAGTGTTGTTTAGATTCTGTCATAAGGACTTTCTAAAAATGAAACCATTGACTGAGGTCATGCTTGGCAATCCCTTTCCCTCTGTTTAAACAACTTGTTATTCTTCAGTGTGTTTTCGTGTGGAAATACACGTCTACCAGTTTGGCGCTACTATGTAATCAGTGGTCACCTTGTCGTGGAAAGCTGTGGTTGGCTTGAGAATTAATGAGGCATAGCAGCACTGTCTCAGAAGAAATCGAAGTACTGATTGTAGGAGCAGCCTTTCATAGGAGTGATAAAACCATCACGAAAAAACAACTTAAGGGAGAAGGTTTGTTTTCACTTACAGTTCCAGAGAGTTCCATTGGGTTTCAGAGCCTCCTGGAGACTTCCAGAGGTCCAAAGTCTTTAATGGTGGGAAAGGCATGGCGTGCAGGTCAAAGCAGGAATCTGGCTGGTTAAATTTTCATCCATACACGGGGGTGGGGGGTGGGTGGGAGGGGATTCAGAGGGAGGAGAGGTAGAGGGAACAAGGAACAGGAGGTAGGCAAGGGTACAATCAGCCCCCTCTTCTGCATAATTCCCCCAGCAAGGCTGCACCACTGTGGGTTCCATAATCTCCCCAGACAGCGCCACAGCTGTGGACCAAACATTGAAATGCACGAGCCCGTGGGGTACACACTATTTGGACCTCTGGAGTCAGTGTAATGTTTGGTTTCTGCATTTTCCTTGCTCTAGAATTCTGATAACATTTTCCATTCTGCTTTTGGATGTTTTAATAGTTATGTATGGCAAGCTGCCGTGGTGGACTCGACTGTGTAGAACTCCTTTCTTGTTTTCCAGTGTTATAATCTCCATTGTATGGTTTTTATAACACCTAATGTGTAAAAACCAGAGTCGTTTTAGGCGCCTGATAGTATTAACATTTTTCTTTCAGATTATCTGCAATGCTGGAATGAAGTAACTCAAGATGAGCAAGCTAAAAGTGGTAGGAGAGAAAAGGTACCGCAGCTCTGTGTGTCAACATTGGCGTGTGTGGTGTGCTGGAGTACAAGCACAGTCACTGGGACTGACGGACATGTGTGTGCTGGAGTGGCATGTTTTAGGAATCACCTTATGTCATTTCTGTTGGTTTTGTTTCTTACCCTTAAAAATCAGAAAACCTTAGTAATTGTAGATGAGCTGTGCAGTCTTGAAACATTGGCTCTGTTGCGCCCGTTTTCTCCTGGGTGAGATGACTTTAATGTGAATGTGTGTTGGCGGCAGAGCGTCCCTCAGCTGAGAGTGAGTGGCGCCTTGCCAACACCAATGGTAATCAAGGCTTCTGCTTTGCTAGCGTATTATAGTTGATGTTTTCATGTGTGTGGTTTTGCTTTTATAGATAATGTGTTATGGGAAGAATGTGCAACTTACTAGATGATGTTTATTTCTTAAATCATTAGGTTTTCTAGTTATTTTAACACAGCTGTACCATCATAAATTGTATCATTTCTCTAACTTTAGTTTCTACAGGAAGGTTGTCAGGGCCATTGGTTTTTTATTTATTATTTATTAAAATAGATCCTCCCTCCCTCCCTGCCTGCCTGCCTTCCCCTCCTCACCCCATCCCTTCCTTCTTTCCTTCCTTGGTGTGCGTATGCGTGATATTTGTGCAGGCGTGTGTGCCATAGTGTGCACGGAGTGAGCTCAAAGGATAACGTTGGGGAGTCAGTTATTGACTTAGGTGGGTTCTGGGGCTTGAACTCAGGTCACTGGCCCCAAGCCTTACTTTCCTGAACAGGTAGAATAGCTAGCTTGTTTCCACTCATTAGTTACATTTTGTAATTTGTAGAACATTGCTCATACAGTTTACAAAGTACAGGCTTCTCATGTCAGCTTGTTTTTACTTCCTGAAGTAAATTATCCTAGATATTTATTGCTTGTTGTTTTGGGCTAGTCAGTCACTGTAACTCTTCATTGTACTAAATCAGTTTATCCTTTCTATCAGTACTCACTGTGTTACTTCTTGCTTTGCTGTGGGTGAAACACCTGGCAAACAGCTTAAGTGTTAAGTGCACATGACTGGCCCATGATGTGGCGAATGCCATGGTTCTTGGAGCCTGTGGTAGAGGAGAGCTGGCTACTGCCATAGAACGGTTAGATACCACACCTGTGAACACTTAACCCAGCAACTTCTAGCTGTCCCCTGTCTCCCATTTCCACAATTTTCTAAAGTAACACCAAGCCTGGGGCCAACTCATGTGAGCCGTGAGTCCCTGGAAGCATCCTGTGTCCACACTGGCACTGTTGATCTTGCTCTGTGGGGAGAGCTGAGAGTTGGGAGGTGAGCTGAGGGGTGCGGTCCAGGCCTGCAGCTGCTGCTCAGTGTCAGCGACTCCTGCACTCAGGATGCGGGGACATCTGGTGTCTGTACTGAGCGTGTGCAGACCTTGTCATTGCGCTCTGACTGTAGACTGATGAAGACTCAAACATGAGTTATGCTGTGTTAGGCGGGCGTGGTGGTCGTCTAGAGGTGCCACAGACAGAGGACACCGAGGTGTGGGCGCTTACATCAGGAAGTCGCGGCTGCGCAGATTTGGGTGTGTGAGGTCCTAGAATGTGTGTGTGTAGCACAGTGAGATTGAGGATTCAGAAGCGTGTCCTCCTGAGGTCTGAACGAGTGAAACAGTACTTGGGGATTGTTTAAAATCATCCTTTTCTCTGGATTATGTCGACCACGTTGGTCTCCATCGGAAATGCATGCTGTACTTCCGTATGTCCAGCGGCTTTGGTAGAGTCTCCTCTCAGTGTATGAGTTATCCATGACCACAGAGTCAGTCTGTTTAGCACTTGGGACTCTACACACACATTGTGCACATGCGTGTGTGTACATGTGCGTGTTGGCTGTAGGCATGCTTGAGGCACGGTGCCCAGGCTAGAGGACACCCCTCAGCGTTGGCACTCTCCGTCTCGTTTGAGGCAGGTTCATTTCTTCTGTGTTGTCTAATTTATGGTAACGTCATGCTCCAAATATTTCTTTCTGCTTCAGTAGCTACAAAGGCTGTCGGGACACTTCCTATTCTTCCTGATAATTTGTGTATTCATTCATTCATTCATTCATTCATTCATTCATTCATTCATTCCTCTCTCTCTCTCTCTCTCTCCCTCTCTCCCTCCCTCCCTCCCTCTCTCTCCCTCTCTTTCCCTCTCCCTCTCTCTCCCTCTCTCCCTCTCTCTCTCTCCCTCTCCCTCTCTCCCTCCCTCCCTCCCTCTCTCTCCCTCTCTTTCCCTCTCTCTCCCTCTCCCTCTCTCTCCCTATCTCTCCCTCTCTCTCCCTCTCTCCCTCTCCTTGAACAGTTTGGCTGGAAGCTTATTGGTTTTATTGATTTTCTAGAACAAAACACCAAACTGGTTTTAGTGACTTTGGGGGTTTTGGCCCTTGTTGATGTTTTTCTTAATTTCCTGTCCGTTGATTACTCACAGTAGTTCCCCCTCCGTAAATTAAGAAAACACACACTGCGGGCTAAGCAACTTGCAATAGATACTTCTTTGCTAACTGGGCATTTGTGGCTATTACTTTTTTCCTTAATCATACGCTGTGTATCCTATTCTGGTTTAGTTTTTGTCCAGCTCAGCATTATTTAAAAAAGGACTCACTTATTTATATCTGTATTTTATGTACGTGGGTGTTCTGTCTGCATGTATGTCTGCACACCAGGAGAGGGCACCGGCTCCAGTGGGACCACTATAGGTTGTTGTGAGCCACTGTGCGGATGCTGGGAACCAAACTCAGGACGGAGCGACCAGTGAGTAGCCAGCCAGTGCTCTCTACAGCGGAGTCACCTCTAGGTCCCTCAAGATTACTTTTAATTCTGTTTTAATTTTTTCTTGATCTGTTTTTTAAAGTGTTCATTTTTACGTGTGTGAGGAATTTTCAGTTGTTTTGACTGATGTTGCTTTAGTTTTGAGGATGGGAAGATACACTGTGTGCTTGAGATCCGTGCCTTTGTCTGGCTGTGCTGTCCTGTGCAGCCTGGTCAGCCTGTGTTGCTGGAGAGCTTGAATGCGCATCCTGCTGCTGTGAGCAGCCAGTCACCTGGACCCCCATAGTCTCTCCCGACTGTCTGGGGGGGACGGCCCCCGACCCCAGCCTTCCTGTGCTTCATCTTCCGCTCTCCACATCTTGCTTCTGAATAATTTTTGAAAGTACCATGACATTAAGATGTATCAAGGAACTGATCATCACAGAGTGCCCTTTATTCCTGCCTGTAGTTCTTTCTTAAGTCTGTTTGTCTGATGTTAATATAGCCACTCTGGTGTTTAAACAATTAGAATTAATAGTCTTTCTCTCGCGCATATGTGTGTGCATGTAATTTTATATGTACATATAGACACACACACTCATTATTTTAGTTTAGTTAAAGCGTTTATGTGTGTGTTTGTCTGCATGCATGTATCTGTACCTTGTGAGTGCCTGGTGCCCTCCAGGGTGAGAAGAGGGCGTTGGGTCCCCCGAGCTGCCCTTACAGATAGTTGTGAGTACTTCTGTGGACTCTGGGAACCGAACCCAGGTCCTCTTGCAAGGCAGGTGATACTCTTTAACCTAACCATCGAGCCAATCCTCATCCCCCTATTGTACTTTTAATCTTAATACTTTTTCTTCAAGGAACGGTTCCTTTTATTCTATTATTTTAAAACATATTTTACTTTTGAATTAAAATATAGTACAGCTACATACTTTTTCCTCTTTCCCTTCCTCCCTCCAGCTGCTGACATGTAACAAACACCGCATATTCTCTCTCAAATTCATGCCTGCCTTTTATTTGTTGACATATATTCCTAAATATACAAATACAGCCTGTTTAGTCCATATGATGCTGCTTCTCAATATGTATTTTCAGGGCTGACCTTTGGGGTGGGGTAGCCAGCTGAGGGGTTCTTCCAGGGAAAGGCTGTGTCTGCACTCTCAGCCAATCCTTAGTTGCCCATAGTTCCTTGTCTAGGGTTGGAGCCCCGGGAGAGCCCTGCCCTCCATGCTACATGCCTGTTGGTGTTGTCCTTCCTCAGGTCTTGCTCAGGCAGCCATGTTGATGAGCCCTCCTGGGTGGTCATCTTCAGAAGAGAGGACCTTGCAGTAGAAGTCCTGCTCTGCTGCTACAGTCACTCCACCTCCTTCCCCTAGTGCCCTTGAGTCTGGGGAGCAGGGCTTGGGTTGTAGATGCCTTGGTCGGCTCTGATGAGATGTGGCTTTCTGGAATGGTCTTATCTGTCGCAGAATGAAGTCTTGATGAAGGAGGAGAGTGGCAGTCAGCTGGAAGTGTGAGGGTGAGCTTAGAATGCTTAGGAATTAAATTGCTTAGTAGAACGAGGGCAGTAGGACCCTCTAGGATCCATGGCCTCACTCTCTCTGAGTACTTGGCTACGTTTCCAGTAGCAGGCATGATTTCTCTCCTGTTAAAAGAGCCTCGAGTCCAATTAGAGCTGTTGGTTACCCCCAAAGTGCTTCATCTCATACTTAGGAAGTTGCCGTGACACGGGGGTTACCTTTGTGACTACTGGCTGCTGTGTGACTCCTGGTACCATGAGAGCTAGTCCTCGGAGGGGGTGGGGGTGGGGCTTTCAGGTCAGACCCAGACCAGTTCCTTTGGGTCCTGGTCTAAAGTGTAATGCGTCTTCAGCAGTAGCCTCTGGGAGGCTACCAAGGGCAACAGCAAGAACATGGCTGCCCTGGGAATCTCTTGGACTCCCTCGCCTGACAGTTCCAAAGGGGGCTGCTCATGCCTCATACGATGATGAGCAGATGTATTAGAGAGTCTGTGTCTCTTGGGGAAGAGCACTGTCATCCCACATGGAAACACTTTACTTAAGCTTGTGTAAACATAGGCAAATATATGTATAATACTACAATTCTTTTGTGGTGTTTCCAGGTATCATTATTGTTATTTCCCCTCATCCTGCTCTCTCTCTTTCTGGGTTGACTGCCTCTTCTGTAATTAAAGCCCTTCCCTATTTTCTCCATTTCTCCCTTCCTATGACTTCTATCCTGCACCCCTCTAGTGCCCCCCGATGGCCTCCGTGCTTCCTTGGTTCCTGTACTTGTTACAAGCCAGTAGTTTTTATTACAAACTTTGAGGTGATTTAGTAGAAAATAGATATGACCTGTATATAGAATGCAGATTGAACAGTCTCAGATAGTCAAAGCTGGCCTTAGACTTACTGTGTAGCCAGTGGTGACCTTGATCTTCTGACCCTCCTGCTTCCACTTCCCAGGTGTGGTGCTGGGATTATGGGTGTGCACCACCAAACTGGTTTTAAGAAGCTGGGCATTGACTCTAAGGTCGTGTTAGGCAAGCACGTTTGGCTCCCAACATGCCCAGAATTGAAGCAGCTCTTTAAATAAATAAGACAGGAAGGTTCAGTCTTGATCAAGCCTGGAAGACTATGTTGTGTTCTCTTACGAGTCGTTGATTTGTTTAAACTACCCCTCACACGTCCATCTTCGCATCTGCCCAAGTTCTGACCATGTTCTGGAGCAGAAGGCAGCCAGCCAGCAGTGTCTGGGCTCCCACAGTCAGTAGTAAATAATGAGAGTAGCGCTTCCGGCTCCGTTCACATTTGGGGTTAGTGCTACCTCAGCCAGCTACACTAGCCAGGGTACAGAGAGGAGGTGGTAGCGGCATCCTCAGCTCCAGTGGGACCCTGCGTCTCCCTCTCCCTCTCAGGGAGCATCATAAAGGAGGGTGCACAGGATGGGCCTTTGTCTGCAGCAAGATTGTTTTACTCAAGAGCTCATTCCAGCTCTCATCTGCACGAACTTCCTAGGACTGGCTCTCAGCCTTCTGTCACAGATGGGGAGGAGCCAACGGGTCCACTCTCTCTGAGGTGGCAGTCGGTGGTGGCTGAAGAAGAATCTGATTGTTTTCAGTGGTGTAGCCACTCCTAAGTTGCCTATGCCCTTGAAAATAGCCTCCCACTAACTAAGCTTAGTGGGCCACATGCAGGGAAGGCATGGCGGCAGGAGGGTAGGCTTGTTGAGGGGAATGGAGGCTGTGAAACCGATACAGCTTATGACATACACATACATACCCGTGAAGAACAGCAAACGGGGGAAAGGAATGCAGTGCCAAGGACGGTGTTGGGCTGGGAATGAGTGCGTCCCATCTAGCCATGTGTGCCTGACGTCGTCATCTCCCCTGCGCACTCCTTTGAAGGTCGTCTTCAAAGGCTGGTGGGGCTTCCCCAGGAGCGCAGTTAACATTGAGAGGCTGGGAGGCAGTAGGCTGGTGGGTCACCACCATAGTGTTTGCCGGGAGACAGGCCGCCAACCTTTGGTTGCGTTGAGGGAGACACTGAGGGCTCTGCTGCTCGGTGGTGCTGCGGCCTGTGCTGCCTCACCCACTGAGGTCAGCGTTATTGAGGAAGAGCTGCGGGTGCCAGTGCTGTCTGACTCTCCCCGTTGGTGGTGGCGGGCTTTGGAGAACTGGGAGGACACAAGGAGCACACACCAGATGACCAGTAGGTCCTATCTTGTTTGCTGAGAACACTTCAGCCGCCAGTGTCCAGAAGGCAGTCTTACTGAATACCTGCTTCCCGCAGAGTCCGGCTCTGACTGGCTGTGTGCTGACCGAGGTGGTGATGGGCAGTAAAGGCTGTGCTGTGGGAGGAAGTGGAAATTGAGGTTGCAGAATACCTTGCATGTGGTAAAGAAAGCATTAGACACCTGCCTTCGGAAGTAGTAACAGCTCCCCAAGGAGTTAAATTCGTTAACCTTGGTTGACTGATAGGTAAATGGTAGGGTAGCATTTGGAACATAGATCATTGTTATGGGCTTACATGTGCTTAAGAGTGTCACAGTGGAGAGGAGATTATCTTTGCTTATAATCTTACTGGTGTGTTTTTGTGTCTTGTTAAGGCTTTACTCATGTGCTCCATTTTACTGCTTTGACAATGGCTATACTTACATATACGCATTAGGCTGGTGAGATGGGTCAGTATTTCACGGTAGTGGGCGTGAACCTGGGGATCCACATGGGGAAAGGATAGACCCAATTCCCTCGAGTTGCCTTCTGACCTCCTTGACAAAGAAATGTTAAGGAGTTTAGAACACGAGTGTTGAGATTATAGACAGAGTAGGGGTAGCTGGTACAGCACTGTGTGCGGCCATGGGAAGGCTGTGCTGATGGAGATGCAGGTGCAGTGGGAGGAGCCCAGGCTCAGATGTGCTGCTGCCTTAGCCCAGGTTCCAGGTCACAGCGTAACTGCAGGGGTACATGCCGCTGCCTGCTGACCTACTCCTTCTATCCAGCCACCCTCCTTTATTCTTAGAGCTCAGGCCCAGCTCACGACAGGAACTGGTGCCACCCATGGTTGGTTAGGTCCTCCTACATCAAGTAACAGTCAAGATGGGCACATGCATGGCCACAGGACAGCCCCATCTGGACAACTTGCAACTCTTCCAGGCAACGATAGGTTGTGGCAGGTTGTCACTAACGTTAACGTCACAGGCGCATTTAGAATTACATTTCCTCAGAATTCATTTGTGGGTGTGTGACTTGCTTGAGGAGCTAGTGGAATGAAGTAAAGACTAGTTCTGATTTCCAGAATATAGGTCAGTGTCTTAAAACAGGTAGCATATATAAAGAGAGAGAGAGAGAGAGAGAGAGAGAGAGAGAGAGAGAGAGTGAGTGTGAGTATGGACACAAATATCCTTTTAGTTTGCAGCAGAGAAATGGGATCAACTGGCAGAAGCTCCTAGCTGATCTGTGTGTTGGTAAATGTGATTTACTTGAAGGAATCTCTTCATCCTCTTCCTCTCCCTCCTCCTCCTCCTCTTCCTCCTCTTCTTCCTCCTCTTCTCACTCCTCCTCTCCCTCCTCCTCTCCCTCCTCCTCCTCTTCCCCTTCCTCCTCCTCTCCCTCCTCCTCTCCCTCCTCCTCTCCCTCCTCCTCTTCCCCTTCCTCCTCCTCTCCCTCCTCCTCTCCCTCCTCCTTCTCTTACTCCTCCTCCTTTTCTCACTCCTCCTCCCCACTCCTCTTCTTCCTCCTCCTCTCCCTCCTCCTCTCCCTCCTCCTCTCCCTCCTCCTCTCCCTCCTCCTCTTCTCACTCCTCACTCCTCTTCCTCTTCCCCTTCCTCCTCCTCCTCTTCTCGATCCTCCTTCTCTCACTCCTCCTCTTCTTCTCACTCCTCTTCTTCCTCTTCCTCCTCTTCCTCTCCCTCCTCCTTTTCTTCTTCTTCCTCGTCTGTTTTCTCCCCATGGTCCTTTTTGCTCCTCCTTTCTTTTTGATGCAGAATCATTTGTGTAACCCTGGCAATGGTGTCTTAGGGTTTCAGTTGTGATGATAAATACCATGAGCAAGGCAACCTGTAGAAGAAAGGGTTGTTTGTTTTTTTCTTTTGAGTTTATGGTTCAGTGATGGCTGGTGGTAGGCAGAACAATGGCTGAGTGCTTACATCTTGAACCCCAAGCAGGAGACTGAGAGTACACTGTGGATGGGACAAATCTTTTGAAGCCTCAAAGCTTGAGTCTGTGTACAACACTTCCTCCAGTAGGGCCACACCTCCTAATCCTTCCCAAATAGTTCTACCAACTGGGGACTAAGTATTCAAACTTATGACCCTATGGGGGCCGTTCTGTGAATTCACAATCCCAGCCTACCAGCCAGAGAGAGATTTATAATCATTGTTATTGTGTGTATGCTGTGTGCTGTGGTGGGATGAGTGAGCTGCACGTAGGCTGTGGTGTGTGGGAAGGTCAGTGGACACTGTGAAGTTGGTTCTCAAAAGAGAGCTTTTAAGGAATGAGAATACATTGCTCTTCTGCCAAAACTCAACCCAAATCCAAAAAAAAAAAAAAGTCCTCACTAAGAGTGGCTTCCTGGTCTGTGAATGGCCCGTCTTCTTGCTTGCTGCCAAGTACACACTCTGTTCTGACTGCTGTTCTTGCAGGCTCTCATGGTTCCTCCAGATACTTGTCCATCTCAGAGTCCACAAGCATGTGCTTGTCTTGGAGTTTAATGGGCTCACGCTTTCACGTCTGTCAGAATTGCCTTTAAATGGTGCCTTTCAGGAGGCACTCATGGAGCTGCTTATGCTCACCCTCCTGATACCCACTTCCCTTTCTCACCTGTTTCTCCCTCCAGACCCCTTCCCTCTGCCTGGAAAGCCTCGTAACTCATGGCTTTACTTATTTGACTTGTGCATGAGAGGCAGGTTATTTTATTTTATTCTTTGAGATCATGTTGTATTCTGTACCCAGTGTGGCCTGGGATGCACTCTGTAGTCCAGGCTTTCTTTGAACTTGGAGTAATCCTTTCGCCTCAGCCTTCCAAGTTCTAGATTTACAGGCACAGCCACAGCACTTGGCTTGAGGAGAGGGTGTTGATTAAAGTCTGCTGGCCAGAGTAGAACCAGGTGATGTGTACACATCAATAACCATCATGGCACAGAGAGAGGGTCAGATAGGACAAGTGTGCACATATGGACGGGGCATGGAGGGCCTGGTGGTGTGAGGGTGTGGCTGGAGTGGGGCAGGAAGAAGGGTCAGCTTTGAGAGAGCAGAGTGGGTGCAAGGGCGTGGTGGGGGGAAGGGCACAGAGTGGGTAGAGGGTCCCAGGATGGGTGAGTGCGTGCATGCTGTTTGTGGTTTTCTGAAATAGAGTGCATTTCTCCACCAGAAATTAACAGTGTTTGAAGACAGTGGGGGCTGTGAATGGAAGTGGTTACTATTTACATTAAACAGTATGTGATTTACCTTGCGGTCGGCACAGAATCCACACTAATGGGCAGTAATGTTCCTTTTAGCCTTACCAATAGTTCTCGGGTTGTGGGGCTCTTGGCTCAGCTGGAGAAGATCAATACGGATTCCACAGAGTCAGACACTGCCAGACATGTCACATCCAAAATTCTTCATTTGGCTCAAAGTCAAGGTAAGCTCCAATCCCTTCCTTGTTTTATGGAATATTTTTTCAACTCTGTAAAAGTAGGTACTCAGGGTGTCCTGCTGTTTGATAAGAAGAATATTCCAGTTCTTGGTGTCTGGATGGAAGTAGGAGACTGAAGGCCTTTGGAGGCAGTTGATTCTCAGTGCGATTGTTAGGTTTGAACCCTGTTCTCACACACAGGCACCAGAGAGAGAGAGAGAGAGAGAGAGAGAGACAGAGAGAGAGAGAGAGAGAGAGAGACAGAGAGAGAGACAGAGAGAGACAGAGACAGAGAGAGAGACAGAGAGAGAGAGAGACAGAGAGAGAGAGACAGAGAGAGAGAGAGAGACAGAGAGAGAGAGAGACAGAGAGAGCACGAGCTAGCTTATGCACAAACACGCATTTTGGTTCTGCCTCAGTGGCCGGGTGGCTCCGCTGTCTTTGGCCCTTTAGGAGGCAGCTGTGGTGAGAGAGTGTGGAGCAGCCAGGCGCAAGTGAGCCTGCACGTGTAGCCGCCCTCATTTGATTCTGTCCAGAACCCCAGTGAGTTACGACTGCTGCTCACGCTCTCCACCACAGTCCGTGTGTCTGTCTGGAGGGCCTCTGAGATGCGGGCGGGAGGTGGGCTCTGTTCATCTCCTAGGCATCTCAGTTGAGATCCTGCTTACCAAGCACCGAAGCACACCCTGTGCCCTAATTTCCAAAGGTCACACTTTTATAATTCCGCCTCATACAGTATCACTGGCCCTTATAAAACCACAGCCCTAACAGTCTGAACAACTGAGTGTTGCGTGCAGGTCCAGCCTAAAGGCTCTTCTAGGCCGTAACTCTCAGTGTGAGCCACAGTGAGACCCAGAGAAGCCCAGGTGTGCCGTGCACACACCGACTGGACAGAATGGCCCTTCCCAGCCTGGTGAAGTGCAAGTCCTACTTCTCTGTGGCGTGTGGAACACGGCAGGCGGGATGTGAGCTCTGAAGGGCTGCGCTCTTCCTGACCCTTGAGTGCTCTCAGCTGTAACCTGCCTGGCTTCTTCCTGGGCTCTGTTTGCTGTCTGCAGATTTCCTCAGTAGATGTTTATGTTTCTGGGGTCTCCATCTCTGTGCATCATCCTGGTCCTGAGAGTGGTCATTGCACAGACTGACAAAGTAGAGCACAGGAGAGGTTTTGTTGTAAGGAGGCCAAGAATCTATGAAGTTTAAGTGGATTCTCCGTATGAACATCACAGTCTTCCGGGGTATGGGAGATGCTGGGGTAGAATGGAATGCCACTGAGTCCAGAATCACTGGATGATGCAGATTGATGAGGGACTTGGAGGCTGCAGGGACTGTGTCTGCAGCCTCACAGTTGCCACTGTTTGAAGCTGAGAGTTGGGTGGCTCACTAGTGATGCAGAGCTCTGCCTTCTGACTAGACCTGCGACATTGCTATCTACAGTGACGTGGTCATGTAAGGCGCCAGCCTGCTTTGTACACCAAGGGTTTACTGATTCTTGAAGTAGTATTCTGTTTTCTCATAACATTTGATATTGTTTGGTGGTGGCAGCTGGGCTGGGTAAAAGGTAAGATTGCCAAAGGAGCACATGCATAAAAACATTTTAGTTTAAAGCACAGTATGCCTGGGGTGAGTCTGCCATGCTGGTTAGCATCAATAGAGGGCAGCACTGAGCAGATGTGAGGGTGTCTTACATTTTCATGACCTTTGACAGCAGGGGACTGGCTTGTGGCCGGTCACAACTTTGTGACAGTCACATGGACGAGTGTGAGATGATACTGAGAGGAGAAGGTCACTGTTAGTGACAGATGCTCAGCTCAAGTCCTGGACCCTTGTTCAGTGTGCATGACAACTGAACTTACACTGAAACCTACATGTGCGTGTGTCACTCTAGTGATCCCATGTTAGCACATCTGCTCTGAGTGGACGTGGACTATGCTAGGACTTGTGTTTTTTCTGATAGGAAACACCAGGAAGAGAATTTAAATTGTTAATAGTTTTTAAAAATCAACACAAAAGAAGGCAGGGAAGGGTGAGTAGGCAATGGTAGGAGACTTGGACACTTGGGGAAGGCTTGGTTTGAGTCTTTCCCCAGGACCCTTTTTGTTGTTATTTTTCTCCCACACGGCCCTCTGCTCCTAAACTCCCTTGATTATTTCCGTATGAAACGTTGAATTTAGCCCTCCTGTTCTTGAAGTTTATTTACATATACTACACTGAGAGTGGATTGTCTTTTATCTTTTAGATCTCAAAAAGTTGAGATCTAATGTCATGATCCCCTGTATCAACACAATTGTGGCATTAATATTCTGGTCAGAAAAAGAGAAGGGCTCCAAACCTCCGAACGCCATGACTGTGTCAGAGTGATCCCGTTCCTCTTAGAGAAGTGTGCAGAGGTGAGGCGGTGAGCTCTGCATTCTGAGGCACTAGGACCCCTGTCTGCTTCATTCTGTCATGAGGTGCCTCCATATAGACCCCTGGATGGAGAGCTAAAGGTGGAACTGAGAGAGCGTAGGGAAGAACACGGATAGGAAAGGCTGGGCCTCTTCTTGTGAATCAGAGAACCGTGAAGAAGATGCAGGAACTTCCGAGTGGAATAGAAGACTGCACAGTCCCCGATCCACCTGTGGGACGGCCATGTGAGTGGCAGCACCTTCTGCCTCTCACAGCGAAGCCCTTCCGTAGGCTCTTCCTTCAGTCACATGACTCAGAATTTTGATCCAGTACTAAATCCAGTGGATGTATTGAGCGCGGCCTTCAGTCCTGCTGAGAGCAGTTTTCCAGCTCTGCCCATAGTCGTGTGTCCGCCTCTCATAGCTCACTGCCAGCTCTCATTGTGAGATTTCTGGAAGGATCAGCAGGGACTTTGATTTGATAGTTCATGACAGTTAAGAAGAGAAGTCTTGTTAACTGAAAGTGGGATCATAACCACAAAACAATAGCATTAGAGGGATGAGTATCCAGGAGCCAGCTTATACTGCTCTCACTGTTAGTTATGTGGAGCAAATGTTATGAATTCTTTTTGCTTCACATTTAAAGTAAGTTATTTTTTACTTTTCAGAAAAAACAAGGAGGGAAATGACAACCAAAGGTTCTACAGGCATGGAAGTTCTGTTGTCAACATTGGAGGTATGACTGACAGCCTTCACTGGTGTTCCCGTCACGGGAGGGGCGATGGAGTGAGCACAGATGCATACAAGCACACACAGACACACGTGTATGCACAGACATTCAGTCACACACACAGACACTCACACTCAGTCACATACACTCACTCAGTCACACACATAGAGACTCACAGTCACACACACTCAGTCACACACTCACACTCAGTCACACACTCACACTCAGTCACACACATACACTCACACTCAGTCACACACAGACATTCATTCACACACATATACACACAGACACACACTCAGTCACACACATATACACACAGACACATACACGCACAGACACACACACTCAGTCACACACATACACTCAGTCACACACATAGATACTCACACACACTCAGTCACACACATAGACATTCATTCACACACATATACACACAGACACATACACTCACATACATAGTCACACACATACACATACATACACACACTCACACACACACTCAGTCACACACACAGACATTCATTCACACACATATACACACAGATACATACACTCACACAGTCACACACATACACATACAGACACACACTCTCATACACACACAGTCACACACATAGATATTCATTCACACACACTCAGTCACACACATACACACTCAGTCTCACACACAGACACACTCACAAACACCCATTTACACCCACTCTCACACCCACACTCACACATACACACAGGAGGAGGAATATTGAAGTAAATACACATGTGAGTGTGCTAATTTACATTATGTAAACATCTGTTTCCTAATGATTATAATAACTAAAATTTAATCTTAGGTATTTTTTAAAACTTCTTTTTAAAGATTTATTTATTTATTATATGTATGCACATGAGTATACTGTAGCTGTCTGCAGACACACCAGAAGAGGGCATCAGATCCTTTTACAGATGGTTGTGAGCCACCTTGTGGTCTCTGGAAATTGAACTCAGGACCTCTGGAAGAGCAGTCAGTGCCATCTCTCCAAAACGTTTTTTAAGACTTAGATCTTTTAAAAAACGTACTGTGTTTGCGTAGGAGAGTACAGTCCACATGTGGGTGAGGCAGTTCGTGGGGTCAGCGCTCTCCTTCCACCTTTAGATGGGTTCTGAGGATTAAAGTCAGACTTGTGCGGCAGGCATCTTCACCTGCAGAGCCCCAAATCTTAGTCCTTTTAATACGAAAAAGAACTTAATCCTTACTGTTTGAGTTAGCTGCGTGTGTCTGTGTGTGTGTGCACGTGTGAAGCAGGTGCCTGTGGAGGCCGCAGGTGCTGGATCCTGTGGAGCTGAGGTGCAGTGAGCTGAGGGTAAAAGCTCCTGCTGCCACTCTGAGGACCTCAGTTCAAGTCCCAGCACTTACACAGTACAGGGGACCTGTGGCTGCATCTCGTCCCACGACCTCAATGTCACCTCCACAAACACAAATACCTAAGTCAGTAAGCCAATGTCAGGAAATGGTGTTAGTAAGAGCACAATGAAGTCAGTGCAGTTGCCTAGAGAGATCACAGTCCTTGCCACACACAGGTCAGTACCTGCAGGTTAGAACATTGGAAATAAAGAGTGTAAGTGTTTTAATAAGAACAATTAACTGTGTTTCAGAACACGAAAGATCTTCAGACTGTACTTAATATCCTGAGCATTCTCATAGAGCTGGTGTCCTCCGGTGAGTGAGTCACGCTGGTTTGGTCTGTATTTGTAAGCAGTGACGAGAGGTGTGTCCTGCGCATGCCGTTTAAACTTTCTTGATGTGCTGAAATTTGGGAAGTGAAATGTTATGTTCCTGTTGTTGCTACTTGCGTGAGGGATGAGGAGAGGGGGAGAGGGAGGGAGAGAAGAGGTTGGGGTAGGTTGGGTGCATGTGTATTACATGGCATTGGGTGTCTTCCTTTCTTACTGGCCACCTTGATCCTTTGAGGCAGAATCCAAACCTGGAACTTGAGGTTTTCAGGTGGGTTAGTAGCCAGCAAGCCCCATTGGTTTTCCTGTCCCGGGTCCCCACTGTGCCGTGAGACTGAGCCCAGCTTCTTTGGTGGCTGGGGGCTGGCCTCCTGGCTGTGTAGGAAGCTCGTCACGGAGCCGCCTCTGCAGTGCACCGCCTGCTTCTTCATGTCAGGTCCCCCGCACGCTGTCCTTGCCGACCGATGCTTGCAGCACCCGAGCCCAGCGTTTTGGTGCCGTTTGTGTTGTGTGCTGCATTTTAGTGTGTCACAGTTAGTGCGACAAGACAGGAGCTGAGTGTGGTGACGCCTGCCTTCCTGCCGGCATTGGCAAGGCCGGAGACCCCAAATTGTAGGGCTGGTCTGGGCCGGATAGTAAGACCTGTGATTGATGGTAGCTGGCGTTAGAAGCCAGTGGATGAGGGGCTGGGGATTTAGCTCAGTGGTAGAGCGCTTACCTAGGAAGCGCAAGGCCCTGGGTTCGGTCCCCAGCTCCGAAAAAAAAGAACCAAAAAAAAAAAAAAAAAAAAAAAGAAGCCAGTGGATGAGACAGTCGTTGAATGCGACCTCACTGTAATGTTCACTACGGGAAGATATGCTGTTTGCAGTATTTTAAAAACATTTTAGGTGGAGGCCGAAGAGCGAGTTTCTTAGTTGCCAAAGGTGGTTCACAGATTCTGTTGCAACTGCTCATGAACGCCAGCAAAGACTCTCCCCCACACGAGGAGGTGATGGTGCAGACTCACTCCATTCTTGCCAAGATTGGACCAAAAGGTAAGAGGTCTGCTTTTATGATTATCGACCGTAGCACGATCTTTGTAACTTTGAATCTTTGTCTTAAACTGCTTAAATTTTGAAGTGCTAAGTTCTCCTTTTTCTTGGGTTTAACCGTGGAATGTTTTTTACAGTTAACAAGAAATGAGGATCCAAGATTCATAATGAGTTGTTTTGAATGTGGTATAAAGTGGAGCAGTGGCAGCGTCTGTGTCTCTCCATGCTTGTGTGCGTACATGCATGTGCACATATATATGTGTATACACACATATGTAGAGAATGCACATGCTGTGTTCAGAAGTTACACGTGTGGAAGTGGGCATGCGCTGTGACTGCGTTCAGTGATGACCATGCTAGTGCTGTGTGCAGTCGAGTGCTCCGGAAAGAATCAGAGCTGCAGAGAGCCATGGGGATGAGGTTGGGCCGAGGACAGGGAGAGCTGCTTATTTAGGGGACAGAAGGTGCCCCCCCTGAATGGAGCCTACAGCGGCGTAGAGGGTTGGGCTGCGTAAGCGGAGAGCAGCTTGTGCAGGTCGTCAGGCAGCGCTGCCTGTGACTAACTGGACCTTCAGCAGCGTGTTTCCGAGTGCAGCCGGGGGCGGCCTCACACTACATGTAGTGCACGTGTTCTCCTGGCCTTGTTTTTCTTTCTTTGTATTTGAGATGCATGAGTTCCTTTTTGTGATATGTTTTAGAACATGAAATAGTTATAGGTAAATATGCTAGTATATTACTCTTCTGTTAATTATAACCAAGTTACCCCTTCTTTTCATGGAATTACGATGTTGGTGTGTTTATTTCTTCCATTTTGGTTTACATAGGTCATTGTTATTTTATCCTGCGTCTTAAATCTGAGCTTTCCCCATTATTATTTGTACAACTTTTCTGTTCTTAAGTCATTCATTGAGGCTATACAGTAATTTCCTGAATAATTTTCTGTTTTTTCCCTGTGGAATGAAAGTGACTTTCCCTGCTGCCTTAGAAGTTGTGTTGTTATGACTTAACCTCCGCTGTTCCTGTTTTTTTTTTTTAATCTTCGTATTCTTCAGCTCTTATTACTTAGTATTTTTTCATGGTTGTGATCTGTTTGTGAATAAAATCAAGAACTTCTGTTCTTTGTAGACACAGTAATGCTCTGAGGTGGAAACGCCTGTTACCCTGACTTGTACATACTGAATGTTTGTGCAATAAGATAGTACCCTGCATTCTACAAATATGTGTAATTGTTGTGTTAGTCGGAAATTGAAAATGAAGCGCTTCGGCGAGGGAGGTGCTCACTGCCTTCACTGCTGTTGCATGTTATGCCTTGTAGCGGCTTATCATCACAGTGTCTCTTCCGATTCCTCATGAATTAAAAACGGTTATCATTTTAAACTGTGTGCATGCGAGTGGACATGCGTGTGTGCCCCTGTGTACATGAACGCAGATGCCGCAGGAGGCCAGAGTTGTTGGGCCTTGGAGCTGACTTGGCTCCCTGCAAGAGCAGTCAGCGCTTCTTCTAGGCCGCCTCTCCAGCTCCTTAGTAGAAATCGCTTTGACAGATTTGCCACATTATTTTCCACTGAAGATACTCATTTTATTAACTTGCATATTGTTTTATAGTATGAAAAGAGTATGCTCGTATTAAATAATGGTGTGCTGGACACTGAGAGTCTCCACTATGTTTCCCATGCGTGCTCGTGGGATGTCACTGAGTTAGACTCGCTGAATAGTAGATCAGTTCCTGGGACTGCCACGTTGGGCTGCTCTAGCTGCTCCCGTCTTATTCTCCTGTCTGTTCCTAGATATGTTGTTATAGGATGTGCTTCAGAAGGATAAGGGGTTTTAGAAGTCATGCAGGAGTTACTATAATCTTGACTATTTCATGTCAACTTTGCATTTATATAAATGCATGGTTGAGGTTTCATGTATCTGCTTCTTGGGCAGTTCTAGTGCTTATACCGCGGGCACATGCTAGGCAAACCCTCTCCCATGACTTATAGCCTGAGTCTTGATTGCTCTTTAAATTATTTTTGTTCAAAAGTTTTATTTGAATAATTTTTTAAACAGATAAAAAATTTGGAGTGAAAGCCAGAGTAAATGGGGCCCTGAATATAACTCTGAACCTGGTCAAGCAGCACTTTCAGAACTACCGCCTGGTTCTGCCTTGTCTTCAGCTGTTACGAGTGTATTCTACCAACTGTGAGTACTGACAGGTGGCTGTGATTGACTCCGGGTCCTGGGTTACACAAAGGAACTTTGGTAGAAAAGTAAGCATTAATGTGACTCCTAAGTCGCAAAAGGAATGTGGGGTAAGAAGGTGAGGTGACTAGATCTAAGGATTGTTACCAGTTGTTAACCTGTAAAGGTCCGGGGTAAGGAGAAGCCACCCATGGAAGAGTACGGAGTGTTGACAATGGGGACATGCTTCTGTCTGTGCAGTAATTTTCAACCTAACACCGTCCAGACTCCCCTGGGAAAGGGTCTCAGTGAGGGAGTCTAGGTCAGGTTGGCCTGTGCTCTGCCGTGGTGAGTACCTGGTTGTTAATGGAGGCGGGAGGCGTCTCCCCTTGTGGGGGGTACTATTCCCTAGGCAGAGGATTCCGAGCTCTGTAAGGTGAGCTGAGGGTCTGCATGCATGCACTGCTCACTCTTCCTTCCTGATCGGGTTTATATGACTGACCGCCTACTTCAGGCTCTTGCTGCCCTGACTCTCTGCTGTGATGGAGTGTTTCCTGAATTTATGAGCTAAATAAAACCTTTCCCCATAGATTGTTTCTGTCGGGGTATTTTGATCACAGCAACAGGGAACAAAGATAAGGTACTGTCATAGCATTTCTCTTGCTGCGAGCAGACATCATGACCATGGCATCTTACAACAGACACACTTAATTGTGTCTGGCTTACAGCTCAGAGGTTTAGTCTGTTGTTGTCATGATGGGTAACATGGTAGCTTGCAGGCAGACATGGTACTGGCGAAGGGGCTGAGAGTTCTATGTCCCAATCCCCAGGCAGCAGGAAGAACAAGCAGGCCACTCTAGGCCTGGCTTGAGTCTGTCAGATCTCCAAGGCCATCCCCTACTGCCACACTGTCAACAAATCCACACCTACTCCAATAAGGCCACATTTCCTGATAGTGCCACTCCCTGTGGGCCTATGGGGCCATTTTCTTTCAAACCACCACAGACACTCTATATTCATGGATGAAAGAGAAGGAAGACACATAGGAATTCTCACCAGCAGTGTTGAATTATCATCCCGTGATAGGAAGGCCGCAGAGTATACAGTGGCTGGTGCTGGAGTCTCCAAGGAAGATAGAGACAAGAGTGATTGTGTAGGGATGGCTTCCAGTAGCCCAAAGCCGTCGCTCACTCTGTGATCTGAGGTCTCAAACCTGAGGCAAACATTTCCTGTGTGGTTTCTGACTGTGAAATGAATGAACCATGGGGAAATGGCTTATGACTTAGAAAAGTGTTCTTTGTACAGGAGTAATGACCTGAGCTTTGATCCCTTTGCCCATACGCTATCACGGGAAGGAGCTGAGAGGGGGATCCCTGGAGCCTGTCCCCAGCTTGTCTTCATAAACCACTCAACTGTAGTTGCAGGGAGAGATCCTCTGTCAAAAATGCAGAACAGGGTTGAGGATTTAGCTCAGTGGTAGAACTCTTGCCCAGCAAGCGCAAGGCCCTGGGTTCGGTCCTCAGCTCCGGGGGGAAAAAAAACCAAAAAAAACCCCCAAAAAACCCAAAAATGTAGAACAATAGAAGAAATGTAGAACACTAGGTCAATAGATGTTGACCTCTGGCCTCTGTGGATACACTCATGTGCGCACGCACACACACACACACACACACACACACACGCACGCACACACGCACACACACATGCACACGTAGTTAGAAATAATGAAAAAATATGATCCAGTGTATGTGGTATAGTTTTGTTGAAGGTGTGCTCAGAAAAGTGACAAACACCTATGACTAAAAAGGACATAAAGAAATGGAAAAGTTTGGTATTTAATCAACAGAGTTAAGAACACATAGAAACAGGAAAATCGAGGGAGGAGTTAGGAAAGGAACAAAAGAAAAACACGACTTAGATGCTGGCCCTTAGGAGGCAGAGGCAGGCAGACCTCAGCCTGATCTATGGCGTGAGTGCCAGGCCAGCCAGGGCTGCAGGGAGAAAGCATTGTCTCCAAACCAAAAACAAAGCAAACAACAACAACAAAAAGAAAAGATGAACATGGAAAAGAGAAAAATCATTTAAAAACATTAAAACCTGATTAGAATTAAAAATTAAAAATGAAATAATTTTGGATATAGCACCCAACCGAGAAAGGTGTTGGATGCGTCAGTGGGAGCTGCTGTGGCGAAGGGCAGAGCAGTGTCTCTGTGCACACAGGAGCCGCCAGTTTGGTGGCATTTTACTGACATAACCAGCAGAAGGCGGCAGAGGGTTTCTCTGTGTGTCCCTGGCTGACCTGGAACTCGCTCTGTAGAACAGGCTGGCCTCAAATTTAGAGATCCCCCTGCTCTGCTTCATGAGTGCTGAGATTAAAGGCTACCACACTGTTTCTGTGTAATTTCTTTAGCGTTTGTCAGAATTTAAAATACCGGGCACAGTCTTCCCACTGCCTTTTGTCTGTGGATACTGGACTGTTGCTGTTTGGGCCTCCTCAGGGTTGCACTAGTGAAGGTCACTTGGTCGGACTCTACAGAGTGCTCTGAGCTCTACCCTGGCTTTCTGAAGTGCACACGCACTTTGCTGCTGCTTGGGCATTGCAGCAGGAGGGCGTAACTCAGGAAGTCCTTGCTCTCTTCTCTCCCTACCACTCGAAGCCCTGTTCACACTAACACATTGCCCGTCCTGCACCTCCGCTCCTGCACCTTCACTCTGTCTCATGTTCACACCATGGCGCTCACATTAACATTGTCCATCCTGCACCTCCACTCCTGACCCGTGTTTACACCTTGGCTCTCACTCTAACATTGTCCATCCTGCACCTCCACTCCTGACCCATGTTCACACCATGGCTCTCACTCTAACATTGTCCATCCTGCACCTCTACTCCTGACCTGTGTTCACACCTTGGCACTCACTCTCACATTGTCCATCCTGCACCTCCACTCCTGACCCGTGTTCACACCATAGTGTTCACTCTAACATTGTCCATCCTGCACCTCCGCTCCTGACCCGTGTTCACACCATGGTGCTCACACTAACATTGTCCATCCTGCACCTCCACTCCTGACCCGTGTTCACACCATGGTGCTCACACTAACATTGTCCATCCTGCACCTCCATTCCTGACCCGTGTTCACACCATAGTGTTCACTCTAACATTGTCCATCCTGCACCTCCGCTCCTGACCCGTGTTCACACCATGGTGCTCACACTAACATTGTCCATCCTGCACCTCCACTCCTGACCCATGTTCACACCATGGTGCTCACACTAACATTGTCCATCCTGCACCTCCACTCCTGACCCGTGTTCACACCATGGCTCTCACTCTAACATTGTCCATCCTGCACCTCTACTCCTGACCTGTGTTCACACCTTGGCACTCACTCTCACATTGTCCATCCTGCACCTCCACTCCTGACCCGTGTTCACACCATGGTGCTCACACTAACATTGTCCATCCTGCACCTCCACTCCTGACCCGTGTTTACACCTTGGCTCTCACTCTAACATTGTCCATCCTGCACCTCTACTCCTGACCCGTGTTCACACCATGGCTCTCACTCTAACATTGTCCATCCTGCACCTCTACTCCTGACCTGTGTTCACACCTTGGCACTCACTCTTACATTGTCCATCCTGCACCTCCGCTCCTGACCCGTGTTCACACCATGGTGCTCACACTAACATTGTCCATCCTGCACCTCTACTCCTGACCTGTGTTCACACCTTGGCACTCTCTCTCACATTGTCCATCCTGCACCTCCACTCCTGACCCGTGTTCACACCATAGTGTTCACTCTAACATTGTCCATCCTGCACCTCCGCTCCTGACCCGTGTTCACACCATGGCTCTCACTCTAACATTGTCCATCCTGCACCTCTACTCCTGACCTGTGTTCACACCTTGGCGCTCACTCTCACATTGTCCATCCTGCACCTCCACTCCTGACCCGTGTTCACACCATGGTGCTCACACTAACATTGTCCATCCTGCACCTCCACTCCTGACCCGTGCTCACACCATGGTGCTCACACTAACATTGTCCATCCTGCACCTCTACTCCTGTTCCATGTTCACACCATGGTGCTCACTCTAGCATTGTCCGTCCCGCACCTCTGCTCCTGAGCTATTGAAGACCCATCCTTCACTCCTAGCTCCTGCCATCCCAACTCCTGATCACGTTGAGTGAGCTCAGCCATCATCTCCAGAAATCTCTGTGTCTCATTCTGGGGGTGCCCCAGTGGAATAAAACAGCCTACCATTCTTTCTGCATCTAGAGAATGACATAGAAATGAAAATGTTCTCTGCTGTGCTCACTAAACTTCCAGGTTGCTTAGAGCAGAGCCTGTACACTTCTTGTCTTTGATTCCCAGCACATGCTTTCCTGGTGTCATCTGATAGCAGTTTTTATAATCCTAGTTGCTCACAATTTTCCATAAAAACAATGCAAAATCCCAACCCCCCTAAACCCCGTGGCTGGCCTTGAGAGTGCCCCCGGTAGCTTGCATTCATATTGACTAGATACTTCGGGGTGTTTGGGGATTCATCACTAAGATTTAAATCACTTTTAAATCTTTTTCTTGTTTCTCAGCTGTGAACTCAGTATCTTTAGGTAAGAATGGAGTTGTGGAGCTGATGTTTAAGATCATCGGACCATTCAGTAAGAAGAATTCGGGTCTCATGAAGTGAGTAAATGTTCTGGTTCGAGTGGAAGTGTGTCCTTAGTCATTCTGAGCTTCAGTGCCCTACATGACCTGAGCAGGTGAGGTCAGCTGTTTCTAGAAGTGTGTCCTTAGTCATTCTGAGCTTCAGTGCCCTACATGACCTGAGCAGGTGAGGTCAGCTGTTTCTAGAAGTGTGTCCTTAGTCATTCTGAGCTTCAGTGCCCTACATGACCTGAGCAGGTGAGGTCAGCTGTTTCTAGAAGTGTGTCCTTAGTCATTCTGAGCTTCAGTGCCCTACATGACCTGAGCAGGTGAGGTCAGCTGTTTCTAGAGTCTCTAGTTCTTAAATAGTCATTTCTTATAATAAAGATTTTCTTAATTAAAAGCTTAATCTTTAAGCTAGAAAATTCCAGTTTATTAGGAGCTAGAGACAGTTAAGAGCACTGACTGCTCTTCCAGAGGCCCTGAGTTCAAGTCCCAGCAACCACATGGTGGCTCACAACCACCTGTAATGGGATCTGATGCCCTCTTCTGGTGTGTCTGAATGAAGACAGCTACAGTGTACACATATACATAAAATAAATAAATCTCTTAAAAAAAAGAAAATTCCAGTCTGTTAAGTACATTATTTTAAAGATGATGACTGAACGCTGGTCAATCCTGTGAGGGGAGCTAGGCTGTTTACAGGGTGTCATTCCCTGAGTCCTTTGTTGAGTGCCTACTCTAGTCCTCGCCCACTATGCTCAGCTTTTAATGACCGTTTCCTTCTTCTCACCACTACTGGATGGGTCAGAAAGTCACACATTACTATTTTGTCCAAATCATATTTTTTTTTATCTTTTCCTGTCTTGGAATATGCATGAGTGTCTGAGTATATGTATTTAAGGTTATGTTGTGTCTGTGTTCTCATTAATTTATAGGTCCTGTAGCTTCAGAAATGAAGTGCTTTGTGTTGGGGTTAGAGGTTTTTGTTTTTGTTTTTGTTTTTGTTTTTTTTTTTTTTTGAGGCTCATGCAGCAAGGCTCATCCTGTGTCCCACCCCGTGTGTGCAAGTGCCCATCCTTGTCCTGTCCTTTATGCTGCTCCCACGGTGTTGTGTGCATGCTTTGTTGGAGACTGTTGAGTAAATCATAGGTACTTTCTGGGGTAAGATTCTCTCTCCCAGTAAACTAATAGGCTCCTTCAGCATGTATCTCTGTTACTCAGAGATTAGCATCACTGCTTCAAAGATACCCGCAGGCTGATGCCTTGCTAGAAAGTAACGTCCATGTTCTTGGGTTGTGTGGAGTCAGTGTTGCCTAGAGTCTTAAGGACGCGTACCTTCCTGGAGAGGCCGAGTAGTTCTGTGAGCTGCCAGTCCTCACAGTGGCCAGCATTCTGCACCTGCTATTGTTTCTTCTATCTGTCCATGTGTTAGGCCTGCCATGGCGTTTGATTGGTGTGATTCAGTTTTATTTATTATCGTTCTTTAGAAATCTGACCTCTTTGGCCCTAGTTAAGGAATCCGGAACTTTCTGTTGTTCTTCCTTCTTGATGCTGTTAAAAGGGGAAGGTTCAGCAGAGACTCTCATCTGCAGCTGGAAGCTTCCTTCCCTTTAGGACTTCCTGTCTGCTCTTGCTTTAGGTTTTAGATTTAAACTGTTAGTCCAGAAGGAGGCAATCTGGGACGTTATTATAGTCGTGTTCTGCGGTCTCCTGTGTCTTTGTCTTCCCCCCTACAAGGAGAACAGTGAGGTTGTATTCAGGCCCACCTCATGCTGAAGGTCACTGCTAGGGCTGACCTCCAATTGAACATAGGTGTGCTGGCTTCCTTAATAACTAAACATAAACTTCTTTTCTCATTGCTTGTAGGCTACCCTTTGGGTTCTTAAAATATTCTTCTGTGTGGGAAGTAGAAAAATTGGAAAATTCTTGGAGAAAGTATAAATACTTTGAAAGAGGAATTGTAATCTGTTAACACAGTATGAACTATTTATTTAAAATATTTTTGTAACTTTAATAAATTCACATTATTATTATTATTATTATTATTTTTTTGTGGTTCTTTTTTTCGGAGCTGGGGACCGAACCCAGGGCCTTGTGCTTCCTAGGCAAGCGCTCTACCACTGAGCTAAATCCCCAGCCCCATTATTTTTTTTTTTTTCTGGAGCTAAGGACCGAACCCAGGGCCTTGCTCTTGCTAGGCAAGCGCTCTACCACTGAGCTAAATCCCCAACCCCTCACATTATTTTCTAAGTACAGCATTTAGTTATTTTGTAGAAGTGGCATTGGTCTGTGTCGTAGAGCTCCAGAGCTCTATGCTGAAGTTTCTGACCATTTCAGTAATGCTTTGGTCATGGTTTTCAAGGTGACTGTAAGTCGACAAGTTCTTTTACTTTACTCTGGAGCATGCTCAGTGCCACTTATGTGAGAGTTTCACCTTCAACATGGAGAATAAACATCAACAGAAATGGTTAGTTGTAGACTAGAAACTGTCAAAGCACCTTCATTCGGCTCAAGCATGGTGTGCCGGCTGCTAGTCGGGAGGACGACTTCCTCAGGGCTTTGCCGCTTGGAATGGAGAATCAGCTGAGTGGGTTGCACAGATGACAGTTCCCAGCGCCCATGCCCAGTGAGTGGTTCACAACTGCCTGAGGCTCCAGCCTCAGGAGATAGATGTACTTCCCTCTTCTGGCCTCTGAAGGCGTGTGCCCTCACTCATGTGCACAAGCATAGTCTGTCTGTCTGTCTGTCTGTCTGTCTGTCTGTCTCTCTCTCTCTCCCCTCCCGCACTCCCCCCACCCCCCGTGTGTGTCTTACATGGCCTTCTCTAAGGACACCAGTCAAGAGCCCACTTACCTTCCAAATGATCTCATCCTGACTGATTATATATTCAGTGGCCCTGCTTCCTGCTGGGGTTAGATCCTGAGGTTAGAGAGGCGGGATGTAGTTCATCTTGGTAACAGTGATTACGTTAATTGCATGGTTTTGTGTTTGGTGAACATTCTGATCTTTTGTCTGCATGTTGTCAGCTGTTTGCCTTTACCTTGTTCCTTGAAGTGTCTTTTAATATGCTGACTTGTGTCTGTGACAGAAGCTGCTCTTTTAGGTGGTCGCCATGGTAGTAAAACAAGAAGGTTGAGAAAACTTTGTATTGAAGTGGCAAGATCTGCTCTGGCAATCATTCTTGATGCAGAGTGAAGGCCATGCAATGTGCCTCACAGCTTCCGTTGTTGCGTGCTTGGGGGAGTGTGCATTTGTCTCAGTTTAAGTAGTGCTTTCCCTCCTTGCTACCAGAGATCCAACCCAGGCCTCTGTGAAGGCCAGGTGCACTCATCCAGATCTGTATCCGTGTGGGTTTACCACCACAGAGGCACGCATGGTTGGTTGATTAGCGTCTTCATAATCTCCTTTAAGGAGCATCTGCATGCAGCCCTCTGCACCTTTATCACAGCAGGCAGGTTCCTTGAGCTTCGAAGCAGCACCAGGCCCTGCTTCTGGGCAGTGCCTACAAAGCTGCACACAGTCTTCTTTAGTTCCATGGAAGTCTGTCTGTCTGTCTGTCTGTCTGTCTTCCTGTTGGATTGATTTGTCTACCCTAACAAGACTGTGATGGTACATCCCCTGGAGGCCTTCTGGCAGCATTCATGTCACAGAGGATAACGGAGCCCTGGTGATTCATTGACCCCAGCCCCTCCCTATGCAGGGCCTCTTTACTTCAGTGCTGCAGAGGGTGGAGACCTTTCCTAAACCGAGGATGACTGCTGTGCTACCTGCCTACCCTGCATGCTCCACCTACCTTGGGGCATTACAGTAGCCACACAGCTCATCCAGGAGCCCATGTTGTTGATTTTTTAAAAGAGAACGTTTTCTGACTTTGTAATTCCCTTTATCAACAAAAGACTTGTATTAATTGGCATACAGTATGTTTTTAAAGGTGATTTTAGCAGATCACAGTTTAAATTTTATAGCTTCTATATCCATAAAACATTGCTTTCTTGTGTAGTTGTGAATGATTGTTTCTGGGTTTAATTGTGATTACTGTTCATCCCATTGTGGACCTCTGGTCACTCACATTGTGTGTGCTTCTTCATCTGGTCACACTGTGTGCGCTTCATCTGGTCTCTCACTGTGTGTGCTTCATCTGGTCACACTGTGTGCTTCTTCATCTGGTCACACTGTGTGTGCTTCTTCATCTGGTCACTCACACTGTGTGTGCTTCTTCATCTGGTCACACTGTGTGCGCTTCTTCATCTGGTCACACTGTGTGTGCTGTTTCATCTGGTCACACTGTGTGCTTCTTCATCTGGTCACACTGTGTGCGCTTCTTCATCTGGTCACTCACATGGTGTGTGCTTCTTCATCTGGTCACACTGTGTGCGCTTCTTCATCTGGTCTCTCACTGTGTGTGCTGTTTCATCTGGTCACACTGTGTGTGCTTCATCTGGTCACACTGTGTGCTTCTTCATCTGGTCACACTGTGTGCGCTTCATCTGGTCACACTGTGTGCTTCTTCATCTGGTCACACTGTGTGTGCTTCTTCATTTGGTCACTGCTTCTCCCTTACCACCCACACACTTCATTGCTGGAGTTTTACTTTCTCATGTAGTTTTTCACATGTATGTACATTGTGTTGCATAATGTAGAGCATGATGTCATCTGTTGAAGCAGTGTTTGTTTAATTCCTACCCATGAAGAAGGCATACGTAGTAGGCATTCAACAAAGCTTAAGGGTGAGTGAAGTGCCTCGGCTTCATCAGACACATCTGTAGTGAAATTTTGGTTAAGTCTTACAAGGAGATATGTAGTGTGTACGCTTATATTTTTGAAGTTGAAACTGAGGGCCATTTTTTCACATTAACTCATTTTTTATAAATAATTTGAATTATAGGCTTTCTACAATGATAATGTGTCTTTATGGCTGATTATGGTAGCTAACTGAGTATGTTTAAGAAAATTATGTATTTTTAATTTTTAGGGCTTTTGTCATGTCCTGTGAAGAGGGAATAATTAGGTTTCCTTGTAAACTGTAGAGTTTACGGTTGTTATCCTGTATATCCAAGGATCCTAGCACATGGCACTAAAGTTAAGATAAGACGGTTAAAGACACTGGGAACCCCACAGGTCAGAATTAGACTCACAATGTAGCCTTATTTTAGGGCTTTTGTATCCAAGGCCCCTGAGGCCTCCCCTCTGTTGGTCTGAGTACTCTGAAAAGTTCAAATGCTGTCTCTGTCACTGAGCTCACTTATCTAGCTTGTGACATAAGATTTAGACAATGTTATTAAAATTATATAAATAAAAGTATTTTAATCTTAGTATCTAATTTTGAACTCAAGGGCAAGAAACACACAGAAAAAGACCAAATAATCAGTTGCGGGAGTAAATGCACTCGGAACGGGTCAGAGACAGGCTGGTGTTGGTTGGCAAGACTGCATGCACTCAGACGGGGTCAGAGACAGGGTGGTGTCTGACAAGACTGCATGCTTTTACTGTAGCCTCATTTCACTAGTTTTGTTGTTGTTTGTGTTTTCTTGTTGTGTTGACAGGGTTGCTTTAGACACTCTTGCTGCATTGCTAAAATCAAGTAAGTTTTTAAATACTAGAAATAATAGTAATTAAAATGCTCTAAATGTTTATCTATGTTTCAAGAAGTTGGAAATTAGATTTAGTGTATGCAGTTAGTTTCCCATAGTCAAAGTTCCTGATACCACATTAGGTTTATGTCTCAGGAAAATGATGCTTCTGTGACATTTCCTTCTCTTCTTTTAATGACAGGGCGTCATGCTCATGTCGGTAAGTTAGAAGTGTGAGAGCAATGTGCTCAAACCTGTCATCCCCATGGATGGAGTACACGGGGCAGTAAGCCTGCGTCATCATGCATGTTGGCTCCATGCAACATAGGATAACATAGTGGCTTTTATTAGAGATTCTGTTCTCACAATAAGCTCAAATTCATAACATTTCTGAAGTGGCGTGATGGAGACTTAGAGCAGTGAACTCATCTGCACAGAACTGCTGCCTCCAGAGCTGAAGAGAACATACACAAATACATACCGTGTGTATGAAGAGAGCTGCTGGAGAATGAGTGCTGCATGTATGACACCTTCTTCATACATGATGCCTTTTTCATACATGATTAATAGTTTTTGAACTATTTTCATAGGATTCTTCCATACAATCTGTTGCTTCATTAACATTTAATCTTGACATTTAGTCTTAAAGCTCTTTGTTGATAGCTTTTATATGCCGTCCTCTCCCAGTGCATAGCAGGCAGCTGGTCTGTGACTGTGTCAGGGGCGACCCCTTGCTGACTAAGCTTTTGTGCGATACACTTTAAGAGCAGCGTGATGAGTTAAAAGTTAATCAGTTGCCGCTGGCACAGTGACACGCACCTGTTATTCCAGTAGGCAGGAAGCAGAGGCAGGGGGTTGCTGGCAAGTTCAAGGCTAACTTGGTCAGGTTATTCATAACTATATAGTAAGATCCTGTCTTTAAAACGAACAAGTAGATTAATTTAAAACTGATTTTGTTGTTTGCCCAATTCTCATTTACAATTTTACCCTTAGGGTGCGGGGGGGGGCTCAGGTAACCCACTTCCGTGGTGTGATAAGACACAGAGCAGGCATCTGATGAAGCAACGCAACCGTCGAGTACTTTCTATTTAATATCCCTTCAGTTACACAGCACGGACACTTAAGAATGCACGGCAGTGGTTAATAGCAGACTGCAGAGGTTGAAATGGACCAGGGCAATTTGGAACATTCCCTGTTAGATTTTAAAACTTGCTTATTGTGGGTCAGCCACTTACGTTAGTGGGTAAATTCGCTCTAAAATTAATGTGGTATGGGAAGTACATGCAGGAGTGATAAGCCCAGTGAGCTTATCATACATGATCATACATGTCATATATTAGAGACATGTATCCCTGAACATACAGCCCGAGCCTAGCTGGGACGCACAGCGCAGGGTGCAGCCCAATAGCAAACCCACGGTTTGTGCTGCAAGAGGGAAGGAGTTTGTGAATGAAACCCCTATAAGAATGTGTTTTACGTGAGCTCCTCAATGAGATTGTAGATAACGCTCAACCTATTTTAAGAACCAGTTCAGCACCTATGTTTGAATTATAATGAATTATTTATTGGGCATGTTATTTTTAAAAAATAACATTTCCTCTGACTACCATTTAGCCTGTTGTGGATTCCAGCAGAAGCAGATGTACATTTTACAGCGACTGTAATCTTCTTACAGAGTCTTCTCCACATCTAGTAAGGCTTGAGCTTTTCAAGGCATGCAGACAAGTGTGCATTCACTTGCACACTCTTGTTTTTGAGACAACATCTGACGCATCAGGGCTGGCCTGGACATGCTATTTAGACAAGGATGGCTTTGAATTCCTGATCTTCCTGTCTTCACCTCCTGTGTGCTGAGATCGCACCTCCTTTCTCAGTTTGTGCTGCTGGGGGCTGAGCCACAGGATTGCTGTCCTGATGGGCAAGCACTCTGTCAGCTGAGTTAGATCCTGCCTTAAAGTTCAAGGACATTCATTATGTCGGTCAGAACGTTCAATGGCTGTAAAGAGCAGTAGCCTCGCAGAAGCCAGGCACTGGAGACACAGTAGAGGAGCTTGTTTTCTGCTTGTTTGAGACAAGTTCTTGTTAAAAGAGGCCAGACTGGCAACCCTCTTGCTTCCACCACCCAGGAATGCATCATACATCAGTTCACAGTAGAGGCTTTGAAACGCTGTCTAAGCAAACACCTCCTCCTGATGAGCACTTGGCCCCTGTGTAGCGGAGAGTGGGAAAGGAGGAGGAGTACGTCTCCATCTGTGTGCTACGGTTGAGTCCCTATGAGCATGTGTAGAAAGTAAGGGTCACGGTAGGTGGTTAAGGTCGGAATCATCTTGGGGTCCACTGCATAGCCAAGGCCCCTTAGTGGGTAACTGAGATCAAGAAGGGATTTGAACTTGTTTGTATGTAAGCAGCTCAGGGACTGGTCCCACTCCCGTGCTCTTTAGCCTCACAGACCTGCCACAGCAACTCTGGGCAGCACTTGGGTGACCTTGGTGGCATCCCAGGGTCGCCGCTTTAGTAGGTGGGTTCTTTTGGGCTGTAATCTTTAGAAAGTCAGTTCAAACATATGGATTTCTTTAGTTATATTCCATTAAAATTGATCGATTTCAGAAAACCTATAGTTTTCTATGTTCAGATTTTAGTACCTAGAAAAAAACCTATTATTCTCACCACATGCTGTCTTTTACCTTCTATGAACAACAGGTTATATTTTAGATTTTATGTTACTAAGAAGTGGATATTTACATTATTGTGGCATAACTAGAACCAGTAATTCCACTGGGAAGATAAAATTCACAAGTAGCAATAGCTCTGGTACAGTGGGATTGAACAGAGGCTGTGATGGAATAAGCAGAAGGGGTGACAGCTTTTAGCCAAGTCACGTTCAGTCACTAAGGGAGTCGTCTGTCTTAGGAAAAAGGCATTTAAGTTTCAAAATATGTGGAGTTTTAAAATTGTGTAACTTTAAATGTAACTGCAGACCTTGTCATGTAGACACATTGATTTTTCAGGTTTTGTTGAGAGAATTTGTCTGTTAGGACCCGCTTTGTCTCACACGGGTGCCCTTCTCTTCACCTGTGTGAGCTGAGGCTGCACGCGTGCGGCACGAGCAGCTGGTGAGGAGATCCCGCATTTGGAAATCATGACAGAACAACCAGTCAGTGTTCTTGGAAACTAGTGATTTTGGAATTTGCCATAACTAATTATTAGAAGATTATTAAAGAAAGGCTGGGAATTGATCAATGCTGATATCTGACTTCTTGTTTGAGTCTTTTAAAAGTACGTTTTCCTGCCATTTATAAAATGACCTTTTTCAATTTTCTTTTGTTAAAGAGACAAATGCCAGGCGTGCCGTAGACAGAGGCTATGTTCAAGTGCTTTTAACCATTTATGTAGATTGGCATCGACACGATAACCGGCACAGAAACATGCTCATTCGGAAGGGGATTCTACAGAGCTTAAAAAGTGTCACGAACATCAAATTGGGAAGAAAAGCATTTATTGATGCAAATGGGATGAGAATTCTGTATAACACCTCACAAGTAAGCCAGCTTGTTTTGCTCATTCTGTTCTAATGACAGTGTTTTAGCTCTTAAGAAAATGGACTAATGTGCAAGTACTCAGGAAAGTATATATATGATAAATATATTTTAAAATTTCACACTCGATTTTCACATGTGACCTCAGAGGTGACTGGAGAGAATTGTGGGTGCACGTGCCCAGAGTGTGGGCCTCCATACAGCAGCTAGATAGACCGTACACCGTGGGTGTGTGTCTGTGTGCCTCACAAGGTATTCGGGGATTCTCCACTGGAGGACACTTCTGCCGTGAGCATTGGGAGTGTCTTTCTGCTGGATAGGGCCGTGCTGACAGAGAGACAAAAGCTAGATGTAGCCTGCTAGCCCTACAGGGTGTCTTAACTGCACATATCCCAACAGTTTGCCACTGAGTCCTTTTCTGCTCCCTTTTGACTGCCATTAAGGGACAGAGGGTAATTGCAGTGCAGCCTCCTTTGAAACGACCGGCCAGTTGTTGAGGCTGCCTTTGGTTTTCCACACAATAAACACCCTTTCTGCAGGGTGGCAGTTAAAGGATCTAGACACTTGGCTTGTTTATTCTGACTGTATTCAGTTTTCTTTTTTTTTTCTTTTTTTAAAGATTTATTCATTTATTATATATAAGTACACTGTAGCTGTCTTCAGATACACCAGAAGAGGGCATCGGATCTCTTCACAGATGGTTGTGAGCCACCATGTGGTTGCTGGGAATTGAACTCAGGACCTCTGGAAGAGTAGTCGGGTGCTCTTAACCGCTGAGCCATCTCTCCAGCCCTGTATTCAGTTTTCTAGAACGACCCTATGTCATTGTTTTTACTCCAGACACACACTTAATAGGTATTTGATGTATGATTATGAATTAGGTAGTTTAACGCTTTAAGACTTGTCTGTTTAACTAAGTCAGCCACGTGTCGAAGATTCTGCAGTATGTCAAAGTGCCACTGAAAGGCCAGTTATCACTGACAGTACTGTGAAGTCACCTGTACTTGACACTGGCCAAGCAGCCACACTGTGCGGAGTCCGAGCGGGATCTGCTCTCGTTGTTGTGGTACAAGCTGCCTTTATAGGAGGTAGGGAGGGAGGTTCCATCAGTGCACAGGACTCTACCCTCACCTCAGCTCTCAGTGCTCCCCGTTCCTCATGCCCGAGGCCTGCGGGTGCTCTCAGTGTCAGAGATAAGTACTGATTTCTAGCCATTTAGGAGAAAGTCCTACCGGATAAGTCGTGTGCCCCTAAGTACAGATGCCTCTGAAGAGCAAAGCCGTTGGTAGTGCTGTAGTGTCGTTGTATTACCATGTATGGTGTTTGTGGCTAGGAAATCATGGCTGTGTCACGTTTTCAGGACGGCGATGCTGAGCTGTTGACTAACTCTCGCAATCTTGTTTGAACAGGAGTGCTTGGCGGTCAGGACTCTGGACCCTCTTGTCAACACATCCAGTCTGATAATGAGGAAATGTTTCCCCAAAAACCGCCTTCCACTCCCCACCATTAAAAGTTCTTTCCACTTCCAGTTGCCAATTATCCCTGTGACTGGACCTGTGGCCCAGCTCTACAACCTGCCGCCCGAAGGTAGGGGCCATGCGCTGCTGCGGGTGTCGGTGAGGTTGTTGTTGACAACTTGCGTCTGACTGTTGCATGTGAGCATAACACACATTTGTCATGTTCCTGAGCATTTCTTTACATGTAAGAATTGGAAGTCTGAGAAGGGAAATACTCTATGTCGTCTGAACATCAGAGTGAGTTATGAAAATACACGAGTTAGTCAGCAGTCAGTGGAAATGGTAAAAGTGAAAGATGGAGACGTCCGTTAAGATGATGTCAGATAAGATAGTGACGTCACACAGAGGATGACCTCAGGTGCCCCGTCAGTGTGTTTCTATCACCACCATCACCGTCGTCGTCGTCGTCGTCGTCGTTGTCACATGATGTGGGCATGCACATGTGTTTTATGTGCTGTGCACATTTGTGCTCCTGGTCCAGTGAGCACGTGAGAGTCAGCGAACAACCTTCAGAGGTTGGCTCTCCCTTTACCACATGGCCGCAGGGACCAGACTTCCAGCAGGCTTGCTGCAGTCCCACTGAGCCACGGCACTGCTCAGATCTCCCCTCATAATTTCAAAACCAAATCACCAAAGTTAGCAAACATTGAACAAAGGTCTTACGTGGAAGAACAGCGAAATTATTTGAGGTAGGCTTTAAGTAATCATAAGTTTTGAATCCTTACTATGGATTTATTAATGGCATGTATTGTGAAGTATATTATTAAATCATCTAAACACAGACTTAACTGGCACAGAATATCAAAGTGGATCATTTAGAAACACCTTTTAAAGGTCAGGCCACTGAGATAGCTCGTAGCTAATGGAATTGCATGCTAAGCCTGATGAATTGAGTTTAATTCTTAGGACCTATGTGGTGGAAGGAGAAAGGGGACTTTGGCATGTTATCCTCTGACCTCTACAGGTGTGTGTGCGTGCGTGCGCGCGCGTGTGTGAGAGTGTTATGTGTAAGTGAATGTATATATAAGTGACTGTAAGATAGTGTATGTGTATAAGAGACAGTGTGTAAGAAAGTGTGTTTAAGAGACTGTAATTGTATAAGAGTGTGTAATGGAGTATATGTGTGACAGAGTATATGTAAGAGATAGTGTGTATAAGAGAGTGTATGTGTAAGACTGTAAGAGTGTATAAGAGAGAATATGTGTAAGAGACTGTGAAAAAGAGACAGTGTGTAGTAGTGTGTGTAATAGGGAGTGTATATAAGAGAGGGAGTATGTGTATAACTAGGATAACTAGGTGTGTAACTATAAGAAAGTGTTTAACCATGTGTGTAAGAGGCAGTATGTAAGAGAGTGTGTATGTGTAAGAGAGTTTAAGAGAGCAAGCATGTGTAAGGGTGTGTGTGTAACAGAGTATGTATAAGAGTGTATATGTAAGACTGAGTGTGTGTAAGGAAGAGTGTAAGAGACTGTGTAAAAGAGTATATGGCAGTGTGTGTGTAAGAGAAGGAGTACATGTATGGAGTGTGTGTGTAACTGTGTAAGAGAGTATGTTAAGAGAGGGAGTGTGTATGTAAGAGTGTGATAAAAATTAAATAATACAAAGTCTAAAAGTCAACAAGACTGAGTTGGAAACTTCTGAGTAAGTTAGCTGAGTGAAAGAGTTTGAAATTCCCAACAGGCTGTGAGGTGAGGACATGTGTAGTAAGTCTGAAAGGGAGGCAAGAGGAGGCTTTATAAAACAGGACTGCTGTGTAGAGACAGGCTCTGGAGATCAGTGTCTCTGCTTCAGTTATGTCACTATATCTAATTTGGAGGGACAACCAAGGAGTTTCTGAAATCTTTCCTGTATCTCAGTGTAGGCCCGTGGAGGTGTGAGGTGAAGGGGCTGTGTGGTGGTTCTGACTGGTAGAAGGCTGAAGAGGCTCTTCTATGAGGCACCAGGAAGTAGCAGGAGGAAGGAAGGAGAAGAAATTCGTACAGTGGTGTTTAGTCAGTGTCCAGATTCAGGGATAGCAAGAGTATACCTACAGTGTAGTGAATTCACAGGCACGGGGAAACGAGGAAGGTGACATCTTCTGTGAGTCCCGTTGCTGTGTGCTTCTCGGACTTGAATCACTAAATTAGAAATAATGCTCATGTGTTAATGCACATGCCTTCATTAAAATGGGGCGGGAGGAGCCTGACGGTGACTCTCTCGACCCAAGACTGATGTCCTCATTTTGTTTCCATCACTTTGTAGCGCGCCTCCCTCGGCTAAAATGGGAGCTCCTTTAGGGCTGGTCTGCACTCTTTCTTGCCCACCATATCAACAAATTGTTTACTTCAGGCGCTTAGATGGATGTTCTCCATTTTGGTCTATGTACCAACTGCCTGATTTAGTACAGACACCACAGAACTGGGGCTCCGTCTCACAGGACCTTCCCCACGTCAGACACCTGACACAGTTTGGGTTTCCTCTGTTTCTGAGTGACTGAGTGTAAGGCTGTTAGGGAGTGTCCACAGCACTGTGTCAGTATTGATAATTTGCTGGATGCAGACGCGTGTTGGACAGTTCACACAAGTCAGGGTCACTCTGCTTACATTTATGTGTTTGTTACACAGGGTACAACTCAGCTAGAGTCTTGGACTTGCAGCCTAGGAGCCGTCTCTCTGTAGGCATGTCCTCCTCCTAGCACCTTGATATGTTTCCTGGCCCAGAAGCTCTGTGAACCCATCCTTTAGAAGGCTATGGAGGTTCATAAAATAGGCACGATGGAGTAGATCCTTGGTTGTTGATGACTAATACATTTGCACGTCTTCCTTCTCTCCTTGGAGGTTGAGAAACAGGGTTGAAGGTCCTGCCACCAGCTTGTGTTGAGGCTACCTAGGGTCCTTCCACGGGTTTCTCATTAGAGCAGAAGCCATTCCTACTGCCTGAGAAATTACAGGGGATTTGGGGACTTGTGACCCAGGGACAAAGATGGGATAGGTTTCTGTCGCAGCGAACTGCTTTAGCCCCTCAGCATCCCTTAAACTGCTGGCCTTGTAAGGGTGTGTAAGGGTGGTTACTGCTGTTGAGTGGCTGGAGCTGGACCAGCGTTTGCCTTTCTGATTATTTAGTGGCGAAAGGTAGGGAAGTAGCATTTATGCCTGAGGGAAGAAGTTCTGACTTGGGGTATCTGAACCTCCCTAGCTTCCATCACACGTGTGGGTGTGTGACGGAGCCATGCGGTTGTAGAGGTCTCCATCTCAGGTGCCCTTCCTGACGAGGAGATGGAGTGTTGCTCACCAGTCCCGGGATGGATTTGGGTGCTGGGAGTGCAGAGGGCTCTGCAGAAGAGCAACTGTATCACAGGCAGGAACCCGCCCACTCTCACCAAACAGCCACTTGATTGTCCTGTGACGGAATAGCAGCTTGGAGACATGGTTTTCTTACCATCAACAGAGCCTTCTGCGTGAGCAAGTGGGTTCATGTCACTTGCTTCCCAGTGACAGCTCTGACACTTCTAAAAGGACAGTTACGGAGATGTACACTCATCAGAGCACCCTGGACAGAGATGCTCCGATTGGGCCCCGTGGTGCTAGGACCCCCCACAGGCCGCTGTCAGGAGACGGACTGCACCTGTGCTGTTCTGTGTGGAGCTCTGTCCTTTGTTCTCCTGCAGTGTGAATGAACCCACCACTGCTGTGTGAAAGCAGGGGAGTTTCAGAGATGAACAGTAAACCTCTGAGATCTCACTGTGAAACATGGGCAAGGCAAGCATTTCAGTGTTGGCAGTAAATCTAAATGGATAAAGTACTCTTATTAAAGGCTCTGTGGTGGGACCTTTAATCCCATTACTTGGAAGATAGAAGAAGGGCAGATCTCGAGTTTGATGTCAGCCAGATCTACATAGTGAGTTCTGGGCCAGCTAGATCTATACACTGTCTCAAAGCCAAAACCAATAGTATTCAGCACCAATAAACAGTAGAATCCGAGAAGCAGGTACTTACTGGCGAGCTAAAGCAGTCAGGAAACCAGAAAAGGTGTGCGTTTCCCTGGAGACAGTCAGGCAGAGTATTGACACAGGAGGACAGGAGGGTGAGTCAGGACAGTGCCGGCTGTGTGATCTGTGTGGACCACACAGGCTGCAGGACAGAACAGAGTCACACCAGGGATTGGGGAAGTAGACAGTGGGTGAATTAATGTGCCCCCTCTATCGATGCTAGAGAGAACCACTCTTAATAATACATTTGAATATATAGTTGAAGTAGCATTTTAGGGACATACAATTGATTAAAAGCGACTTAAACAGGCAGCTGAAATGCAATAGGTAGTCCAATTTGTTTGGTGATATTAACTGTTGATGATGTCATAGATTAGTTCTCTCAACTTTCAAGGCATTTTTCTATGCTTTGTTTTCTAGTGCATAGAAAAAAAGGAAAAGCAAGCAAAAGCTGGTAAGGATTACTGGGGACGGCCCACAGCCGAAGTCTGCCACTCACAAGTACAGACTCTGAAAGAACAAGTGGAACTGGGCGGTATGCTCACATGTAGGAGATCGAGGTTAATTTATGAAGTGAAGTTCACTGTAATATTAAAATGGGTGAAATTTATTATTAGCAGATCAGAAGAAGGAAGCTAAATAGTTAATTTACATGAGAGATTGCAGATAAAATTTATACGGAAATTTGCAGTTGTTATCAGTAATCTGTTACTATCTCTTATCTGTGTCCTACCTCAGTATTGTAATGAACTATTAAAAGATGCTAAGTCAGCAAGATAGAGAAGGACTCCCCATGGACAGGCGATGACCGAACTGTAGGGAGGATTGCTAGTGCTGCCCAGGAAACTGGACAGACGTTCAACAGTGCCAGGTGGAGGGAGAGGGAATAGAGTACAGCTGTTTTCCCGGGTCTGTGTCTGCATGTTCATAGCTACAAACCTTTGTACACACAGCACATCACTCCTGCTGGGAAAGTGTGTTTGTGTACACAGACGGACCCAGGCATCTGTAGGCTATCCTTCCAGAGCTAACAGACAGTGCCTAGAGGGAGGGTTCATGTTTATACTTCCTTTGTTTGTAGTTTCTAAGTCCTCGCAGAGCGGTGGCCTTCCAGCAATGCCCTGTGTTTGCCTTACTAACTCTCAGAGAGAAGTAAAACCTGTTTCCGGCATTGCTGTTGTAAATATAAGAAGGCAGCTGACGGTTCTGCCTGCAGTCACTAGCTTAGCTTGTGAGCTGGAGGTGAGGTATAGCCAGTTCTTGGCAGTGTCACACTAAGAACGTCTCGGGCCCTGAAGCCATGAAATGTTTCACAGTTGGATCATGCATCCAAAGGAAAATACTTGCAATATTTGGCCCCACATTAAAAGCATTTTTTCTCGAATTCTGAACTATGCTTCCATGTACTATTGAAGAAGTTTTCCCTTGTTTGTAACAGACTTTTTAAATGTAGTGCATTTTTCATGAACAGTGTTTTCTGACTGTTCTTCTCAGACCTTTCCTCTGCGCCCGTGACTCGATGTTGGTAGGGCTTAGGATAAATGGATCCAGACCGCTGCACACACTCTGATACCTTTCTGTTTGTTAACTTCTGTTTATATAAAACTTCTCTGCAACCCGAGAGTTTGAAGCGATTTGGTGCGGGGATTAGTTAGGACCACCTGAGCTACTGTTAGCGTCCCACACCAATGCTGATGCATTCCTACGGCACCCTGTGACAGGCTGGCTACTCTGTACACGCCCACAGGAGCACAGGGCAGGGGACGAAGACAGACAGCTGATTGTCTCTAGGTCAGAGAGTCGCTCGTCAGTGAGCGAGACGTCATTTAGGACATCTGTCTTCAGAGCCTTTGTGACACTGCTGCCAGACATATTCCCTCCACTTACTCACCCTCATGGTCTGCAAGTGATTGTGGCTAGTGGACCTCTGTGGACCTCAGTGGACCAGTCCATCAAAGAACACCTACGGTTTCTCATAAGAAACTACATACTAGGAGGTGACACTCCCTCCTTTCAGAGACTGTGACTGACTTGGGTGTCTGCATATCATTTTGCATCCCTCAGCACTGGTCAGATACTATCCACAGGGATTGCTGTCACTACTGCAACAGCTTAAAATGCAGGGCTCTGTTACCGTGTCAGGCAAAGCAGAACTGTCCTGACTGGAGGCAGTCAGTAATCTGCAGCACATTGGACAGAGAGGTTGAAGAGCTCAGGAAAGCAGCTCAGCGTTTGCCCTCGGGCTGAGCATGCCCCCCCACCACACACACACAGACACGCATACACCCCGCTCTGATGAGCTCTGGGCTCTTCCTCTGGCTCTGTGTCTGCCCATAGCACACTCAGGGGTGTCCAGTCAGGCTCCTTGCATTCTCTTAGTCTTGTATTTGCCTAGACATGTGTAACTGTCCCTTTGACTGGCCTTGCTTTACCCCATGAACTCCTGTCAGATCTGCCAGAGAATTGCAAGTTGAGTCAAGCCGTTCTTTTCTGGGAAATCTTATGCTTCTGTTGAGTGGGTTAGAAATGTCACTGACACGGCTGACTCGGCCCCATCTCATTCTCATCTGAATTTCCCAAGCACACTCTTACATGTCAGTCATATTTTCCAAAGATCTTACCTCTCACCTTCTTACTTCCTCTCGGAGCTTCACCGCCCCCACTCAGGTTTCCTTAAGGTCTGCTGAGCCGCCTGCCCTGTGAAGCGCTCGGTGTTTAGTGCTCATCCCTTGGCCCTGGTGGTTTGCAGCCATTGCTGTCTGTCTGCTCTTCCTGTGATGGTGTCAAGCTATGCCCTCATTACCATTTAGCTTCTGTGTGTTGTGAGTGTTTCTCCTTTCAGCTTACGGCCCCAGAGCGAGCTCCTTTTGGACAGGAGTTCTCTCTCTAGAGGATTCCTCGGCTGTAACAGGCACATAGCACATGGTCCGGGGGATAAGCAGCTGCAGAGGAGCGGACTGAGTCAGCACAGTTCATTCCTGTGCTCAGTGCTTTGTCTGGGCTACGCTAATAGGACAGTGTCAGGCTTGGAACTGAGAACACCAGGGAGAAAGCATTTAGTTTGTAAGGCCTTCTAAGCTTTAGTGCCCTTCCACATAGTCTCTCGGGTTTCCAGGGCTGAGATATCCTTATAGATATTTTTAGTAAGGAACCTAAAGGGGAAACGAAAAAAATCCCCAGTATATGGAATTGTTGTAGAACAATAAAATAGAAATAAAATAATCAATAAAAAAGAAATTTCTGCTGAACAGATGAACATGATAGTTTGGTTATAAAGAGAAGTTCGTTGCTTTCTGGTGGTGACTGGAATACTTTATGCACATGTGCACACACACTGCATGCCAGCCTTGTGGACACTTGCCTCTGCCTGACTTAGAGTGTGTTTGTATCCCAGTGGACGACGTGGTGGACGAGAGTGACGACAACGATGACATTGATTTAGAAGCTGAAAATGAAGTCGAGAATGAAGATGACCTAGATCAAAGTTTTAAGGTCGGTGGACTTTTACATTAGTGAATGCTGGCTCTCAGGCCATCTTTCACACAGATTTGCCTGAGGGATAGAAATGCAGATCAGGCTGTTTTCTTCCCACGTTCTCTCATAGCTGAATGTGCTGGTGTGGGAACAGCCCTGATTAATCTGTTCGTTGTCTCCAAGGAGAGGGCTTTAAGCTTTCTGACTTAATTTTTGATATCCCAGTACTTGAAGGAAAGCAGTTTGAGACTGCTGTGACGGTTTGTCTCAAAAGGCATTCCCCTGTGTTAGCACCTGTTTGGGGCTGAAAATACCAGGAAAGGTCTGTAAATGAGGTGTTCGATGGTGTCACACGTCTTCAGAGGAAACGATGAACTGAAGAAAGATAAAGCAGTTGTAGTATTACATGAGCTGTTAGGACAAAGAGCCTGGTGGCTCTTCAGAGTTGCACACTGTCTGGAAGCTTAGAAAGCCCTGTCTTAGTTAGGGCTCCACTGCTGAGAAGAGACACCATGATCAAGCCACTTTTATAAAGGAAAGCATTCAACTAGGGCTGGCATGGCAGTGTGCAGGCAGGCACGGTACTGGAGAAGGAGCTGAGAGAGTTCTACATCTGGATCCGGAGGCAGGCAGAACACTCACATACATGCACTAAAAATGAGTCGTGTAAAAAATGATGGAATACTACCTTAAAATTGGGACACCATGCTTGTTAGAGTCTAGAATACTGGAAGATGTGTCTTAGTAAGACAGAGTTAATGTCACCCCACCAATGGGGTCACAAGTGAAAGCACGGCAGGTTTGATGCTAGGATACAAACCTTGGAGTTATTGGGGTTTGGGTGTGACATACACCTCCGTGGAACTGGTAGGTTCACAGCTGGGGATTAATAGCCTTCCCAGGTAGGAGGAGGGGCTGGAATGTGGAGGGCGCTGTTACTGTTTTTGTTTTGTTTCAGGCTACCCAGGGGTGGTGAAATCCACACTTTTCACATTACTCTTCATGAGTTTCCATCAAAATACAAGATTTTAATTATAAACACAAACGCATGTTTTGTTGTCTGTAAACACCTGAGCAGTGGTCATGAGCGTAAAGACTGGAGTGAGGGAAGCCGGGACCGAGCCTGGTTTGGCTGCTGTGTGAGCCTGTGTGCACAGGTTCACACACGGGCATTTGGGAGTTGGTTAGACCTGCCACCTCTTACTGTCCTTTACCCGGGAACGTGTGCCACAGCCACCACAGCAAGCTGTCAGCTTTCTGACAACGTGCCACTGGCCAGTTTGTCCTTGGCTCCCGTGAGGCCCTCTGTGGGGTCAGTTTGTCCTTGGCTCCTGTGGTGCCCTCTGTGGGGTCAGTTTGTCCTTGGCTCCCGTGAGGCCCTCTGTGGGGTCAGTTTGTCCTTGGCTCCTGTGGTGCCCTCTGTGGGGTCAGTTTGTCCTTGGCTCCTGTGGTGCCCTCTGTGGGGTCAGTTTGTCCTTGGCTTCCGTGGTGCCCCCTGTGGGGTCAGTTTGTCCTTGCTCCTGTGGTGCCCCCTGTGGGGTCAGTTTGTCCTTGCTCCCGTGGTGCCCCCTGTGGGGTCAGTTTGTCCTTGCTCCTGTGGTGCCCCCTGTGGGGTCAGTTTGTCCTTGCTCCTGTGGTGCCCCCTGTGGGGTCAGTTTGTCCTTGGCTTCCGTGGTGCCCCCTGTGGGGTCAGTTTGTCCTTGCTCCCGTGGTGCCCTCTGTGGGGTCAGTTTGTCCTTGCTCCCGTGGTGCCCTCTGTGGGGTCAGTTTGTCCTTGGCTTCCGTGGTGCCCCCTGTGGGGTCAGTTTGTCCTTGCTCCCGTGGTGCCCTCTGTGGGGTCAGTTTGTCCTTGCTCCCGTGGTGCCCTCTGTGGGGTCAGTTTGTCCTTGGCTTCCGTGGTGCCCTCTGTGGGGTCAGTTTGTCCTTGGCTCCCGTGGTGCTCTCTGTGGGGTCGTCTACCCTCTGCTACAGGATCTGCCTTCAGATACTGCATTTCCTTGTCTCTCACTTGGTCCATTCATTTGAAACATTTCCACAGATTTCGTGGCTCTTGACATTGATGTCTTTGAAAAACAGTTGTTGGTATCCATTTTTTCACTGAGTTTAAATGGCTCACATATTGCCTATGTTGCCCTAAGAAAGCACTGTAATTACAAGAAAAAGCAGCACATATTGGCCACCTAACCATGTGCCATGCCAAGCTCTTCATGTCCAGTAAACACCAGTCCTCACAGCAGTGGAGACAAAACACAGAGGACCATGTGAGCAAGGGTGGGGCAGTGTGGTGGAGGGAGGGTACACCTCCTCAGTGCTGCTCTGCTGTGTGCCCTGAGTCTGCTTCGAGTCTCGGTGCATGGGCAGAGACCGCACTGCATGAGCCTCTGGCCTTCGTGGGGCTGGGTCCACACAGTGTCCCACAGGGATGGCTGTGCTGCTGAGAGAGAGGCAAGGCTGCTTAGCTGTGGTCGCCTCCACTCTGCCTTCCCTCAGCTTGTGAGCCAGAGCTTCCCCTGCAGGGGTTAGTTCAGGTTCTTCAGGCTCTAAACAGCTATGTCCGGGAGCCACAGAGGTACACACATTGCCCTCCTTATGCTGCAGTGCCGTTGCTAACAGTGAGCTGTATGCTTGAAGAGGAAAAAGTCCTTTTGTTTCTTACTGATTTTTTTTTCATGACAGGGTTTCTGTGTAGTCCTGGCTCTCCTGGAGCTCCCTTTGTAGATCAGGGCTGTACTTTTTTTTTTCTTTTTTTCTTTTTTTCGGAGCTGGGGACCGAATCCAGGGCCTTGCCCTTGCTAAGCAAGTGCTCTACCACTGAGCTAGATCCCCAACCCCCAGGCTGTACTTTTAACTCAGAGATCTGTCTGTCTCTGCCTCCCAAGTGCTGGAATTAAAGGCTTTTGCAGTGAGAAAATATATCTTTTTGCTTTGGATGATTAGATTAACATTAATCAAGAAAATTAATACATTATTTGTTCATAGATTAAATATGTGGAATTATATATTCATATACTACTAGCTATAAGGTAATATACATATGTAAATAAAACCATTCTTTTATTCATAGAAATAGCAAAAAATCTTATTTATTGATTATATAAATGAAAGCAAATTCCTGGATATAAAATGTTGAGAAATATTATTTATTTTTCTTTAAGAATACTAGTTAATGTTCATATCTGGACAGATACTATATATGAAGGATTTAAAGACAGTAAGATAAGTTTGCTTTTGGGTTGAAAACAAGTGCTTTATTCTGACTGTAGATAAATAGGAAATGGAAAGTGAGTTTCTACTTGAACGTTAGTCACTGTTTCCCTGTCTCTACCCACCTGTGAAGGTCAAGTTTGCTCAGGTCTCAGGGAGTCCTGCGGATCTTAGGTGAGTGAGTGACACTTGCACTTGCTCTCCAGTCAGGGCTGCAGACTGTGGGGACAGCATGGATTACTGACATGTCTTTTCTGTATGAGGTGTACTTTCTTCCTCTCAGAGGCGCTGGTGGGCGCTTGCTCTGCTTCATAGTCTCTTGGCCTACAGAGTAGCGTGGGCAGTGTTGTGCACAGGGCCTGTCGATACGGAGTGTGAGCCTGTGTCACAGTCTAGTCTGTGCTGGTGGTTCATCCTGCCGTAATGTCAACCTTGGAACAGCTCCAGCTCCTTTTACATTTCAGGTTGTCTGTCTGTTTCTGAGCTTCTTACCACCCGTTCTTGCATGGCAGAATGAATGTGTGCCAGCCAGTGGTAGCTGCTGTGCTGCTGCCATCTGTGTTACACATAAATGTCTTCAATTTAGTTTCCTTGAGTTTTGCTTTAGAGGAGGAGAGTAGGGAGAGTGTGGAGAGCGCCAGGAGTGTTTATTTTTTGATTTTTCCCTGGTGAATCTGAGTGCCCCGTTGAGATTGACCCTCAGCAGACAACAGGGACAGCACCGGTGATGACCTTACCCAATTGGTAAGATTCAATTGAATGTAAACTACTCATGGTCACTCGGTAATGATAAGTAACACTATTTTGGGACATTTATTGTATAAAATATATTCTGTAACTTCTTTGGTGTTTTTATACTAATGCCATGTTTTATCATTTCAGAATGATGATATTGAAACAGATATTAATAAATTAAGACCCCAGCAAGTACCAGGACGAACAATAGAAGAACTAAAAATGTATGAGCACCTTTTCCCTGAGCTTGTTGATGATTTTCAGGTATAAATGCAGAACACTTGGCCTTACCTAGTTCTATAAAAAGTTCATTTTTTTCTCCTTTACGCACAAGTTGCCATCTCTCATCTCTGAAAAGAATAGCTCTTGTCCTTGTTTACAATGGTGCGAGTTGTGCTGACCATGGGGAAGGAGAGGGGCGGGCTTTGCCTTTCACAGTCGCTTTGGTTCAGAACTTTGACTTGCTCCTTCTGTCTTGTCTCACAGTAAGATTGTATTATAAAATCATGCTGTGGTCCCCTGAGCTGTTTTACCTTTAAGTAGTGAGGGGATGGCACTGCAGCTTTCCTCCCGTCCCTCCTAGGCTACTTTGTGACCCCAGCAGCAGTCAGGACAGCTGGGGAGCCCTGCCGGGACCATGGAGTCAATGTAGCATTTCTGTTCTCACCCACTGAGCTGTAGTTATTCAGCCATGATGCATCTGTGGACTGCCTTGCTGGCAGTGAGTACCTGTAGGTTTTTGTTCTCACTCCTTTGGGCACTGTTGGATTCTTAAGCCTGAGAAACTCCTCAGGACTCTAAAGTGTAGGCGTGGCTGAGCATGGCAGCACACACTACACACTTCTAATCTCACTCAGCACAGGGAAGTAGGGCCCAGGCGGGTCTCACTAAGTTCAGAGGCTGCTTGGTTTTTGTAGTGAGCTCCAGGGTAGTCGGCCTGTCTCAGAGCAAAAACAAAACAAAAACCCAGAAAGCGTGCGGGATAGCTAATCTCTCAGGTTAAGGAGGTTTTGCTCTAAACTTTGCAGCTCTCCGGATCCCATGTCCTTCATTACAGTTGATTAAGGAAAAGACTGTGTAAGAGACAGAAATGAGGAATATTTGCCAGTTTTTCGTGTTTGTCTTCGGGAGTAAATTTAGGAGCCTGTGTTAGCATTCTAAGCTCTACCTCACAGCTACCTGGCAATAGCCAGGTGTGCCTGACACTGTGAAAGGAGCTGCTTGCCCCCTCACTCTCTTGCTCCACCCTCTCCCCCTTTGTCCTGTCTCTCCACATGCTCATGGCTGGCCTCTCCTCTTCTATTCCTCTTCCACACCTCCCCTACCCCCCCCCCCCCCCCCCCCCCCCGCTACCCTCTTAACTCCCCTCTCCATGCCCTGAGCAAACTCTATTCTATACAGCTGGTTCCCTCAGGGGGAAAGGATGTCTCAGCATAGGCCCACTGAGCCACCCCCTTTCCTCAGACATCACCACACCTCCATAGAACATCATCCCTCCATCTCTTCAGCTCTTTATAAACACAACATTGGTGCTAAAACCCAGGATATATCCTTTCTTTATCTTTTTATAAACACTTCACCTTGGAGTACAGTAACAGACGACCTCTCTTTCCTCATGCCCTGCACTTCCTGTAAGTTTGAAGTTCATTGGAACTTTGAAACTAAGAGTGCTGGAAGGAGCTCAGGGGCAGGGAAATGATAGATGGGGTGGGATGGGGGAGGCCAATGGGGCAGAGGGGAGGAGAGGAGCTGGGAAGAGGCATTTGGGGAGGTGTGGAGTGGGTAACCTTTTCTTCCATTTACCCTAGAACAGCTGTTGAGTTACTCTTTTTGATGTGTTTGGTTTCATTTGAACTATTTGAAGATAACTACTTTGTAAATTAAGGCAGATGAGTAATGTTGCAGTAGTTTTTGGTGGGAATTGCTTAGCATATATGACTTTACCTGTTTCCCTATAATTTTATGCATGTAGGAATATATAATGTTATACAACCTATGACTTTGATATGGGAATACAATAGAGTAATTTTATAAGAGATGTCAAGGTTAGGGTGGTTCTCATCCTGTGGGCCTTGGTCCCTGTGGGGGTCAAATATCAGACATCCTGCATATCAGATACTTACATTACAGTTCACAGGAGTAGCAAAATTAGAGTTTGTAGTAGCAGTGAAAACAGTTGTATGGTTGGGATCACCACAGCATGAGGAGCTGTATTAAAGAGTCAGTGTACTAACAAGGTAGACAACAACTGAGTTAGATTCTCTTTATTTTCCAAGCCACTTCTCCCTTTCAAATCATGATTCACGGCTGTCCTTAGATTCCCCTGTCCTAATCATAGTCTGACAGTCCCTGAACAGCCTCATGGTGCAGACAGGTGGCTAACTTGGTTTGGTTACTTCTGTAGCACAATTCGTTCCATTTGGGGGTCTGAGTAAGTGTAGCCATGGTCAGACAGTAAGGACAATGGCTCTGAGGAGCTGGGGACCTGTCTGCCTCAGGTTGTTAGTTAGGCCGTGCAGGGCGTGCACCAATGAGTACTGTGCTTTGCCAGGAAGTTAGAGGCTGTTGGTCGGTTATTTTAGTGCTGTATGGATCGGGAAAGAGCACACTTTTTACCTGTGCTTGACTGTCTTCCCCATTTAAATTTCAGAGGAATGCAGTGCAATATCTTTTAAATACTTTGTCCCTGTTTCGAAATATATGCCTGAACAGTAGTAAGAACTACTTAATGATATATTATTGAGGATTATAAAAGTTTATTGATTCTATTAGTATATAGTGTTTGAAAGCAGTTTATCTTTTATTTTATTGATTGCATTTTATTTAACCTTTGTTTGGTTCTTGGTGAATGACACACATGCGTTTCAGTCCCACTCATCTCCCCCTTCCCCCGAATCTGCCCTCTGCCCTTGTAACCTCCCCCAAAAGAAAGGAAATCTCACCATGGAGACCGTGGTGTGTTACACAGTAAGCCCTTTTGCCCAACAGTTTTACTTGCAGATGATTATTGCAGTGAGTCATTGGTCTGGTTTGAGGCCTCTGGCTTCTGCTACTCTATCACAGGGATGCCCCTCAGATATTTTGTTGTTGCCCTGTGTCACGGAGATCCTGCAGCCTTGGGTCTGCAGGACTGGCCTCGTCACATGCTCCAGCAGTTCACAGAGGGGGTAGATGTGGGAGTGAGCCAGCTCTGTCCTGGAGCTGGGCCTGGGCAGCACTGAGTTGTTCAGCCCGTCAGCTCTCCTGTGCCCATGCCACCAGGGCCACCTCTCCTTTGCCCAGGGGAGGTTGAGACCAGCTCTCTGCCTGCTGCAGTCAGCAAGGGGAGCAGCTGGCTCTTCAGAGCCACCAGGGCAGGTTGTACTGTGCAGCCCAGGGGAGGTGTAGGTCGGTCGCCCTCCCAAGTGCTGTGCCGGCAAGGGGCAGGGCCAGCTCACCTGCTCGCATGCCGACCCAGGCAAGGGGTGGTTTTCGAAGGATTTACTCAAGCATCATGAATCAATTCCTGCCATGTCAGATGACACTAAGCATACGTGAAATTAGTCGCTTTCGGTATTAACCGTTGAAATGCATGACAACTAGATGTGTCTGCATCCTGAGCACCATGTGCTTCAGCCCAGATGTGTAAGTCTGCTCATTCAGTTGCTGGGTGGAGGTCAAGTGAATGTCATTTCTAGGCAGCATGTGAAAGGTGAAGTTTGCAGGGCAGGGAGGATTGAGCTCAGGCCCTCATACCTGCAGAGCAGGCATTCTGTTGTCGAGCTGCCTCTCAGTCTTGCTCTATCTACCCATCCATCGGTCCATCCATCCATCCATCCATCCATCCATCCATTTATCTTTCTATCCATCTAACGTGTCTGAGTGTTTTACCTGAATGTATGTGTGTGCACCATATCCAACCTGGAGCCCATGGAGATCAGAAAAAGGTCTTAGGTTTCTGATGCAGCTTATGAAATAAATGTGATCTTATTTTTATTGTATTTTAATAGTGCCAGATAACAGATTAAATTAATTTGTTTTGAACAGGACTATGAATTAATCGCTAAAGAACCCAAACCTTTTGTGTTTGAGGGGAAAGTTCGGGGCCCGATTGTAGTTCCCACAGCTGGAGAGGAAGTGCCTGGGAATCCAGGTAACGTAAGGAAAGGAGCTGCAGTGAAGGAGAAAGCGAGTCCTAAAGGAGAGGAAGTCAAGGAAGATGCCAAGGGCCATGACAAAACACCGCCGTGGCAGCTGGGTGGCCAGAACAGAGCGGCCGCTTCAGCCCACAGCTCCAACAACGATCTTGTGAAGGCCTTAGACCGAATCACACTGCAGAGTACCCCTTCACAAGTAGCCGCGGGCTTGACTGCAGGAATGAGGAAGGACTACGGCCTCCCTCTCACTGTCCTCTCATGCACGAAAGCGTGTCCTCACGTGGCTAAGTGCACAAGTGCCCTTTTCGAAGGGCGGACAGTACATCTTGGTAAACTGTGTTGTACTGGAGTTGAAACGGAAGATGATGAAGACTTTGAGTCCCACTCATCAGCAGAGCAGGTCTCCTCTGTTGAAGCCTCTGATGGACCACCAACACTGCATGACCCAGACCTCTACATCGAGATTGTGAAAAATACAAAGTCTGTTCCCGAGTACTCAGAGGTGGCCTATCCTGATTATTTTGGACACATTCCACCTCCCTTCAAAGAGCCTATTTTAGAAAGGCCTTATGGTGTACAAAGGTGAGTCAGTCATAGACTTCCTCCTCCTCCCAAGAAGGACCATCGTCAAGTAGAAAGGGATACTGCAGATTCTCTCTGGGGACGTTAGGGAAAAGTTCTTGTGTTAGAATGCTTTGTGTTGCTTTGAGACTGTCCATGTTGTGTCTGGAAAATGCTGTGTGATTACTGTACTTTGGGCTTGTTATATGTATAGCAAGAAAAGGAAAAGAGGGGTTGGGGATTTAGCTCAGTGGTAGAGCGCTTGCCTAGGAAGCGCAAGGCCCTGGGTTCGGTCCCCAGCTCCAAAAAAAAGAACCAAAAAAAAAAAAAAAAAAAAGAAAAAAGAAAAGGAAAAGAACATAGAGCAAATAGCAGATAACAGGCATCAGATCAGGCGTTTACAATACCCAATGGCAACGTCCAGAGAAGCCCTGCGGAAGCAGTGAGCCATAGGACCAGGTTAGAGCCTCGGCAGTGTCCTCCTCTGTCACCTCGGGCATTCTGCAGCTTGGGACAACCAGCTGCGACCTGCTGGAAATGTTCCTGTAGCCGCTGTCAAGGGCGCTGAGTTTACTGCCCTTGGGCTTTTTGCCAAACTCCTTTTCCTTGCCCCAGGACAGGGATCTCTGAGGGCACTGGAGAGAAACCTGCTTGAGCCTGAGACAAGGGGCTACTTAGCCTCTTCCTCTGTTGGCCCTCAGCAAGCGCAGCACACACAAGGGTCTCTGATGTAGCTGCAGCTTTACTTCATTGACCCCGATGCAGTGTGGAGACCTAGTGCGGAGTGCCTAAAGACAGGAAGGATTGTTGGATGATGTTTGAGCATATATGGTCTGACTTGGTTAGATATGGTTTTAAAATGGGATATAAGCGAAGCATAGGATCTGTTACTCTGAAGATTTAGCTTGAAATGCGGAGTGAGAATCTGGTATTTGTAACAGCACTTAAGTGAGGTGATAGTTAGTGCCAAAGATAGACAGAGACCGTTGGTGCACCAGTCAGTGTGCACTGAGTGTGCACTAAGTGAGGTGATAGTGCCAAAGATAGACAGAGACTGTTGGTGCACCAGTCAGTGTGCACTAAGCACAGCGCAGGCCTGTACAAGTCTGTGCCTGAGCTGCCTTTGGTGACTTTTTCGTGACTTTACTTTTGTTTTATGTGTATTGGTGTTTCGTCTGCATGTATGTCTGTGTGAGGACATCAGATCCTTTGGAACTAGAGTTACAGACAGTTATTCGCTGCTATGTGGTGCTGGGAATCGAACCTAGGTCCTCTGAAAGAATACCCAGCCAGCTCTCTGGCCCCTTTTGTTGACTCTTTAACAATGATTCCCATCAGTTTTGACACACTCTCGTTACAAGTACACTTTGTACTGAGAGGAGACCTTGCCATTGGCCTCTGCGCGTCTGAGAGTGCAAGCATCTTCAAGCCACAGCTGTGCGTCTGCTGTAACATCTGGACCACTTAATGCGTCCCTGGACAACTTAGTGGCTTTTCTCAGCAGCATCAGAACTGTGACAGAACTCCTATGGCTTTCAGAGCCCAAAATAGACACTGCCCTTCTTATTTATAAGAAATGTTTGTTGACCCTGATAGTTAGGTGGTCTTAATTGAGACTTTAAAGTTTCACATCATGTCAGAAAATGCCAAATGTGGGTAGCTAACAGTTGTTTCTGAAGTTCCAAGAAATGCTTGTTTCTTGAAACGCATTGAGGACATTGACTTTAGTTTCTCATGTTGGCTGCCATGTCTCTTTTAACCTGTTTTGAGTGAGTGATGGATGTTTTGTGATTGATTGGTCAATGTCATTCCCTGTTTGAATCTAGGAACGTGACAAATGAAAGGGGTCAAGTCAGGGAGGATTTACTGTCCTGTCACTTTGAGGAAAAGGGCACAGCCCTTTTCTTTGCAACGCCTTAGTAATCTGGGCACGATGGTGTGCACAGCGGGGCCTAGCTACCCTGGAGGCTGAACCATTCTGGCCTGGGAGCATAGTGAGACCCATGCTTAAGAACCTTATCCTGTTATCCTGCCGAGTGCTGTTAGTGTTGTTTAGAGTTCTGTTGTATGGTTGTCTTTATCCTAATCTTTTTAAAAACAAAGTTCAGTATAGAATAAATCAATTATGTTAAAGACTCTGATGCAATTGCACAGAAAAGTCTGTTACAAGAGTCAGATGTGCTGGCCACTCATGTCTTTAATCCCAGCTCTCAAGAGACAGAGGCAGGGGGACCTCTGTGAGTTCTAGGACAGTCTAGTCTACAGAATGAGTTCCAGGACTGCCAGGGCTACGCAGAGAAAGTCTGTCATGAAAAAATAAAAAAAGCAAAGCAGGAAGACTGCTATTCATGTTTTCTCAGTGTAGATGATGAGGTCACAAAAACTCATATTGGCAGGTGTCTTAGGGTTTTCACTGCTGTAACAAAACATTGTGACCAGGAAGCAACCCGGGGAGGAAAGGGTTTATTCAGCTCACACCTCCACATCACTGTTCATCACCATAGGAAGTCAGGACAGGGACTCACACAGGGCAGGAATGTGGGGGCAGGAGCTGATGCAGAGGCCATGGAGGAGCGCTTGTTCAGCCTGCTTTCTCACAGAACCGAGGCCTACAAGCCCAGGGCAAGCACAGCACACAGTGGGCTGGGCCCTCTCCCCTTGATCACTAATTGAGAAAATGCCTAAACATCAGGATCTCATGGAGGCATTTCCTCGACGGAGGGCTCTTCCTTTCTGTGACTCTAGCTTGTGCCAAGTTGACGGGGAAAACCAGCCAGTGCGGATTCAGCTCATTTTATCAGCAAAGGAACAGACAGGCATGAGCACTCCTCATGCAGACTTCTTCCCTTTTTCCTGTGAGGCTTTACGGGCCTCCCAGGCTGTTCCTGGGGCAACCGTGTGGCAGAGCGGGCAGAAGGACCGTGGGCTCAGAAGGCAGGAGGCCAGGCCCAGCTGAGGCCCTTGCTGCTGCCAGCTTTAGAGAGCAGGGACGCCATTACCTTCAGCCGGGTGCTCTCTGATGACACCCCCACCTCCACCCCCACCCCGCCCCCGCCATTCTCCCCAGACTCCTACTCAGATGGTCCTGGTTAAACCAAACCAGAACTTAATTGTTGAAACTGTGTGATGGCAGATACTGTCCACCTGACAAGGTCTGTGATCTCTTGGCAGGTGAGGAGATAGTTTAATGGCCAAAGCACTTGCTTTGGAAATTTGAGAACTGGAGTTGAGATCCCTGGCACTCACAGAAAAGCTGGGTTGGGTGGTGGCTGGCTTGTACTCAGTACTCAGGAGGAAGAGACCAGAGAACCTAGAGCAAGCTGGCTAGCTGGACTAGGCCTATTACTGAACTTTGGGTTCCCTGAGAGACCCCTGCCTCATTGAGTAAGGTGGGAGGGCATGGAGGAAGGTTCCGGGCTGTCAGCTTTGGGACTCTTCCTAGATTCAGATCCATGGGCAGGGGCATTTGCATGCACACCTCTCCAGCCACACCACCTCCTCCCCCCAGTAGAATCACCTAGGAGATAACTGCTCAGGAGGGATTAGGTAGATTTGGTTAGCCTCTGGGCTCGCCTGTGAGGGATGATGTCCTGGGCTGAGTGAAAGGGCAAAGCTGGTGCTGCCTGTCCCAACCGCAGGTGCAGTGCCCACACCTCCCCTTCCTGCCGCCATGCTCTTCCTGTCAGGGTGCCATAGCCCCGAACCTCACTAAGCCACACTCAGCCCATCCTTCTTTCCTTAAGCTGTTTCACTCCCACAAGAGAAAGAGTGACCAGCCAACACACTGTCCCCTTCCTTTACAGACCGTTTTGCATGCGCTGGGTTATTTTTGTATAGAATAAAGTGAAAAGTATATTGTGTTTAATGAGTATATAAAGAAAAATTTACCTTCCACTTTTCTCATGATGTGTTAGTGTATCTTTTATGTTTAACTGTCAGACCTTCTAATACTTTGTTAATAATGCCCAGGTCTTTCTTCTTTAGGATGAGTTCTTTGCATACATAGAATTTAAGGTTGTATTGTTGTTACAACAGATCGACAGATGTCTGTGGTCAACAACAGATATGGAGAAAAGGCTCATCCTTGTGTGTTTTCAGAGGTCTGAGCCTGCGGCTAATTGGTTGTGCTGTGGGGCCCATGAGAAGGCAGAACAGAGCGGTAGGGAGTTTGGGTAGAGCAAGGCCGTTGGCCTCCTGGTGCCAGGGGACAGGAGCTGAAAGGGGGCAGAGGGAAGGAGTGCAGCTCCGAGGATCCTCTTTAGATGTCCCCAGTGACCTGGGTTCCTTCCTCTAGGCCTTACCTCCCAGCGGTCCTCCAGCCTCTGTGTGGCTGCACAGGTGGCAGTTGGAGACTATGACGTTGTTAACATTCTTCAGGTGTAGAAGAGCATCTTCACGTAGTTTCAGATTTTCTCAGCTAAGAGTCTTGAAGTTTGGGGTTCAGTATATTTCTGACATTTTATTGCAACCATTTTGGCAAGCTTCTTCATGCTGCTCTTCATAGATTTGTAATCGTAGTTCTACTCTCTACTGTTTGAAGTCACATCAGCACATGCTGTGGAGCTCATTATAGGCACTGGAGAGATGGGTCAGTGGTTAGAGCATATGCTCTTGCAAAGGCTCCAACCTCAGTTCCCAGCACCTGTATCTGGGGGTTTACAAACACCTGTAACACACACACACACACACACACACACACACACACACACACACAGAGAGAGAGAGAGAGAGAGAGAGAGAGAGAGAGAGAGAGAGAGATTGATTTGAGAGGTAGCATTCCATTAATGCCATCAGGACTTGGTGGCCAGTTGGCTGGGATTGGCATCTGCCCTGACATCTGAGTTCTGCCCCAGCTGTACCTGGTATTTCCCAGCTCTCCAACCTCCCCTCTTCCCAACACAGGAAGGAGATTCTGCAGAACATTCAGGCCAACTGCCAGTTGGATTCTTGGGGTAAATTTCTAAGTAGGTAGGATTTGAAATCTTGTTGTAACTCTCTGGTTTTATCCGACCTCCAACAGTGTGGCTAGTATGCACACAGGATGGCTTGCCTGATGGTTCGACTGCTTTCTGAAGAGAAAGGCCTAATAGACATTCTAGGCTGGCTTCCCTCTGCTCTTCACAAGGTTTTGCTGTGGCTGTCCTTCCTGTGCTCAGTCTAAAGCTTGAGTCTCGATGTGCTGATTTTGATTTGGGTTATGTTGTGCTAATTTTTTGTATACAAGTAAGGGAATGAGTATTTTTATTTTACACTCTTATTATTTTATCCCTTTCCATGCCAGACCTAAACTCGGGAGAAAACTGCCTTGGTATCAGAGGCAGGTAGTAATGAATTTCGTTAAGTTTGTCTTTTATGATTTCAGGACAAAAATTGCCCAAGATATCGAGAGGCTGATACACCAGAATGATATCATTGACCGGGTGGTGTATGACTTAGATAACCCTAAGTGAGTCTGATTTCTAAACCTTTTTATTCATATGTCTGTGTTTACTAGTGTTATTTCTAAAGGATAAAGTAGTTCTCTATGATATCTTCCCGTCCTTACTGTTGTGTTCGTATACTTTACAGGCAGGGTGTGATCGTCATAAATCGTGTTTATTTAAAGATATCTAGGCATTTGGTTGTGGGTGATTTAAAGGTTATAAGCTGGTACTGTGGTTTCAGAAGAGTGGACCTACCTCCTGAACAGTGTGGGTTTCACAAGGAAGGCTGGCCTTGGCTGGCCTTCGCCGTCCCAGTGCCTTCTGAGCCACTTCGGTTCCCCCGCCTTTCGCCTGCCAGGCCCCTGGCTACTTTGCCTAGCACTGGTAGCATGTGTGAGGAACACAACTTACAACTATTCAGTAAGAAGTTCTGTCATCTTTCCGTGGGCCTCTCTCCCCTCACTACATTAATACTTTCCCTGTCATGATGGGAGGAACAAACTTTTAAACTGTTGTAGATATCCGAGTAAAAGCTCTGTCAGAGTGAGTTAAAATAGTCTTTGTTGTTGTTTGTGGCAGGCTCTCCCACTGTGCCTTAGGCTGACATGGAACTCACTGTGTAGCTCAGGATGAGCTTCAACTTAATTAACATTGGTCCTCCTGGTTCTGGAGGCCTGTGTCACCGTCACTGACTGCAAAGTATGCTAACACAAGGGAAGAAGATGTCTTATTTAACATGTACTTACTCCATTGTTCATGCTTCTGTGTTAGAGATGGAAAAATAAATCCCAGAACTTCCAGTGTGGGCAGATTCAACTTGTTCCTAACCGATGTGACCAGGGGCAGAATCCTCAGAAGAGCAGGGGTCTTCCTTATGGGAGGGCTGGGCAGACAAGGATAGGGCCTGGCATGTGGGTGCTCAGCACAGTGGTAGGGAGAGCTCCTACCTTCCATGGCAGCAAGAGCAGCCTGGCTTGTTAGCATCACAGCTGCTTACCGCAGTTTGGAAAACACACTGCTTCCTGCGAAGGTGAGGACCAGCATTTTAGAGGGCGAAGTCCTTACTGAGGTTATACGTGTAGGAACAAGTCTTTTGTAATTTCAATTTGAGTATAAATGTAAGTCATTTTTTCTTTGTTGTGAAAGAAAGGAGAGAAACATTGTATGGGTTTGATCTGTCCTAGTTGTAGTCTTTGCTTATCTGTTTAAGTGTAACATTTTTAATATGTTTATTTTAAAATATTTATTTAGCTATACCACTCCAGAAGAAGGAGATATTTTGAAGTTTAACTCAAAATTTGAATCTGGGAATCTGCGCAAAGTAATTCAAATTAGAAAGTAAGCCATTTAAATGTTTTCATTTTGTGTGCACACAGACTCTCTGGACTTGCTGTCAGCTGTCTCTGTCTTGTGTTTCAGAAGCGAGTATGACCTCATTCTGAACTCTGACATAAACAGTAACCATTACCATCAGTGGTTCTACTTTGAAGTCAGTGGGATGCGGCCGGGTGTGGCATACAGGTTCAACATCATCAACTGTGAGAAGTCCAACAGCCAGTTTAACTACGGTGAGACACTTCCCCTTCCGGGTGAGGGGGCACCCAGGCACGCTTCCTGGAGGACCAGAGTCTAGTGTGGGGCATCGCCTTAGATACTCAGTGTCTCTGTGTTTCACACCTCAGCCGTTTCCTACACAGTGTGTGAAAAGCTTACGCTCTGCTGGGATGACAGAAGGAACTGCATGGTGCTGCATGCCTGTCATTTCCTGTCACTTCCTGTCATTCCAGGCCTACCTAAGGAAGCAGATGTGGGGTGAGCTGTGTGTTGGCAGTTTAGACTGGGGCTGAAGCCTCCTGAGAGCTCAGCCCATCACACTGTGGCTTCTGTCCTCAGCTCCACACAAGAGAAAACAAGAAGAGCATGTTTTATGTATGAGTGAGCGCTCTGTCTGCAATTACACCTGCACACCAGAAGAGGGCATCAGATCCTTTTACAGAAGGTCACGAGCCACCATGTGGATGCTAGGAATTGAACTGGGGAAGAGCAGCCCGTGTTCTTAACTACTGAGCTAGCTCTCCAGCCCCACGAAAAGTATTTTTACCTTGGTGCATAGGAAGCTATGTGTCCACCTCCCTCTGCCCCGCTCCCCACACCGTCCCCACCATGGGTACCGTGCTAACATTTGTGCTAACATTGATAAGGTGCCGCATGGCAGGTCTTCCTTCATCTTCTGAGTCCTGTGCAGATGGGTGTGAATTCTGCACTGCGGGATGGAATTTTGTAGTGAAACCATTTGTGCTTAGTGAGTGTCTTTTGAGGCCTGCTGAGGTGCTCTGTCACCTGTGAGTTACTGGCCTGTCTGTCTGTCTGTTTCTGCCGGGTCTGTGGAGAGCCTCAGTCTGGTTGCTGCTCACCCACACCAGGCGCAGGGCCTCGATCACCTTTATCTCCTGAGTGCCTGCCCTGTGGCGGGTCTGCGCTTGTTCTTGGTCAGTGTCTGTTTCTCACAGAGTAAATCCTTACTGTAGTTTATGGACAGTGTTGAGGAATCAGCATGTTGTGTATTGGCTTCCCCTGGTGATACTCTCTGAGAGAATTCTCTTTTCCTTTTTTAGATAAAACTCTAGCGTTCTGGAAGGAGAAATCTGAAGTGTGGGGTGCCATTTAAGGCTGCTCTGTTCAGTACCTCAAGTACACATCTAAGGGTCATCTGCTGGGCATCTGGTCTGTAGCCATGGGCTGTGTCTAGGGTTGATAATTACATAAACTTGACATTTGCATTTAAAAATCAAAATGTCCAATTTCAAATCTAGTAATAGCCAAGTTTTTATTATATGGTAAAACATACATATCAACAATCCTTTGTTACAGATGGAGGAGAAATACGTTACAAAATGATACTGGTCTCAACCATTGAGCAAAGTTTGAAAAGCTTGTAACAGTAGGCAAGAGGTGCTGCATGGCAGGCTTCAAGTCATTTCCCTAAGCTGTGCGGAGTGCAAGTGCGTGCGTGCGTACGGGCGTGCGAGCGTGTGTGGCTGCTCGAGAGATGTGTCTGAGAAGCAGCTCTGGAGGGTTGAAGAGGTGCTGACAGTTGTTATTTGTGTGGTGGGAAATGGAACACTCTAGAATTACTCATGTGTGTGAGATAAAAGCTTTGCCATTTATCTAGTAGAGTAATAGGCAGACCATGCAGTGGAGTCTGGCATGGCTAGAAATACTTTCTTTTTTTAGAGATTTGATATCTTTTCTCTAATTTTCAAGTAATCTTTTAAAGACATATATATATATGTATATATATATGTACATATATATATACATATATATATATATATAAATAAATAAATGATGTGGACCTCAGACTCGCAATGTTGTGGTCATCAAATATTTATATTTTGACTAAAATGTCAGTAGTTACATTGTTTGGTATGACTGGTGATAAAAAAGTTCTTTTTAAAGGAACATTTGACTTTATGCACGTGTCTGCTTGTCTGTATATGCATTTGTCTGTATGTGGGGTCCACGGAGGCCAAATGCACTGGACTTACAGGAGGCTGTGAACTGCCATCTGTGTTCTGGGAATCAAACCCGGGTCCTCTGGAAGGGTAGTAAGAAGTACTGTTAACCACTGAGCCATCTCTCCAGCCCACAAAGTATTCTTGATGTAGTCTGTTTGAAACACTTCATTCTTGGTGATTTTAGTGCGTAAACAATTGTTGGATGTGACTTTATCTATCCAAGTAAGCAGGTTGGGTCCTGCTTAGCTTCTGAGACCAGTTGGGGGTGGGTAGGATCACAGCTGTATGTATGGCCATCAACTGATTGTGACCTCTCTGAGGAGAGAGCAGCCTTATTATGTCTTTGAAATTTTATCTTAATTGAGACATGTTTGAAGTATTATCAGGATAAAAATACCTATTGTGTTCCTTACTTAACCTCTAGTGTTTCTAGAGTAGAAAAGAACAGTAAAGAAAACTGGTTTCATTTGTATCATGGGTGTCCTCCCTCCTCCCTTTCCCCCAGCCCTCCCCCAGCCCTCCCCCAGCCCCAGCTCCTCCCCTCCCTCTCCCAAACCTCCCCCAACCTTCCCTCAGCCCCTCCCCAGCCCTCCTCCTCCCAACCCTTCCCCAGCCTCTCCCCCCAACCCTCCCCAGCCCCTCCCCCTCCTTCTACTTCTACTACTTCCAGTGGGCTTTTCTTCTTTTTATTTATTTAAAATATTTGATTTTTATATTAAAAAAAACCCCCACAGCTTCTGGTTTATTCATTTTCTTTAGAAGTTTTCTTTAATTTTGACCTTTACCTCCCTGCAAATTAGTACTTTTCTTTACTTCTTTAATTTGCTTTTTTTGTAGATGATCAAAGCATTTTAAATTTCTTCTTTATTACAACTTAATTCTATATTCCTCCAAGATTTTAATATTTCTGTTTTTAATCTCGCTATCTTTATTTGACTATGAAACTACAAAACAGGTTTGCTACATTTTTTTCCTGGCTTAATTATTTTGGTTAAAACCTTTGTTACTTTCAAAGTTTAATTAATTTTGCTCACAGACATGTAGACTTTATTATTTGCAACAATTTTGGATTTGGAGTAACTTTGAAATATATCTGTTTTGTTTTAATAGGTAATTAGAAATAAGCTGTATTGTCTGTAGGTAACAGTTAATACCCACTGAACTTAATGGAGAGGGAAGAAGAACCAACCAACAAATGGTTGTGTCTGATTGAGTTTCAGTTTGGTTTTACTTGTGGTGTTAAAACCTGTCAGTTCCAGTTGGGTATAACTTGGCATATAGACAGCTGTAGCTCTCTGTTCCCAGTGTGTCTTACCGAGCTGCAGTTAGTCTCTACTGTATTTGCCTTCAGTTTTGTCCGTGTATTTATAAGTTGTAATTAGCTCGGTACATGGTTGGCCTAGGGGACACTGAGTGGCGGCACATGGGAATGGCCTTGGTAGGTAGAGGTCTTCCTTCGCAGGACTCACCAAGACGGGCAGGGCAAGCATTGTTTTCACTTCTTCGTTGCCACCCTTTCCCTGCCTTGAGACATTTTTAGTGGATTCTATTAAGTAGTTCTCACAGATGATCCTAAAGCAGTTTGAATGTATTTCTGAGATAGCGGTGCTGTCTGTATTGCTAGATTTGAACATTTGTGTTACTATCTCCACACCCTCTTTATCCCTGTGCCTTGAAGTGGACTTTCGTAGATTGCCACCAGGTGGCAGTTTCGCATTTACTCATAATTTGAGTTTCAAGCTTCTGTTTCATTCTCTTCTTGTATGTCTCTGGGGTTCCAGAGGGTTTTAACTCCTCCTTATGTGAACTAACCGTAACAATCCTGCTTGTAACAAGAAGTGAGTATGCACAGCACACTTGTAACTTTGTGTGTGTGTGTGTGTGTGTGTGTGTGTGTGTGTGTGTGTGTGTGTATGTGTGTGCATGCTGTGAAGTGAGCTGTGGTCAGAGGACAGCATCTTCCCTTGCCTTTCATCTGGAGTCAGGATCTCTTGTTACCACTGCGCACAGCAGGCTACTTCCCTTAAGAGCTCGCAGCCATTCCTCCTGACTCCCATGCTGGTAGGAATGTGCTGGGATTACAAACAGGCTTCTGCATCTGGCTTTTCTGAGTGTTCTGGGCATCGAAGCTCAGGTCCTCCAGCTTGTTAGGCAAAAATTGTCACGTGCTGAGCAATATTCCACAACTACCAACTCTGTGTAGAAGTTTTATGTTGAAATCAGTTGAAGTGTAAGGAAATGTCACATACTTTGTCAAGATGCTGACATCTGCAATGGTGTCCTGGCACTGTGGATCTCCTGGTATCTATTTTCTACAAATCATGGCTTTCCTGGCTGTCACTGTAGCATGACAGTTGGGATCAGGAAACTATCGTTGGCACATGAAGTACCTTCTAGCCTCGGACCCCACTTAAGGTAGACTTTCTTCTTTTAGATCCATGGAATGGTTTAGCTCCAAGCCACGTTTTCAGCCTTTCAGTTCTTTCATATATTCAACTGACGGCATTCTGCCCACAGTTTATTCTCCTTGTTTCCTGGAGTTTGTTCTTTATGCCGTGTGCTGGCCTCGCTCTGTCCTTAACTGTTAGACATCATGGTGTTTCCACTGTGAAGTGCAGCTCTCACAGGAAAGAGACGGGTCAGTGAGGGAAGGTACAGGCTGGGCAAACCTCACCCAAGGCCTGTCTGGGAGAACCAGCTCCTGAAGGCTGTCTTCTGGCCTTAAGGCCACATGCATGCTTGCGCGCACATGTGCACACGTAAACACATGTTCTTTTTTCCTTTGGTGTAGTTTGGCCTGACTTCTACTGTGACTTCATTGTCTCCTTTCGGCTCCCGTGCCCGTGCCGCAGCTCGGAGAGTCTGGGTAGTGTCTGGTTTGGTGTTGTTTGTTGGGTGTACTCCTCATCTGTTGGTACGGTTATGTGGAAAGACCGGTTCCCCTCTCTAGTTTAAACTGTTTGTCCTCGTCCACTGATGTCCCCTTTAGTGTTGTGCCTAGAGTTAGGCGGTGGTGGAGCCAGAGACCCCCTTCCCTCCTTCACGTTTGTAGTTACCACCGATCCTGCCTGTGACAGAGACCCCCTTCCCTCCTTCATGTTTGTAGTTACCACCGATCCTGCCTGTGACAGAGACCCCCCTCCTTCACGTTTGTAGTTACCACCGATCCTGCCTGTGACAGAGACCCCCCTCCTTCACGTTTGTAGTTACCGCCGATCCTGCCTGTGACAGAGACTCCCTTCCTTCCTTCATGTTTGTAGTTACCACCGATCCTGCCTGTGACAGAGACCCCCTTCCCTCCTTCACGTTTGTAGTTACCACCGATCCTGCCTGTGACAGAGACCCCCCTCCTTCACGTTTGTAGTTACCACAGATCCTGCCTGTGACAGAGACCCCCCTCCTTCACGTTTGTAGTTACCACCGATCCTGCCTGTGACAGAGACCCCCCTCCTTCACGTTTGTAGTTACCGCCGATCCTGCCTGTGACAGAGACCCCCTTCCTTCCTTCACGTTTGTAGTTACCACCGATCCTGCCTGTGACAGAGACCCCCTTCCCTCCTTCACGTTTGTAGTTACCACTGATCCTGCCTGTGACAGAGACCCCCTTCCCTCCTTCACGTTTGTAGTTACCACTGATCCTGCCTGTGACAGAGACCCCCTTCCCTCCTTCACGTTTGTAGTTACCACCGATCCTGCCTGTGACAGAGACCCCCTCCTTCACGTTTGTAGTTACCGCCGATCCTGCCTGTGACAGAGACCCCCTCCTTCACGTTTGTAGTTACCGCAGATCCTGCCTGTGAGGTTTCATTGAGGGCCAGCGCCATTGGTTGTCTCCGTGTTAGTTTTGCTCAGTATCAGTTACTCAGAGCCAGCCTCTCTGCATCATGGTGGATAGATTATGACTTATGGCTTTGTTACTTCCTTAAATTGAGTCTTAGTGTTGCAGCCTATTTTCCCAAATATATTCAGTCAGAACTCTTAGTATTGCCATCATCTTTTCAGAATTGATACCATGCTTAAACAGTAATATTAGAATGCAGTGTTTAAAACAGCAGAGCATTTTAGATAGGCATAAAGTGCCCCTTGCCCTCAGCCTGAGCCTTCCAGTACTCAGCGGTTATGGTAAGTCTTTCTGTGTCTGTAGGAGGGGAAACTTGAGGTTTAAATGGCTCAGTGCGGGTCAGGGATACAGATGTGACTTAAGCATGCAGTGACACCGCAGTGACACCGATGAGCCTTTAGGTACCGAGAGGCTCCTTTCCTTTGGAGGGAAATGACAGTGCTGTGGGCAGGTGACTGTCACTGGTGCTCCCTGTACAGGTCTTGGTGTTTCCGGCACAGTGCACGCCCAGTGCTCCCTTACTGAAGAGCTAGCCATGTGGACGGCGTGTAGCACTGTCAGAGGCCATGTGTCTGTGCGTGGCCAAGCCGGAATTTAAGCCCTGGTTGTGGAGTGTGTGCTTGTAACCACCGGGTCACTCTGCATGTATTAGACCTGTCATCTGGAACTCTAGAGGCTTGGAGACAGCAAGATATCTTTTATACAATCTGTCATTTGCCATGGCCAGTAAAAGTAATAATTCAGGAAATGTACATCTAAGCTCTGAAGTTCAGTCCACGTAAAGATGTCAGGATCCACAAGGTGTCCTAGCAGCATAAGAGCAGAGGATGCCGAGAAGTCAGACAGTCATGTCTGATGCTTAGTACTCCGATAAAGCCTTGGCAAGTATCAGCTCTCTAGACCATAAGAGGATGGGGCCACACAGCAAGAAGAAAATCAGTGGGACCAGGAAAACTGCAAGGTAAAAGAGAAGGATTTGTTAAGTAGTGGGAAGGAGGTGGACTGGCGGGGCTGGGTGGGGCATGCGTAGGGCATCAGTGCCTGGAAGAGGCTGCGTCCTAGGAAGTCAGCGCAGTGCGTGTCCCTCCCGGGACAGAACACCTGCCATTGGCTGATGTGGCAAAGGTAAGCTGGGTATTAAAGCAGAAGAGGGTTCATCAATGTCAGAGAGACTTAATAGTTAAAAACCAGAATAGCCGAGAGACAGGAGCCATTCACAGGTTTCTGTCTGTCCTTAAAATACTGCATGCCTTTATGCAGTAAAGTTGTCTTGGAGACCTATAGAATCAGCAAAAGCTCAAGTAATTAACTTTATTAAAAGACAGCTATTATGAAAAGAGTCTGGCCTAGCAAAGAGTTACAACATAAGCCAGGGTGCAAAGACTGGGAACGGTGTAGCCAAACTTGGCTTTGGACCTTTGCGGGTCCCACTTTTGAGCAATGTTTGAGGGTATGCTCCAGCACCCTGAGAAAGAAGCTTCAGACAGAAAGACTCGGGTGTGAGAGGTGACGGAGCCCAGGCAGGGGTGCAGCAGGGCGTGAGGGTGAAAACTGGGGAAGCACACTGGAGAGTGGGCCATCCTCCCAGAGTGCAGCATCAGCAGCCAGGAAATGAGGCTTACACATTCAGGAAATAAACTGACTGTCTTCATTCGTCAAAATGGTGAAATAAAGACAAAGCTGTAAACGGAAGTGGGCTTCAGGTGAGGCAGACGAGCCATGTAGGTTATCGCGTTGGGCAGAGACACGAAGGGAACATTTGAGTTGGCCCTGGAAGTGTCGGGGAGCACATGCCTTGCTCTCCAGGGGCCTCCACCCACAGAATCTTAGCTAAGGGTGGCTGCTCTGCGGGGTTTACAGTCTAAGAAGCTTACACCTTGTCATCGGGAAACTTACGAAGGAAAGAAATATTCTGCATATTTTATTGTAATCTAAACTATTGGCAGAAATTAACAGATGTGGTTAAAAATCAGGTTTTGCAAATTAAATTAATTTTTAAATATTTTTTTAAAAAGAAATTTAAAACTGATGTTAGATATTATTTAGAACTGTCTGTCCAGGGGGTTGGGGATTTAGCTCAGTGGTAGAGCGCTTGCCCAGCAAGCACAAGGCCCTGGGTTCGATCCTCAGCTCCAGGAAAAAAAAAAAAAAAAAAAGAACTGTCTGTCCATCATGGTAGCTACCAGCCACTTGAGGCTGTTAAAATTAAAATTAAATACGTAAACATTTAAATTCTCCTTCGAGTGAGGCACATCACTAGTGCTTAATAAATGCCTCTGTATATAATGCACTTCAGCAGAAGGCTGGCTGACTCAGACTTGGGGAGTATATCTTAACCAGCATTAGTTTGTAAACTGAAGTGGTTCTATTCTTTGAAATAAGAAAGAGCTGAAAATATCCAATGTTAGAAACTAGAGAAGGAAATAAACCAAAGGGAAGGAAGAGAATCAGTGAAAACAAGTGTTGAAAATATTTAGACCAAAAATAAAGCAAAACACACAAATCCAATGTTTAGACGTGTGTGTGTGTGTGTGTGTCTGTGTGTGTCTGTGTCTGTGTGTGAGAGTATGTGTGGAAAGAGTGTGTGTTGTTTGTGTGAGTGTGTTGTTTGTGTGAATGTATGGTTTGTGGTTTGTGTGTGTTTTTTGTGTGAGTGTGTGTGGTTTGTGTGTGGTTTGAGTGTGTGTGGTTTGTGTGAGTGTGTGTGATTTGTGTGTGTGTGATTTGTGTGAGTGTGTGTGGTTTGTGTGAGTGTGTGTGGTTTGTGTGTGGTTTGTGTGAGTGTGTGGTTTGTGTGTGCACACACAGAGGCTGAAGGAGTGTGATGTTATCCTGATAGCACTCTGCTTATTCCCTTGACAGGATTCTCATTGAGTCTGGAGCAAGGCTGGCACCCACGGATCCTCTCTGTACCCAGGGATCCTCTCTGTGCCCACTCAGTGCTGGGCTATAGGCACAGCCAGCTTCTTACCTGTGTGCTGGGGATATTGAACTCAGATCCTTATGCCGTGTAACAAATGCTCTTCCTGAGCTATCTAACCAAACTCCAAAATAAAATTAACATTTTTTTTATTGTATGTGTTTGGGTGTTTTCCCTGAATATATGCTCAGCACGTGCATGTCAGGTAGTGAGGTCAGAAGAAGGATGTTGGATCTTTTGGAACTGGAGTACAGATGGTTGTGAGCTGCTGTGTGGGTGCAGGGAGTCACCTGGGCCCTCTAGACGAGCAGTGTTCCTGACTGCTGAGCCATCCATCTCTCAGCCCTCCCCAAGCAGGGAATTAAATGGCTATTTCCACTATTGAAGCTTAGAGAGCAGAGTGTGGAGGTGTATTCCTCCCGTCTTTCTCAGCAGGTGGGAATGGAAAGTAGAGGGATCTGGAGTTCGAGGCTAGCCTGCGCTATACCCTACACTGCCTTAAGAAACCAGAGCAAACAAAAAAGGTGGGAGGGGGAGGACATTTTTAATCCTGTAAAACTAAATTACACTTTTATTACACTCTTGTTATTTATTCTAGTAATTGATGGAAATACTCAAATGGATTTTTTTACTTTTCTGAACCTGCTGTGATCTCTGTGTCCTTCTTAGAAGGACTAAGCTACAGAGCTGGAGAGCTGCTCAGGGATTGAGAGTGCTCCCTGCTGTAGCAGAGGACTGCTGTCCATTGGTCGGTCGTCAGCATCCCTGTCATGACTGTGACTCTGGCTCCAGGGGCGCCGTGCCTACACCTCTGCCCTACAGTTACTGCACTCAAATGCACATAAACATAATTGAAAAATAATAAATCTTAAGAAAAGAAGCAACTTAAGAATCTAGGTACAGAACTGTAGGTAATAACTAATTTACCAAGTTCTTGTAAAACAACAGCCATTCTGTAGAACTAAGGTGGCTCACAGGAAGGGGCCTCCAGTTCACAGGAAGGGACCTCCAGCTTACTGTGTACCCCTCAGTGGTGTGACGGGAGCCATGTTTTTCTTTTGATGGTGCTGAAAGGCCCTGGGTAAAATGATCCTAACTTTTAAATGTAGTCAGAGGTGTGGTGATGGAATTAACACCATGGTATTAGCACTTACCGTGCAGGGCGGGTGGTTGAGAGGACACAGTGACTACTTGTACATACGAACACAGCAGTGTCTGCCAGGTGGGGGCTAGTCACTGTCCCTGTGCTGTACATGATAGAACCGATCTGAGAAACTCGGTCAGTATTGCATCCAGTACTGTGTGACATTATAACAGAGCAGTCATTTGTTCCTCTCAGTACTCACCATCAGGGTCTGAGGGTCTGAATTCTTGAAATGTAATGAAAATAGAAGACAACAGTAACTTCCTGAGGGGGCCTGTGTCATTAAGAAGCACACAGTAGGAGGGCCTGTGTCATCAGTGAGCACACAGTATGTTAACCTTTCCCAGAGGGCCAGGAGGCAGCATGGCTGCTATAGGTTGGCGTGTGTGTTAGGCAACACTCGTTTAAGGTGAGCCTCAAGCAGCATTGAAGGAGCCAGCTAGAGAGGAAAAGAAACTTATAAAATGCAAATGTATTTAATGAAATATTCCTACGCCAGGAAAATGATTCCATACTGAAGGTAGGATTTAAAATCAAGCCAGCTCTCAGGAAAAGCCATCAGTGTTTCTAAAGTTACATGAGAATTTAATTCAATTCCAGTTAAAAAGTCTAGTGTATTAGGTTACGGAATAAAGTAAGATGATTTTATGGTTTTTATTGTGAGGAGGAGGGAGGCGAGATGTCACCATGTACACTGTGCAGCCTGGAGCACAGCTATCCATGCGTCTGTCTCTCCAGTGCTGGGATTAAAGCAGCGTACCACTGCGCCTGGGCAAGTGGTGCAGTTTTACAGCTCATATGGAAAGCATATTTCTAAGAATTTCCAGGAAAGTGGATTGTCTATTTAACCCAACTTTCGTTATCAGTTCTTACCATGACCAGAAAACAACTTCAGGAGGAAAGGGTTTATTCCACTCTCTTCTACAGCACTGCCTGTCATCAACGGGAGTTGGGGCAGGAACCTGGAGGCAGGAGCTGATGCAGAGGCCGTGGAGGGGTGCTGCCCGCTAACCTGCTGCCCATGGCTTGCTCAGCCTGCTTTCTTACAGAACCAGGACCACCAGCCCAGGGATGGCACCACCCACAATGGCCTGGTCTCTCCCCCATCAATCACTAATTAAGGAAAGTCCTACAGTTGGGTCTTAGGGAGGCATTTTTTTCAGATGCAGTTCCCTCCTCTCAGATGACTCTAGCTTGCCTCATACTGATGTTAGACTTGCCAGGACACAAGCCATGCTAACACTTCTGTAGAGAAGGAGTGAAAGCCCATGTGGATCTCTGGCCTTTCCCACTGCACATGAGACTCTAAGAAGTATTAGAACAGTGATTGCTCATTATCGTGAGTGTGCACGTGTGTGCACGTGCCTGCGTGTACTTGTGCATACCTACCCTCTCATTCGCTTCAGCCAGGGTCTGTCTGTGTGGTGGGCTGCGGCTTCGGCCTGGTTCCCAAGATGGCCAGGACAAGCTTCCTCTCCTCATCTAGGAGCACAGAGATCACAGACAGGCACTGCCGTCTCCATGGGTTCTGAGGGTTAATGGAGCCTCGTGCTTGGGTGACGAGTTTTACCTTCAGGGCCATCTCCCTACACGATTTCTTTATTACGTTTGACTGTTTTACTTTTTATGAGGAGTAAATTATCTTTAATTGATCGAACACTGTAACAATTTTTTTAACGGAAAAGAACTGGTAGCCATTCACTCTAAAGTTACTCCATTTTAGTTGAACTTTAAAAGGGGATATTGATTATAATTTAAGAAATTACTCAAACTTCTCTGATACATCCTGAAATAATAAATTGCGGTATACCTCAGTTTTCCTGAAAATTTTGTGCTTTCTAGAAGGCAGGATTCATTTTTACATCAATTCTGAAAAGAATTCTCTTTCCTTTCCTCTTCTTTCAAAGGTATGCAGCCACTTATGTATTCAGTTCAGGAAGCACTAAATGCCAGGCCGTGGTGGATCCGTATGGGTACTGACATTTGTTACTACAAGTGAGTATTCTTACAGAAGTCTGTCCACAGAGGGAGGGCTACTTCCCGTCTGTTTCAGGGTAACAGCGAAAGCACACTTAATATGTATGCTGGCTAGTCAGAAGAGAAGGAGCCTCCAGTAAGAAACGCCTGGACTGTAGGCAAGCCTGCGGATTATTTTCTTAACTAGTGATCTGATGTGGGCGGGGGCCACCTGATGTGGGCGGAGCCATGCCTGGGTTGGTGGTCCTGGAGTCTATAAGAAGGCAGGCTGAGCAAGCCCTGGGACCCAGTAAGCAGCACCCTCCATGGCTTCTGTGTCAGCTCCTGTCCCCAGGTTCCTGTCCTAACTTCCTTCAGAGATGGACAGTGCTGTGGACATGTAAGCCAAATAAATGCTCTCCTCTCCTCCTTACTTTAGTCATGGTGTTTTCATTTTTATTGACTCTTTGGAAACTCATACAGCATATTTAGACCTTACTCAGCCCCCACCCCTGCCTCTAGCTCAGCTCCACTCCTGTCTCCCCAACCCCCAATACTTTGCCTCTTCCTCCTTTTCCTCTCCCCCCATCCCCTTTGTAAAATAACATATGGAGACTAATTTGTGCTGCCTGTATGTGTGGGGACATCCATTGGAGGATGGTTGACCTACAAAGGGGCCACACTATTAAAGAAGCCATCACCTGTCCATAGAGTCCCCAGTTGGAGACTTGTGAACCTGGTGCCTGCAGGCAGTCTCAGCTGCTCTGAGTTCATGAGCCCGGCTGTCCTGTTGAATCCAGAATTCAGTGTTTCAGTCTGGACTGTAGACTCTTCCTCCCCTTCTTCTGAAGTGGCCTGAGCCTGTGTGGAAGGGTAGGTGCTGTATGACTTAGAAGCCTGTTGATGACTACAGCTTTACCTGTAAGGGCTTACAAGTCTTAGTCCTTGCTTCCTGTTTTACTCTAATTCTATATGTAAAATGTTTTATAATGCTTATCTCCCTCCTGCACAGTCCATTAGGAGCAGGGTGCGTATCTCCCACCCACATGGTTGGCCGCAGTCCACCCCCATCCCCCCACCCCCGGTTTTCCTCATGACCTCTGTCTGTCTTGACCTTGACAAGCTTGTGCTGGAGCCTGGGAGCTCTTGCTGGTGGCTTCTGTGCACTTCTGTGCCCAGAAGACTAGAAGGTGTGGTTACTACCTCAGGCCTGCAAAGGTGGTTGTGTAAGTAGGTCAGACCTTCCCTTGAGAGAAGGCCCATGACTGTAGTGTGCTGCCGTCCCTGAGAGGACATCACTTGCTGTGAGCTGCACCTGACAGCTTAGGCCTGTTTGTCTCAGACTTCAGTTCCCTGTGGTTGCTGTTTGAACGTGAATGCAGATAGAAGTGCTCCGGTTTGAAAACCTGCGTCTACACTGACCATTTTAGTTCTTAACTTTTTGTTGGTACCATGCACCTCAATCCCACTCATCTCCCTGTTGCTTTATCTCTGCTCTCGCAACCTCTCTCTCCCAAAATAAAAATAGATTTTAAAATTTTTAGTTTTTAAAATTCATTTCTTAATGATATTTCCCATCAGGCACACAGGAGTTTATATGTTTCTAATTTCTGTTGTGGTGTTTCTCTCCTTTGACTGCCACTTTCTGTCCTGTTAATCTTCACTTTCCCGTAAAGTGGATTTTGATTCCTAATGCTGTCCATACCTAGCACTGATGCCTCGTCCCTATAGCTTTGCCAGAAGATGATGGTGTCTAGAATTTAAACCAACCTTATAGTTGATGTTCCTTCTGGAAAAATCTAGATCTTAAACTCTGTTATTTCCTAGGAGTGAAATGGGCTTCATCTCAGGAAGGTTCTGCCCTCCATGTTTGTTAGCTAAATCAGCAGCACATAAATAAGAAGCAGAGACAGGAAATAGTGTCCCGAGCTCCACTTGACAGTGCTTGTAAGGTTTGTAATGATAGCCTTGGGTCACCTGTTCTGTCCAAGAACGTTGCAGTGGCCCAGGGCTGACCTTCGCAGTGGTGGGCACAGTTTTGGAAAGTGCTGAGGTTATTAATTCAAAACACCCATGTTTCTCTACGTTTGTCTCCATCCTTTTCACATTGCAATGTGCGTGGCCATAGCATAGTTAAGTTCTGTTCTGTGTAAAGAGTGCTATCAGGAGGTTTTGCTTTTTTGTCTGGCTGTTCAGACCTAACTGGAATTCAGTGCAACTTAGCATTCCTTCGTTGGCTATTTTTTATGTTATATGCGTTGTTGTGGTTGCTTCGTAGAAGTCTTGATACTCAGGATTGGAGACCGTTACGTTAGTTATAAATAGAACATAGTTGTCTTCTCTCAATGTGTGTGTCTCGTTTGTTTATAGCCTGTAACTTCCATGGAACATGTATGATAGCGTATGTTGGCATATATTTTTTTTACTATTTTATTGGTTTCGTATAATTGTACTTCCCTTAACCCTTATTCTATCCCAGTCCTTCACCCCAGCACTAGGTGGGAGAGAAAGGCTAGAGGGAAAGTGACATAGACACTCTAGGCTTCTTCCTACTGATTAGGGGCTTGAGTTCCCTGGAGGCAAGTCCAGTCTTTGTCCTCAGAATATCCAGTTTCTTGGTCTTGTTTCTCACGACCATTTGATAAAATGCAACAGAAGCAGCAGGGGGGCCACGGCCTCCTCCCAGGCCCTCTTGGAGTTTTCGCATTTATAACTCTTCCCAGAGTCTCCAGAATTAAACGATCTGCAGCTGGCAAAAATCACACCCTGCCTAGTGTACCAGGCAAATCACAATCATTTGCTGTGAAGCAGCCCCTCATCCAGCACCTGGGATTCAAGCACGCACATTCCCAGAACATAACTGGGCTTTTAAAGAAACTGACTCTCACTACAGGCATACATACATACGTACCTCTTCAGTTAGCGCCAACGCAGAGAGGAAACCGTTTTGTATGTTTCTTAGTCCTTAGCTCTTGCCATTATCTGCCCATTCAAGATGTAGTGATGAAATTAATGAAGACTAGTTTGAATCTGTAAGCCCTGTTTTTCAAGAGTTTTTAGAGCTTTAGAAATGAAATTGACAGTGTCTTTAAGTGCCCATATCAGCAATACTGAAGGACTTTTAAAAGCTGTGACAGGATGTTGTTCCAGGTGCTTGCTGCCCATGATGAACAGTTCCTGTCTCGTGGTCATTTCTGCATGTGCATCTGAGAGCTCCCTGCCTCCATGTTGACTTGTGAAAGTTCCTTAGCATTTCTTTATTTATTCGTGTTGTAGGACTGGTGGTGGAAGGCGGGTGCACCTGCCTCCATGTTGACTTGTGAAAGTTCCTTAGCATTTCTTTATTTATTCGTGTTGTGGGGCTGGTGGTGGAAGGCGGGTGCACCTGCCACTACTTTCGTGTGGAGGTCAAAGGACAGCTTTGGTGTTTGGTTCTTTCCTCTAGGGTGCGGTTCTGGGTATTGAATTCAGGTTGCCAGCTTTGGCAGAAGGAGCCTTTGTCCACAGCTAGTGGCCCACATGCTGAGTTTTTGAAAGTGGCTGTCAGACACCAGATTTCATACAGAAATACTTATGTCTAAAGCACAAAGACCCCTTAAGATCATCTAACCACCCTGCCATTACCATACACCAGAAAAATTAAGAAAATCCCAGATTTCCCTGGGGCAATATGAATGTTGCTTGGTGCCTGTTTTTGCCATTAGGTTTTATGAAAGAGCACACGTTGCTTTTTTCTTTCTTTCTTTCTTTTTTTTTTTTTTTTTAAGTATAAAAGCCTGGAAAATGTGATTTACTTGTAGAAGAACTATTAGCAGAAAAGAACAAAAAGGTTTTAGAAAAAGCACACCCTTGAAAGTATTCCGTGTTAAAAATGTCTGTTGGCTACTACTGACCTCCTTGCTCAGCGCAGTCACACTTACTCTATGTTAAAGTGTTTCTTAAGTGCCTATCGGTAGGTTTCCCATTCCTCTGCTGGTTAAACTGGCTTCTCTCTCATGCAGGCGTTTTAAGCCTGTCTTTTGCTGACTGCATCTTGGCTGTTAACAGATGTGTCTTATTTAGATGGTGCACACTGTGAGTCAGCGGTTGTGAAAGCACAGTCAGGCTTAGGTTTATTTTGGCAAGAGCACAGCATCTGTAATGCTGCAGGTTTTCCTCCTGCCACACCAGGGTGCATGAGGACCAGCAGCCTTCCTGGCAAGTTTTCTCTTTTAATCTTAACATGAATTATGGTTAAAGTGCCAAGTGCTGTGGCTTGCATGATCCAGCTACCATGAATGTGGTCCTCAGCCTGTTAACTGATGGAGGGAGCTATCGTGGATGAGGTAAACGGATGCCGCGAATCACTGAGGGAGAGAGTAAGAGTGAGCCTCCAGTACTCTCAGTCTAGAGAAGAGCCGTGCTGCTAGATGGTGGCCTGTTGGGTCACGTGTTTGAACTCTTGGTCCCTAGTTGGTGGACTTGTTTGGGAAGGATTAGGGGGTGTGGCCTTGTTGGAGGAAATGTGTGGCTTTGAAGTTTCAGAGCCCACTCCACCTCCAGTATGCTCTGTGTCTGCCTCATACTTGTGCACTGAGACATTAACTCTGAGCTATGACTTCAGCACCAGGCCTGCCTGCCTGCCTGCCTGCCTGCCTGCTAGATGCTATGCTGCCTGCTATGATGGTTAGAGCAGGATGGAACCTGAAACTGTCAAGCCCCAAGTAAACTCGTGCTTCTGTAAATCATCTTGGTCATGGTGTCTCTCATGATGGCAATTGTAAAGTAATGAAAACTGTGTCTATTGAATAAGACAGCTCAGTTAAATATCCACTGGGATCGCTTTTCCTTTCTCTCTCTGAAATTCTACTTAATAAGATTAGCACATGAAATCAGAACGTCTCTGCATGGAAAATAAGTTCTTTATGCTTTTCGATCACAGAAATCACTTCTCGAGAAGTTCCGTGGCTGCGGGTGGACAGAAGGGGAAGTCCTACTACACGATCACCTTCACCGTGGTCTTCCCGCATAAAGATGACGTGTGCTACTTTGCCTATCACTACCCATACACATACTCTACTCTGCAGGTGAGAGATCCTCACGTGAACTTGTGATGTCCGTTTATATTGCGAGTGAGTATCAGGCAACCGGTGAACTTTGCTTCTGCTTACGTGTGTCGGTAGAATGCAGGATATACGTCAGTAGGGATGTAGTACTTGCTGGAAACGTTACAGCAGGAGATGCTGGAGTGGAAGTTCTGAGAGCCAGGGACACTCAGACACTAAAGTGCTGGCGCCACAAGAGCGGGGACCCCACTGTACAACTGTAGCACCCACAGAGCAAAGCCAGAGGTGGTCAGGGAGTCCCTGAACCCCACTGTCCGGGGCCTTGGCTCAGGTTCACTGAGACGCCTCACCTCAGGAAAGAGAAAGAGGTGGGGAAGCAGCTAACACGTATGTCAGCTTTGTCTTCACTTGTACTCACATGGGGCGTGCACATGAGTGCACTCCTGTGCCTCCACAAATGGAAAAGAATGTAGAAAACACCTAGGGAGGGGAATTTACACATGGCACGTATCACATGTCGAAGCTGATACTTCTTCAACTTCCTGTGAGCAAATTTTAACTGAGATTTCAGTTTGCTTAACTAAAAGCACTGTAATATAAATATAAATAAATATAAATATTGATCGTATAGAACCAAGTAGGGAAATCTTACAACAGCAGTATTTCAGCAAAATACTGAAAACAGTATTTTGAATTATTTTGAATTTTTCTGTAGGAAAATTAATGCTTTGGCATAAGAACCAAGTTAATTCTGTACCTGAGACCCCAGCTCCTCATAGTGTGTGTGAGAGAGCTGTGACATCGTGAATGTTTGCATTGTATAAAGCTAAGTGAACTGAAGAGAGCGAGTCGGTGGCCAGCTGTGGGAGGGACGGAAGGGTGGTCAGATCTGACAGGAAGGAGAATGGGGCGGCTCGAGCAGAAGGGAGGTGTAGCCTACAGGCTAGAGAGGAAAGACTAGGCTGAGTCTCAGCCCATGACATGGTCATTAAGACTCACTGAACAATGTAAATACCATGTGCACACACACATATACACACACACACACATACATATACAACGCACATACATATATATATACACACACATATACACACAAATAACAAATACACACACATACACCTAGAACTAGAAGAAATTGTTCATAATTCGTGGCTTGTAATTTTAGCTTGTGATTAATGTGATCTTAGTTATAAGTCCAAAATTTGAAGTTCTTCGAAAACCAAATGCTTTTTTTCCAGCTCAGATTGGCAGCAAAGCCTTAGCTGAATTTGTGTGAACTTATTTAGAATGTCGATTCCACGTAGGGTAAACCTGCTGGTGTGGTTGTAAGTAGGGGTGCCGCCTCTCTCCCGTTGCTGACATGTTGATGGTAATATGTGTTTGGCGCTGATGGTTCTGGGTAAGTTTCCAGAGTCAGATGCGCTTCTGTTCTGTGGGGCTTTAGGTACATTATTTTATGCATCAGCAGGGAGTTTTAAATGATCATATGCTTTGCTTTTAAATTTTTGTCAAGATGCATCTTCAAAAATTGGAGTCAGCGCACAATCCTCAGCAAATCTACTTTCGAAAAGATGTGTTGTGTGAGACCTTGTCTGGGAACAGCTGTCCTTTGGTGACCATAACAGCAATGCCAGAGTCCAGTTACTATGAGCATATCTGTCAATTCAGTAAGTCTGTCGTCTCTCTCTCAAAACGGCACACATCCTCGCTTGTGTTTGCTTCCTGTGTATTTCACAGCGGTCGTCAGAGCAGCCATGAGTAGATTTGGAGTCTCGTCTTGGTCCTGTGTCTAGCCGTGGACACCTCTGTGCCTCAGTTGTCCACTCAGGATTCCTTTGATAGGCATATTTTTTAGTTCTTATTTCTAGAAATCATGCTGAAGCTAAAAGACACTAGTATTTTTAGAGTTCAAATATTTTGGTAGCTAGCACTAAATAACTTCTGTATTTTTCAACTATTTAAAGTTTAGAATTGCTGAGGTAGTGCAAACAACACAGTTCAGCTTTTGAAAAAATATATATAGAGAGAGAGCAAGAGAGAGAGAGAGCGAGCGAGAGCGGCGAGAGCGAGCATGCACGCGCAGGAGTGTGAGCAGTACTGTGGGGTGGGCGTGGGGTGGAGTGGTGAGCTGTGTGGTGTTGGCGGACTCTGTAGACACACAGTGACTGCTCTGTGGATTCTATATCACACGCTCCTGTGCTGTCCTTTGTACAGATTTACATGAATATTTTCCTTTTGTCCATGAGTTTACCAAACACAGTTTTATGTAAAACAGTGTTTACCCTCAAGAACTAATCCTTTTCAAGTTTCGTCAGTCGGTAGAAAGTAACCCAGTGGTCCCTGTGCTGTGCCTCTGTCCACAGTGCAGACTCCTGTGCCTGGCAGCTTACATGCAGTTTCTGTTGTTCTCTCTGCAGGGCTAGTGCAGAGTGTGCATGCTCTGTGTGCTTAGTAACTTTCCTCTGGGACTCACAGCCGAGGAGTTCCAGAGCCCCAAGTGAAGCACCATTCCCAGTTCTCGTGGCTGGTCATTTCACTCGAGCTTTTGTGTGCACTTTAGGAACTCGCCCTTACATTTTCTTGTCTGCTCGGGTGCATCCTGGAGAAACCAATGCAAGCTGGGTCATGAAAGGAACGCTGGAGTACCTCATGAGCAATAGCCCGACCGCCCAGAGCTTGCGGGAGGCTTACATTTTTAAAATTGTTCCCATGCTCAATCCAGACGGTGTCATCAATGGAAAGTAAGTTACGCAGTGGTTATAGGCGTGTCATAGGTTGGTACGGTGGCTGCATTTAATTTGTTGATCTAATAGTGTTCAAGTCAATTCAAATAATGGGTTTGATGGTTTTTTTTTCTAGGAAAAAACAAGTTTTTGGTGGGTAACACATCAAACTTTTAAATGCATGTGTTAGCGGTAGGATTCCATGGGAATGCTACTTTATAAAATCTTTGTTGAGTTGAGCTCCTAGCACACACGTCCTGCTTCCTTTGTTGATGGTATGGCTGTAGACTGTGGTGCTTGACAACACTAGTGTCTAGCTCCTATGAGGAAAGGAGAGTGTGTTTACACTTCTTCCAGACTCCATAATTTTCGTGTATTTGCCTTTCTCACATAGCGAGTGTACAAGACAACTAATGAACTAGCACACAGAGTTCGTATAGTGAGTGGTTCCTATTTACTCATGAGAGAATGGGCCTATTAATACATTTTATACAGTACAGAAGAGAAGCCCAGAATTGACACTGATTTTATAACTTACAAAAGTTGATTTTAAATTTGAAATCACCATTGTTACATAGTGTGACATAAGATTTTCCATGTAGCAAACGATGGATACAAGTTTACTTAATGAATACAATGTGTGTTCAGTTGGGCATGATGGATACAAGTTCCCTTAATGAAAACAATGTGTTCATTTGGGCCCCATCTGTATTTCCTTGAATTCTTACTTTTGTCTCTCTGTCTTTGTGTGTGTGTGTGTGTCTGTGTGTCTGTGTGTCTTTTAGTCACCGCTGCTCCTTAAGTGGAGAGGATTTGAACAGACAGTGGCAAAGTCCAAACCCAGAGTTACACCCCACGATTTACCATGCGAAGGGGCTACTCCAGTACCTGGCTGCAGTGAAGCGCTTACCTCTGGTACGTGGCCGTGTTTGTTTGCCTTTGTACACACATGTGTATTTGCCGATTGATGACTTAGTATATTTTGAGTGATCTTTTTATATTAGTATGCAAAGTGACATTCCTCATCATGAATCTTCATATTCTCCTTGGTGTTTCTGCCCATTGCCTTTCCCATCCTTGTTGCTCCCACCCCTAGCTGGTTAGAGCTCTGATCTCCCTCAATGGGTCCCCTGTTCTGCTATCTCATTATCTATGTGCCATCTCCCTTTCTAGTTTTGTGACCTGCACATGTGTATAAATTAGTTACACATCTATAAACACAGTTCTAAATCTAGGTTCCATGCATATACATGTATATATACCAGAATTTGGTTGATTGCATTTACTGTAATGATTTCTATAATGAAAACTCCTCATCCAGGTGTGCTGTGTTAGAGCTGTTGGGTTGGATCACACGGCAGCTCTAATTTTAGCATTTTTGGTTTGAGGAATGTCCGTGCTGCTGTCCATAGCTACTGCACACGTTTGTATTTCTGGGCGGTGAGCAGTGCTCCTCTTGTGCACAGCACGTGGTATTTGGTTTTGAATGGCAGCTATTCCTGGGGGGGTGAGATAAGTCCCAGGGCCCCTTTGGTTTACATTTCCCTGGTGGCTAAGGATGCCAAATACTTTCTGAAAAAAAACCAACAAAATCACATTTATTTCTTTACCTTTGAATGTGTGTAGGATGGTGTACCTGTCCACAGTACAGATGTGGCAGTCAGGGTGACTTACAGAGTTGTTTTGCTCCCTGTGCCATCTGCGTCCCCAGACTGCTCTTCAGGGATTTATCAGGCATTTCTACTTCTTCTTTGAGAATTATTTATTTGGGGTTCATTATACTATTTATTGAGTGGGCCACTTTGTTTTTTTTTAGTATTTATTAAAATTATTTATAGTGTTTACATATTAATCCTTGGATGTGTAGTTGGCAAATATTGCCCCCCCCCCCAACCTCCAAAAACCCCCCAAACAACCAAAACAAAAGCACAAAGAGAAGATGTGGGGCTGGAGATCTGGCTCAGTGGTTAAAAACACGTCCGATCTTCAGAGCATCCACTTTGATGGCCAGCACACTCATGGCTGCTCAAAGTATTCTGTAACTCCAGTTCTGGGGCATCCAACGTCTGCTGGTCTTGGCAGGCAGCAGGCCCACACCTGATGCGTGTGTGTGCGTGTACGTGTGCGTGTACATGTGCGTGTGAGTGTGTGTGTGTGTGTGTGTGTGTGTGTGTGTGTGTGTAGGAAATCTCCAGATTTATTAAATGAAATGATTCTTAACATATTTTCAAGAGTAAAGCCGTATGTGTCTGTGTGAACGTGTGACACATAGGTGCATGTGCCTGAGCATGTCTGACAAGGGCATGGGGCCCTCGGAACTAGAGCTGCAGGTGGTTGTGAGCAGCCCAGTGTGGGAGCTGGGAGCTGAGCCCAGGCCTTCTCAGCAGAGCAGCTAATGCTAGTGGAGGGCTGTCAGGGGTCGTTTCCTGTGTCGTGCAGCTACTGTAATTCTGTGTAATCCCATTTGCTAATTGGAATTATTTCCTGTGCTACTTGAGTTCGCTTCAGAAAAGACTTGCCTATTCCTGCTTCTTGAGGTGCTTTTCGTAAAAGCTTGAGGTCTTTAATGTGTTTGGTGGATTCTGTGTCAGCTGTGAGATGTAGATTTGTGTCCAGATGTGGAGACCCAGGCTGTCCAGACCATTGTTAAGAAGGCTCTTGTTTTGGCTACTTTTCTATTGCTGTAATAACATCATGATGGGGACCATCTTTAGAAGGTAGTTTATGTGGGGCATGAAGATCGTGACAGCAGGCAGACAGGCATGGCTCTGGAGTGGTAGCTAGAGATGGCATCTTGGGACAATCATTAGGCAGAGCGCTAATTGGGAATGGTGTGGGCTTGACCTCAAAGCGTACCTCCAGTGACACCTCCTTCAATAAGGCCACACCTCTTAATATTTCCCAAACAGCTCTACCAGCTGGGGACCAAGAATTGTACTACATTAGCCTATGGGGACTGTGCTCAAAGACCGCAACAGCTGTCTCTTTTCCAGCGTGTGTTTTCCTTTGGCTGTGACTCGCGTGGCTTGAGTCTTCACTTTGTATGCCTGTGCCACACTGCTTTGCCTTTCCGCTAAGGGTCTGCTTGGGTGTCGAGGGTCGGTTTGTGTTTCCATATGATTTTAGGACTGTCTTGTTCCTCTGAAGACTGGGGGTGCATAGACCCTGTAGACTGCCTTGGTGCTCTGTGTTCTCAGTGTTAACTCTGTCAGCCCCGTGTGGACGCTCTTGTCACTTTTCATGGTCTCTCACGTCCTCACACAGAGGCTTTCAGCTCCTTGGTCAGTTTATGCCCAGGCATCTATTTATTCTTGACATAAATATGAGTGGGGTAGTTTCTTTCTCATTCTCTTGGCAAATTCTTTATTGACACCCAGATCGGCTGCTGAGGCCTGTGTTGGTGTTGTGTGCATTGACTTTGCTGAGAGTCTCAAGGTCTTAAGAGTTTTCTACTGACTTTGGGATCCTCCAAGTACAGGAGGGCATTTCTGGTTCTGTCTTTATTTTGCAAATAGGAACATTTTGATTTCTTTTCCTACTCTTGTAATGTTTCTTTCTCTTTTTTATTATTTCAGCTAAAGCCCTGAGCACCATTGGAGAGAGTGGGCACCCTTGCCTTGTTCCAGATTTTGGAGGAAATGCTCTCAGTTTCCCCTGCTTAGTGTGTTCTTGACTGCAGGCTTGTTTTATACAGCCTAATGGTGTTGCTAGTCCCAGTTTCTTTCGACTTTGTGCAGGGAAGTTCAGCCTCTTCAAGGCCTTTTCTGCGTAACTTCTGTCCCCAAGTCCCTTTTGCCTCTTACTGACTCACGTGCATTCAACAGCCAGCACAGGGTGAGACCAGCTCAGTCATGGTGGCTGCTCATAGCATGGTCTTGCATTTGTTCTGTAAGGCTTTTATCGATCAGTTTGCAAGTATATTCATCTGGGAAATGGGCCTCCAGGAGTTTGTATTTGTTTGGTGTGGTGGGGCTGGGGCTTTCTAGATTGAGGGTGGCTGTCTTCCTGCCTCTTTGTTTTGGAGGATTGTGTGAGCTCTGTGAAGGTTTGGTAGAATTGGCAGTGAATTATCCAGTCTGCGTTGCTTTTAAATTACTGCTTCAGTCTCTGTTGTTGTAATTCTGTTTAGGTTGTATGTATCTTCTTGGGGTAATTTTGTTAGGTCCCGGGTGTCCCAGAATGTGTCCATTTCTTCCAGGTTTTCCAGCTGGAATAGGATTCTTTGTTTCGTCAGAATCCACAGGATTGTCTGTCTTCCGTCTCTCTTAATCCTGCCAGCTGCTCTTCCTCTGCATTGGTGGGCTGAGGGCGTTTACATTTAAGGTTGTTGTTGAGATATTTAATTAGTTGCTATAATTTTGCTGTCCCCCCACCCCAGTTGTTTGGATTAATATTTCTGCTGTACTCTCTCCTGCCATGTGGAGTTGACTGGCTGCTGTGCTAGAAATGAAGACTTCTCATCTCTCCTGCAGTGTCCTCTTCCGTGTTCTCACGATTGCAACACCATCTTTTCCTCTGTCTAGTGAGTGTTGCCTTGTCTCGTCTTGTGGTCATGAGCTGCTTGGTTTGTGCTGGTCATAAACATCTTTGTTTACCCCTCACTTTAACAAAGATAGCTTTTCTGCACAGAGCAGTCGTGCTTGGCAGTTGCTTTCAGGATTTTAAATGTATCACAGGGTTGCTGGTAAGACTGGCTGATCTTCCAGGGTTTCTGTCTGGTTTCTGAAGGTGAGTGGGTGCTTTCCTTACTGCTCTTACCCTGTGACTGCATGGTGTTGTCAGAGTCTTGCCTGACTATAAGTACTGGGGAGAGTCTCTGTTCATGTACGTTTGGGGCTCCAAATGCCTCTTATGTTTTAAAGTCGATTTCCCAAAGTTTGGGAATTCCACTCTAATTCCACTGAAAAGATTGTTTATGCCTGAGTGTGTGTGTCAGTGTCTCCCATCCCCTGCAGACCATGCAGGGGGCCATGTGCCCGTTGTTGATGATGGAGCTCATGCTGATCTTTGTCCCACTGAAGCTCAAGCACAGTATTGTGTGAGCCGTGCTCTCTGTCCTCCATGCTTGCTTACTCTCTGTCCAGTCTGCTAGAGGTGCTTTCCACTGTGGTTCTTACTTGACTCACTGAGCCTTTCATTTTTAGCATAGCATTTCCCCTAAATCTCTGTTTTCTTCCTGACTTTCTTGGGCATGCTGCTGGCTTTCTCACTGGTCTGGCTCACTGTCCTCTGTGTGGCAGACGTTCTTCTCCAGGTCACGGGCTGAACTCACCTTTCACCAGCATTTGGACTCTTCACCTGGCCTTCGGCATGTCCAGTATCTCTGACCTCAGGCCTGCAGGAGCTGCAGTCTTTTCAAGGAGTCCTGTTGCAAGTGTTTTCTTGTTGGGTTTTTCTGTTGCATTTTGCAATCTGTTGGTTTGGATGTGTCTTCTGGTTTGGGGGGGTGGGGATTCTTTTATTGAGCATTTTACCCTTGAAGGCTGAATCCCCAGTCTTGTCCATTGAGACGAACTTATTTAGTCTAAGACTGGAAAGAGTAAATGAATGAACTAGTAGAAGGAATGGATGGGCAAAGAGGAGAAAGAAGCGAGGTTACAGACAAGAAAGAGGCAGAGAGTGAAAATTAGCAATAGATTAGAAAGATAAAGGAAAAGGGAGGGGGTGTCTCAGTTACAAGAAAATTAAAAATCAAAAGTAGGGGGGTTGGGGATTTAGCTCAATGGTAGAGCGCTTGCCTAGGAAGCGCAAGGCCCTGGGTTCAATCCCCAGCTCCGAAAAAAAAAAACCAAAAAAAAAAAAATCAAAAGTAGGTAAGTGTAAGACGGCAATAGGAAACACATGAGTTGAAGTCAGCGCTGCAGAGCGTAGAGAGGATGGCAGACGAGCGCCCTGCCCAGTGGGGAGAAGCCAGATGAGAGGGCCCGTGGATGGGACCAACAGTGAAACCAGTTAAAGGTAGTGAAGTATGTGCATGCTGTTCTGTGTACACACAGTGATGTATGTGCATCCTGCTCCTGTGTACACACAGTGAAGTATGTGCATCCCGTCCCTGTGTACACACAGTGATGTATGTGCATCTCGCTCCTGTGTACACACAGTGAAGTATGTGCATCCCATTCCTGTGTACACACAGTGATGTATATGCATCCTGTCCCTGTGTACACACAGTGAAGTATGTGCATCCTGCTCCTGTGTACACACAGTGAAGTATGTGCATCCCGTTCCTGTGTACACACAGTGATGTATGTGCATCCCGCTCCTGTGTACACACAGTGATGTATATGCATCCTGTCCCTGTGTACACACAGTGATGTATGTGCATGCTGTTCTGTGTACACACAGTGATGTATGTGCATCCTGCTCCTGTGTACACACAGTGAAGTATGTGCATCCCGTCCCTGTGTACACACAGTGATGTATGTGCATCTCGCTCCTGTGTACACACAGTGAAGTATGTGCATCCCGTTCCTGTGTACACACAGTGATGTATGTGCATCCTGCTCCTGTGTACACACAGTGAAGTATGTGCATCCCGTTCCTGTGTACACACAGTGATGTATGTGCATCTCGCTCCTGTGTACACACAGTGATGTATGTGCATCCCGCTCCTGTGTACACACAGTGATGTATGTGCATCTCGCTCCTGTGTACACACAGTGATGTATGTGCATCCTGTCCCTGTGTACACACAGTGAAGTATGTACATCTCGCTCCTGTGTACACACAGTGATGTATATGCATCCTGTCCCTGTGTACACACAGTGATGTATGTGCATCTCGCTCCTGTGTACACACAGTGATGTATATGCATCCTGCTCCTGTGTTCACACAGTGATGTATGTGCATCCTGCTCCTGTGTGCACACAGTGATGTATATCCTGCTCCTGTGTGCATAGCCATCCATTGTACCTCCTTCTGTCCACACATCCTCTTTTCCTTTCTCACTTGGGACTGGTTGTTGCACTCAGGTCCAGGAGTAGAATCTCATGTTGTGACATGTGACATGTTATTTGTAGCCACCATTGACCTGTTTGCCAAAGGAATCATCATCTCACCACATCCCGTGCCTGGATTTGAGGGTTGAGAACCATGGGTATACCCTGAAGGCAGGACCACCAGGTTTTCATTTGCAGGCACTTATGCACCCTCAGCCCGCCAGGGACTGTTTCCTGTACATGTTTGTTTTGCTCTCTGCTTCTCACATCTTTCCTGCTCTTTCCCTCATATACTCTGTAGGTTTCCAGGGGCGTCTCTGTGAGGTCCTGTCTCTGTCTTATGGGCTCACACATAGGTAGTCTCTAGCCTTAATCTTCCTGGAATCCTGTGATTTAGTACCTTATATGTTAGTTTCTGATTATAAAAGCCGACTGTTAATGTCATAATCTTGTCTGTTACCTTTTCTAATGGTTATAACAGTGTTAAGTTAATAATGTGTTCTTGTTGCTTGGAATTTGTATTAACCTTTTCCTTCCTGTTTATGAGTCTCGATGGTAGGCTATGTGCTTCAGACTTCAACCTGCTGTGTGCCAGCACAAAGGCAACAGTATTTGTTCCTGTGAAACCCAGGCCCCAGGGCACAGCACCAACACACCGGGAACTTTATACATGAGTCCATCCTCATCAATTTTGATTAGAATGTACCTGTTTTTACATTAGTGTCTAAATTCTCTAATCTTGCATTCAGGAAGAGGAAAATGGAGGAGTAAAATTAACATGCTATTTTATTTTAAAAACGATGCTCTTATTTTATTTAGAAGTTTGAACTTTTCTCATGAAAGCATTTTCATGTTCTTTTAACTATTTTAACAGCCGTTTGAGGCTGTAATGGCTGTATCTGTACAACTGAGATAGAATCACATGTTGTATTTTAAATGTTGAGGAGGAGGTAGGACTAGCAGAGCTTTGAGATTCACCATTTTCATCTTTGAGGATTTATTAATTCGAACCTTAATTATAAATCCTTCCCCAAATGGGGATTTATTTCTTATTAAATTGACGGATCTTTTAAATAAAATGACTAAAAGAGACAACTTGATTGACTTGATATTATCTGCATTTATTTGATAATATATGAATATGAAGATTCAAATTTTTATTTTGGCAAAGAGGTTTGTTTTAATTCATCCTAAAGTTACTACAGTAAAAACCACGGTACAGCATTCTTTTACAACCTCGAATGCAGAAACTCATAACTGCTTACAGGAAAGGTTATTTCGGACATGGAATGAAACTACGAGTTTAGAACTCACAGAGTGGGGCTAGCATCCCTCAGCCTGCTCAGCATTCTGTGTGAGCATCCTGGAAGCCGTCAGAATGTGCCTTTCGGGATAGGCTATGTGTGGATCCAAGGCTTTAACTGTTAAAATGTATGATCTCTTTAAGGTTTACTGTGATTACCATGGCCACTCTCGGAAAAAGAATGTGTTCATGTATGGCTGCAGCATCAAAGAGACAGTGTGGCACACCCATGACAACGCGGCCTCCTGCGATGTTGTGGAAGACATGGGATACAGGGTAATTTCTCACGAGCATTTGAATTTGAAGTGCATGTAAGCTGTACGAAACGTTCGTGCACGTGAGTTGGTCGCCCGTGACGTTTACTTCTTTTCATTTCTGTTCCAGAGCTTTTGCTTTAAGGTTTGCTTTCATATTGGTCTTTGCGCTCTGTCTGGACAGCTTTTTGTGTTTGGGACAGACATGTAACTGTAACCTTCTTTTGCCCGTGGATACCAGTTGTGTGTGTGTTTTCTGTGCTGGGGTTGACGTGTGCGTTCTGAGCTCATGTGTGCTGGTGTGGGGATGGGTTTTGGTCCCTGTAGTCAGTCAACTCTTTCTCTCTGGGCCACACCACTTTAATGGTGAATTTTGACACTTGTCTCTTATTCCTTAAAACGTTGTTTCTGGGTGGGTTTTTGTTGTTTGTGGGTCTTTGGTTTGTCTCTTCTGTTTCTTTCCCTCGTGAATTCTAGGACATTCATTTGTAGGTTATGCTGAGGTTTGAATCATCAGAGTAGTGTGGACCTGGATTAAGTGTGAGAATGGTGAAGGGCCTTTGTATCCACCGCCCTGTTTGTCCATTTGGCTGTGTCTTAGTTTCTTAATAAAATTTCTTTACGTAGGTGAAATAATTTACTTGTTTCAGCCTTAACACTTCTGAGTCTAATTGTAGTTGGGGTTAAGAATTCTTCCCCCACGTGTCTGCTGTCTCCAAGTAGATCATTGATTGCCTGTAGGAAATTACTAATTCTCTCAAGAGAAATTGCTATGAGTTTTATGGTCCTTCTAAAAAGGGTTACATATTGAAATGCATATTCCCTCTATGCTCTCAGTACCATGATGTGATGTAAGCTGATGTCAGACACTGAAAGTATCAGACAGTCGCCTCGTAGTGACCTATCCAGGAGGCCTACTGGGCGATAGTTTTTTAAAAATATTTGTAAAAGATTTCTGTGTGGATGTTTTACCTGCGGATGTGACCGTGCACAGTTTGTGTGCAGTGCCTGCTGAGGTTAAGCATCAGAAACCCTGAAACTGGAGTTACAGACAGTTGGGAACTGCTGTGTGGGTACTGGGAACTAAATTCAGGTCCTCTGAAAGAACAGCAAATTCTTAAGTGTTCTTAACCTCCGAGCTGTCTCTCCAGGCCCTGGCAGATGTCTCAGGATTTCTTATTCTGAAAAAGGAAGCATAAGGACATGAATCCAAGAGAAGCCACCTCTGATACCAGTGAAGGAGCGGTGCAGACTATGGTGTCCTCTGATACTAGTGAGGAGCACTGCAGACTCTATGGTGTCCTCTGATACCAGTGAAGGAGCGGCGCAGACTATGGTGTCCTCTGATACCAGTGAGGAGCACTGCAGACTATGGTGTCCTCTGATACCAGTGAGGAGCACTGCAGACTCTATGGTGTCCTCTGATACCAGTGAAGGAGCGGTGTAGACTATGGTGTCCTCTGATACCAGTGAGGAGCACTGCAGACTCTATGGTGTCCTCTGATACCAGTGAGGAGCACTGCAGACTATGGTGTCCTCTGATACCAGTGAGGAGCACTGCAGACTGTGGTGTCCTCTGATACCAGTGAAGGAGCGGTGCAGACTATGGTGTCCTCTGATACCAGTGAGGAGCACTGCAGACTCTGTGGTGTTCTCTTGATACCAGTGAAGGAGCAGTGCAGACTATGGTGTCCTCTGATACCAGTGAGGAGCACTGCAGACTATGGTGTCCTCTGATACCAGTGAGGAGCACTGCAGACTATGGTGTCCTCTGATACCAGTGAAGGAGCACTGCAGACTATGGTGTCCTCTGATACCAGTGAGGAGCACTGCAGACTCTATGGTGTCCTCTGATACCAGTGAGGAGCACTGCAGACTATGGTGTCCTCTGATACCAGTGAAGGAGCACTGCAGACTCTATGGTGTCCTCTGATACCAGTGAGGAGCACTGCAGACTATGGTGTCCTCTGATACCAGTGAAGGAGCACTGCAGACTCTATGGTGTCCTCTGATACCAGTGAAGGAGCGGTGCAGACTCTATGGTGTCCCCTGATACCAGTGAAGGAGCGGTGCAGACTATGGTGTCCTCTGATACCAGTGAAGGAGCACTGCAGACTATGGTGTCCTCTGATACCAGTGAAGGAGCACTGCAGACTATGGTGTCCTCTGATACCAGTGAAGGAGCACTGCAGACTATGGTGTCCTCTGATACCAGTGAGGAGCACTGCAGACTATGGTGTCCTCTGATACCAGTGAAGGAGCGGTGCAGACTCTATGGTGTCCCCTGATACCAGTGAAGGAGCGGTGCAGACTATGGTGTCCTCTGATACCAGTGAGGAGCACTGCAGACTATGGTGTCCTCTGATACTAGTGAAGGAGCACTGCAGACTATGGTGTCCTCTGATACCAGTGAAGGAGCGGTGCAGACTCTATGGTGTCCGATGTATCAGCATGCAGTGAGCGGCCGTGGTCTTAGGTGGCTCAGAGTTCTATTAGAGTAGGCCACGTTAAGTAAATGTGCCCGAGGAACTCAGGGGTAGGGGTGCGGTAGGGACTACTTAATTTAGATCTAGGGAAACAGCATTTGAATGTGACTAGCAAGAGGCCACAGAGGCTGGAAAATTAGACAGAAGGCAGTGGGTAGGACCTTTGCATACAGCGTCCCTTTACTGTAACATCCCCTCCTTGTAACGTCCCCTTACTGAGGAAATTCTTAGTCACTTAAGGGAAAGCAGGTTTCATATTCACATTATATTTCTTCTGTTTAACGTAGGAATTGTAGTAGTTCTATTTATCTTCATACATGTGTATAACTGTGAGTGTTTATGTGTGTCTGAAGTGTCAGTGGATCTAGAAGTCGTCCCTGGGTCTCTGGAAAACCCTGAGTTCCATGGGCACATTTACTTAACGTGGCCTACTCTAATAGAACTCTGAGCCACCTAAGACCATGACTGCTCACTGTAAGCTGATACATCGGACACCATAGAGTCTGCACCGCTCCTTCACTGGTATGAGAGGCGGTTTTATTTCTTTATGCTGCCTTCTTTTTTCAAAATACGAAATCCTGAGATTATGCTCCAGGGCCTGGAGAGACAGCTTGTAGCCTGTTGTGAGCCCCCATGCAGGTGCTAAGACCAAATGCAGGTTTGGCAGAGGCAGGAAATACCTTAACCACGGTGCCATTTCTCCATCTTTTAACTGCACAGCACCCTGATATTTGCCTACCATCTTTTCAGGCCATCATATTTAAATTTATCTCCATTATCTTTATCAATTAAACAAAATTCTGTGCAGTTTAGTTTTACTATAACAGAACACCTACCTGTATTTTTTGAGTAGTCTCTTACAGGTGGTCATTTGAATAGTGTGGCCAAACTCCCCACAATATAGATGAGACCAGTTGATGCTCGAAATGCCATGAGCAGTGCTGCTCTCTGTGCACTCTCTGTACTCAGCATCTGTGTGTGCACACCCTCTGTACCTCGGCATCTGTGTGTGCACACCCTCTGTACCTCGGCATCTGTGTGTGTGCACACCCTCTGTACCTCAGCATCTGTGTGTGCACACCCTCTGTACCTCGGCATCTGTGTGTGCACACCCTCTGTACCTCGGCATCTGTGTGTGCACACCCTCTGTACCTCGGCGTCTGTGTGTGTGCACACCCTCTGTACCTCGGCATCTGTGTGTTCACACCCTCTGTACCTCAGCATCTGTGTGTGCACACCCTCTGTACCTCAGCATCTGTGTGTGCACACCCTCTGTACCTCAGCATCTGTGTGTATGCATACCCTCTGTACCTCAGCATCTGTGTGTGCACACCCTCTGTACCTCGGCATCTGTGTGTGTGCACACCCTCTGTACCTCAGCATCTGTGTGTGCACACCCTCTGTACCTCGGCATCTGTGTGTGCACACCCTCTGTACCTCGGCATCTGTGTGTGCACACCCTCTATACCTCGGCATCTGTGTGTGCACACCCTCTGTACCTCGGCATCTGTGTGTGCACACCCTCTGTACCTCGGCATCTGTGTGTACATACCCTCTGTACCTCGGCATCTGTGTGTGCACACCCTCTGTACCTCGGCATCTGTGTGTGCACACCCTCTGTACCTCGGCATCTGTGTGTGCACACCCTCTGTACCTCGGCATCTGTGTGTGCACACCCTCTGTACCTCGGCATCTGTGTGTGTGCATACCCTCTGTACCTCGGCATCTGTGTGTGCACACCCTCTGTACCTCGGCATCTGTGTGTGCACACCCTCTGTACTGCGGCACTGTGTGTGCACACCCTCTGTACCTCAGCATCTGTGTGTGCACACCCTCTGTACCTCGGCATCTGTGTGTGTGCACACCCTCTGTACCTCAGCATCTGTGTGTGCACACTCTCTGTACCTCAGCATCTGTGTGTGCACACCCTCTGTACCTCGGCATCTGTGTGTGCACACCCTCTGTACCTCGGCATCTGTGTGTGTGCACACCCTCTGTACCTCAGCATATGTGTGTGCACACCCTCTGTACCTCGGCATCTGTGTGTGTGCACACCCTCTGTACCTCAGCATCTGTGTGTGCATACCCTCTGTACCTCGGCATCTGTGTGTGTGCACACCCTCTGTACCTCAGCATCTGTGTGTGCACACCCTCTGTACCTCGGCATCTGTGTGTGCACACCCTCTGTACTGCAGCATCTGTGTGTGCACACCCTCTGTACCTCGGCATCTGTGTGTGCACACCCTCTGTACTGCGGCACTGTGTGTGTGCACACCCTCTGTACTGCAGCATCTGTGTGTGCACACCCTCTGTACCTCAGCATCTGTGTGTGCACACCCTCTGTACCTCAGCATCTGTGTGTTCACACCCTCTGTACCGCAGCATCCTTGTGTGCACACCCTCTGTACCTCAGCATCTGTGTGTGCACACCCTCTGTACTGCAGAATTTCTCCTGAGGAAACAGAGCCTGGTCATGTTACTTCATGCAGTGGCAGTTGGACGCGAAGTGTGCTTCTGTGTTTACTCATCACACTGTCCCTTGGAAATACTCTTGTTCATGTTTACGGCTCATCTAATTATTACTGTTTTAAAAATAAGAACTCATTATATGCCTAACGAAAGATTTTTTATTTTTTTCTCTTTTGAACTATTTAAAAATGATATTTATTGGGTTTTTTTTCTTTTCGATGGCATTGGGTTAGAACTCAGGCCCTCCTAACCTGCATTCTCAGCTCTGTTGAGTTGTTCCTCCCCCCCCCCCCCCCGCCCCCCGGAGCTAGGGACTGAACCCAGGGCCTTGCGCTTGCTAGGCAAACACTCTACCACTGAGCTAAATCCCCAACCCCAACCCCGTTGAGTTTTAAAGCTGCTTCCCTGTTTAATTCAACTGATGAAAGCAGCCCCAGGTCATTGTCCTGTCCCTGATGAGCAGCTGAGCCAGTGTCACTGATGTCACTGATGGCCAGCCCTGTCTAGTGGTCATAGTGGTCTGGTTCTGCTCCCGAGCCCTCTGCAGAGTGTATTCCTGCATTCCTGTCCCTGTCTGGGTCACTGCAGATATATGGGCCACATTGGCATCTGTGGGATCGGTTCTCTGGACACAGACATTTCTGTCTGTGTGTGACAGTTTTTCAGGGTTTGCTTAGGTGTTTACATTTTTAGGTAAAGTTGAGAATAATTTTAAGTTAGAAAAATATTGTTCCTGCTGTGGTTATGACTTCATTGGTTGTACTGGTTCTGTCTGTCTTCTGTCTGTCAGTCTAGAGGTCATTGCCATTTCATGTTAAACCAGCTGGCCTTTCCTGGGATAATTTGTTTTCGAATAGGAAGAATCCTTCCCTCATATTTTATGTGCTTATTTATTATTTGCTATGTGTGACTCTGCATGTGTGTGTCTGTGTGTGAGTCTGTATATGTGCACGTGTGTTCCCACCAGAGGCAGCAGGGAGTGTCCGATCCCCTGGAGCTTCACTTCACACAGTAACCAGTGTGGGTCTGGGAGTGAACTCAGGTCCTCTGCATGAGCAGCGCTCCTAACCCCAGAGGAGCCTCTCTCTAGTTCCCTTCTTGTCTCGGTAACCAGGCTTTGTGTGAATGCTTATAGAGTGTATGCTTTGTACATTGCTTGCTTATAGAGTGTATGCTTTGTACATCGCTTGCTTATAGAGTGTATGCTTTGTACATCGCTTGCTACTGTTTGGGACAGCAGAAAAGTCTGAATTAGTGAACTGCTGGAGTGGGGGGCACAGCCACTCGGGATAGAGCAGTGTTTGGATGAATAACGCGGCCGCTTTACCTTCACAGACTTTGCCTAAGATCCTGAGCCACATCGCTCCGGCCTTCTGCATGAGCAGCTGTAGCTTTGTGGTGGAAAAATCCAAAGAGTCCACAGCTCGGGTTGTTGTGTGGCGGGAAATTGGAGTTCAAAGGAGCTATACCATGGAGAGTACTTTATGTGGCTGCGATCAGGGTAGATACAAGGTAAACCATTTGGCGGTGTTAGCTGTTTTCAAACTGACATGTTGGTGTAGTTGCTCTTGAGAGCAGTGACACGGGAGGCTGTGGAGTTGTAGTCTCCGCAGTTGTCAGCCGTGCCGCCTGCACGAGTGTCAGGAACTGAGCACAGTCCTCTGCAAGAGCACTGTGAGCTCAGAACCGCTCTCCAGCCCCAGGCCTTTAGCTGTAAAGATACCTCGTTTCCCCTCAGATATGCTCTCCTGACTTTCCAGTGGTTGTTAAATGTGGGTTTTTCTTACTGAGCTAACCAGGTAACGTACACTAACAGGATGGAGTGCCACAGGGTTACCAGTGAGGTTTTGTGTGGGAATGAAGGCTGCTTCCTTGTATTTGCATGGATGCCAGAAAGCAGATATGTGGGACGTCTTCTTTCATTACAGTGCTTCTCAGCCTTCCTAAGGCTGCACCCTTTAATACAGTTTCAGTGTTATAGTAATTCCCCAACCCTAAAGTGTCTTTTGTTGCTACTTTGTAATTTTGCTACTGTTATGAATTGTAATGTATCTTTTCTGATGGTCTTAGGTCACCCCTGTGGAAGGGTCATTTGACCTCGAGAGGGGTGGTAGCCCACAGGCTGAGAACCACTGCTCTGTTACTATCCACTGTATTCCCTTGACAAGATCTCACTGAAGCACACACAGATGTAGCATTTGGCCATTGAAAGAGGCAAATTTAAAAAACTAAAACGTTTTGATACATAAAACCAATTTTTGAGATTGTGTGTCTGTATGTCTTTCTCTGTCTGTATGTCTCTCTGTGTGTGAGTGTGTGTGTTGGGGGGAGTTGGGGGAGAGGGGGAGGGAGAGGGAGAGACAGACACTTGGAGGCCAGAGGGACAGTATGTGAGTATCCGTTTTCTTCTCCCAGCAAGTGGGTCCCAGGAATTGAACCCAGGTGATCAGGTGTGGTGGCAAGTGCCCGTATTCACCGAGCCATCCCAGCAGACATGTTTGTTTGTAATGTATAAATACACAAACTTTTAAAGAGAAAATGGGCACCATGTAAATATCCATTTCTTTTTTTATGTGATTTAGTTAGTAAAATTCTCATTGATTTAAAACTCTACAGAGAGAAATGTTTCTCCCTAAGCTAGGGTTTTTAAATGTTTGATGGGAAGATAGGTGGTTTATGGGTAGAGTGCCTGCCATGCTAGCTGTGTCTGGTTTCCAGAAGCAGTGGAATCCCTCAGGCTGGGTCTTCAGGCGTCATCGTGGAGCCCAGCCTCAGGCTGGGTCCTCAGGCGTCATCGTGGAGCCCAGCCTCAGGCTGGGTCCTCAGGCGTCATCGTGGAGCCCAGCCTTACTAGGCTCTGCTGCAGAGCCCTCGACTCCTGCGGCTCTGGCAGAGTAAGGCCTTGAGTTGTTTAAGAGGGAGGTTCATCTTTGTATCTGGAGAATAAATGATAACCCATGTAGTTCACAACCAATACTTGTGGTTTTATGGTGACATTTAATGTCTGATCAGCTTATGATGCGTATGTGAGAAGCAGTTAAAGGGGACATGTGATCTGTAAACATGCTCATGCAACGTGGCGCACAGGAGGATACTGTGCATGAGGGTCCGAGGCAGTGTTCAGAATGCAGTCCTGACTCAAGGCTGTTGGGTGCAGCTTCACACATGAGCAAGAGGAATTCAGTCAGAAAATTCAGTGCTCACTGATCGTATCCCCTCAGATTGTCAGCAAAAGGTGACCTGCATCCTGCTGAGTGGGAGTGGGTATTTTATCACAGAGTAGGGAGTCTTCAGAAGTCATAACTTCTAGGCTTTAGGTATTGTAGCTCGTAGAGTGTGTGTGTGTGTGTGTGTGCGCGTGTGTGTGTGTAAAAGGCTGGTTAGGGGACATGGCAAGGCCCTGTCTCTAAGAACTGCAATGAGTGACCGTCCTTCAGAGTGGCTCAGGTCACCAGCACCCACTTCCGTAGCTGCGTTTCACACGTGTAGATGTTCTTGTCCTTGTCTCGGCCATGACTGCAATAAGCTGCATCTGAGGACAGCGAAGGCTCTGAGAGTCTGTGTTTCCTTTATTTCTAGGGTTTACAGATTGGGACTCGAGAACTGGAAGAAATGGGAGCAAAATTTTGTGTTGGTTTATTGCGTTTGAAAAGACTGACTTCTCCATTGGAGTACAATCTACCCTCCAACCTGCTTGACTTTGAAAATGACTTAATTGAATCAAGCTGTAAAGTAACTAGGTAGGACACTCTTCTTTCTTTCTTTTTCCCTAGGTGCTTCCTGCTAGTAAGCTGTCACTCGATCGTCATGGAGTACAGTGCTCCTGACAGTGAAGGGTGCGCTTACAGTTAGCATGCCCAGGTTACAGGTCTGACTCTGGGTTCTGATTGGAATGCTGGACGTTCAAACAGCATTGCAGGGAGAGGACCTTCCGCTCTGAACCTTACTTTTAGTAACTGTAATAATTCACTTTTAACAACAACAACAAAACAACAACCTAGCAGTGGGGATAATACCTAAATTAAGACGACTTGGAATCATGTTTATTTCAAAAGGGATTTTATTTTGTTGCAGTAGACATATATCAGATGGCTTTTCAGTAACCTGATTATATATTGGAAACAGCTGAATCAAGCATGTTTGGCAATTTATTCCTTCAATGTATCTTAAATAGTATTTTCTTTTAAAATTAATTGTACATGACATTTGAACCATTTCTAAGTTTAAACAGTGCAGTGTTAAAATTCCTAGTCGTACTGTCAGACAGCGTTCTGTCTTGTGGAATATATGTATGGAAGGAACAAGAGCAGTTTTGTTGTCTAGGCCCTTGATGACTTGTGGTGTTGGTATCAGTTTGTCGTTGTGTTAATTTGTCAGTGTGCTGTGATGTGATTTGTCACGGCAGGTTCCAGCGCTGTGAGACAGAACTAGGCTCTGTGTGGGTGTGGTGCTCACTGGCAGGCAAACCACAGTGGAGGTCGAGGTGATGCTCTTGGGGTGGGAGTTGGGGAGTGGGGCAGTGGGGAAAGCAGTTGTCACGCAGGCCTGAAGGGCCTGTGTGCAGCTCCCACAGCTGTGCTCCTGAGCTCTCCCGACCTCTACACATGCACAGTGCTGGTCAGAGTGGAGGGTGGTCAGCTTGGTGAGGGTTGGACACAGACTTGAACTCATGTAGCAGTCGGCAGGAGGAGGAAGCTTGGCTCAGACAGTGCAGAGGGCCAGCCTTGGTTATTAGTGATCTACCCATGGTGGCCACTAGCCTTCCCTCCGACAGGCCCAGGCTCTCCCATGGAAGGAAAGTATCTGTTCAGAAGAATTGCACTGCTGAGCACTGCCGTATCACAGTCGCCCTTTAAGGCTGCCCTTGTCCTCTTTCCTTTTGTGAGCATTTGCTTCCTTTGCCATCATGGGGCTCAGACTACCTCAGACTTTGAGAGGCTGTGACCCAAGCACAGGCCGGGCATACCTGATTCTCACTGCTGTGTCTGTAAAAGTACCCAGCAGGCTGCAGTTGGGATGGGGTGATTTGGCTGTCGATTTTCACCTTTCTCTTCCAATGTTTATTGACTTTAAACTTTAAATAATCACAGTTCTTGACCCAGGCCACCATTCTTCTCTGTCTCAGTTTTGCCCAAACTTCTGATTCCTTTCCCATGACTTTCACATCCTGATGGCTCTGAGGTTCACAGGTCCTCAGTCTGAGTTTGCCTCAGTCTCTGAGTGAACTTAGATCACACGTGGTAGGCAGGAGTGATATTGGGCGTGCTGCGGATGGAGCTCTCTGCTTCAGAGCCTTCCCGAGGTCACCTGTCAGGATGATTGCTAAGTCTCCCGTTGCAAATGCAGTTTTCTCTGTTAGTTACTAAGTTTCTCATCGGGATTGCTTCACAGCTATGCCTGTGTCCTCTTTCTCATCAAACTTCTAACTTACTTGTTTTCTAAATATGCGTGTGTTGGACATGTAAAGTTTAATTGGACTTTAGTTACAACTACCATGATAAATATACTAATTTGGGTCCAGTGGATCTTGGTGCTGGGGGAAAAAAAAGCACAGGACAAAAGTATTAAAGGAAGGAGTTTTCTACACTGAGAACCATGGCTTTGAGGAAGAGGAGGTGGTCACTGTGTTTTGAAGTGTGACGATTGCTGACACTTTGAAGGGATGTCCAGCCCAGACCTCAGTGCATGGAGTTGTTTGTAATGCAGCTGATGATTAACGGCTCAGCCCGGAGCACGCGGTGCTCGGCCTGCAGCGCTCGGTGCTCCATTTTGAGGTTGTGTTGCAGGAGTGTCGTACTTTTGAGTTGTGCCCTCTCAGTGGCCATGAAATGCCCGGTTACGGCTCCTACTGGAGGCAGTGTCCCCTCTCCTTTGCACAGGCCTCCATCTGCAGCACAGACACTCTGGCTGGTCCTGAGTCTCAGCTCTTTGGGGTTCTACTTAGGATGCAGGTCTGTTTGCAGACATAACTGTGCGGTTCATAAAACCTGGTCTGTTGTTTTCTTACAGCAGTGTGTGTGTTCTGTCCATTTCGTGAGCTGGTGACCACATTGGGGAGTTTCAGCTTTTGTGTCTCACACCTGGTGCTGGGTGCTACTTCATGTTTGTCACCTCCACATCTCGGAGATGATCTTTTTATTCCACTTTTGTCTCTGCATACACTTGTTCTGTTTTCTTTTGTTGTTACTACATTGGTACCCTAGAGGTTTTTCAGAGCATAATGGGCTCGTGGTTTGTTAGCATATAACACTAATTGCAATGTCTGCTTCCTCATAGACTATGAGTGCTGAGACCTTAGGGCACACTCATTTTATGGCCTTCCCACTTTTTATACGATTGTGACATATTTTAATTGAACTGTTCATACTTCAAGCCACTTATGCTTGTAGTCATCCATTACTCATTAAGACTTACTTTTAAACTCGTCATTGGTCCCCACCCCAACCCCTGCTCTTTGCTCTCTATAGAGAGATGGCTTCTTTCTCTAGCAGACTGGACTCAAATTCATGGCAGTCCCCTGCTTCCCCCTCTGAGTGCTGCATTACAGTGTGTACCTGGCTGGGCTGTCTGCTTCTGAGCCCCACGTTAGGATCATGGAGTGCTTTGTTAAACTGGGTGACCTACTATTTGGTGTGTGTGTGTGTGTGTGTGTGTGTGTGTGTCTGTCTGTCTGTCTGTCTGTCTGTCTGTCTGTTGGTGCCTGTGGGTATTCGTATGTCTGTCTGTGTGTCTGTGCCTGTGCTTGTGTGTATGCCTGTGTGTGTGCCTCTGTGTGTGTGTGTGTGTGTGTGTGTGTGTGTGTGTGTGTGTGTGTGTGCTGTGTATGTCTGCTGTAATCAGATTATTTTAGTTACCACATTTGCTCATTTTGTTGGTCATGGGCAGCCAGGGTTAGTCTTTGCCTGTGTGAAGGTCATGTATATGTGTGTGTGTGTGTGTGTGTGTGTGTGTGTGTGTGTGTTTATGTGTGTGTGTGCATGCGCGCACGTGCTGTTGAGTTCTCTTATTTGAGGATTTTAGCAGTTTTGCTGTGAGTTTGAGGGTTGGTATTTCTTGTTTTTCCCATGTAAGGTTTCCAGCCCTTGTAAGTCTGCATTTTGAGTCTTTCATTGAGTTTGGAAAGTGTACAGCCATTAGTTTTTTTGTGCATCGCTTCTTTTGTGTGCTCTGCCCTTGTGCAGGGTTAGCTCACAGGATGCTTAATCTTTGTTTCTGGTCCTTCTTTCTCTCTCTTGAAGCCTGAAACTGTCTACTTATCTCTGCTCCAGTCCTCCCTCAGCGCCAACCTGTATGAGATTTAGACCTACCCTTGAGCTCTAGTGTCCATTGTATGGTTTTAGTCAAATGTGAATTTCTCTTTTTTTTAGATAGAAAACAGGTGCTGAGATTCTCCATCTTACCTGTGGTGGTATCACAGTTATGTTAGAGTCCCGTGTGCTAACACACTAGGCTGTTTCTCCTGTGCTTTCCTCTAGCTGTGTTTCTTGGCATGCCTGACAGTGTTTATGAAATGGCCAGCCAGTGTCAGGTGTAAAGATCAGGGGGTCTGTTGTCCTTGTTCAAGGAGTAGGTGCTCCAGCCTGCGTGGGGCTATGAGCTGGCTTAAGGTAACATTAACAAAATGTATGGAATTTTTTTGCTGACTCCTGGTGTACACCTCCAGACTTTCTGAGTATCAGTCCCCCAGGGGTCACCGTGAACGCCTCAGGATCCCCTTCCTCTCCTTGGCACCATGAACTAGGAAAGCATTTCTGTGGCTTCCTCGTCTCTTTGTGTAGGGTGCTGTGTGTGGCTTTTTAGCTTCTTGCACTGTGTCACTTAACAGTTTGTCAAATGCATCTGGGAACACGCTGAATGCTGAGGTCACCTCTCTGCAACTCCCTTTTTTCAGGAAATGTGGCAGCTCTGAACTCCAGCTTTTCGCTGCAGTCCTTTGAAATTGCTGGCGCTCTGATGACACCCTGCCTCAGGCAGCGCCTGCCTTGCCCTGCCTCCCACTGGACTTTGCCCCTCACTTTCCCTTGCTGAGTTTGCTTTGTATCCTTTCTCTGTGAGCTCTGCTATGTGTACCTCTCCTCAGCCCACGATGCAGGGCTTTGGGCTGCCCTGTTTGTCTGCCCATTTGAGTCCCTGTTACCTTTGATTATCACGGAAGCGGAGGGATTCTCTGAATAATCGGAGCTGGGTCATATTGTACAGTTGTAGCTCAGAACTGCCCAGTGTCATGGTCTGGTGGTTCTGACTGCAGGTCTCTAAACCGCACAGTCTCCATTGCAGCTTATGTCCTCTGAGTGCACAAGTGACACCAGAGTCGTGGCTCTGTGTTGAGGCCAATCTGGCCCTGTCCTGTGAGGACTGGCTCTGGGTCACTTAACAGCTGCAGTTTGCTGCCATTGTCTCATGCTCCCTGCAACATGACAAGAGACAGGCAGTGTAGTGGGGATCTCTCCTCATGACTGTTGAGAATGGAAGCAGCCTACAGCTAGGCTCCAAGTCCCAAGCAGGAGGGAGCAAGTGGGATGGGGAGCAAAAGTAGCCACCAGTAATTGCCCCGTTAACATAAACTTGCTTGTCCAGATAGATCCTAGCACTTAGAAGTCTCTTAGAAAGAGGGCATTGGGGCTGGAGATTTAGCTCAGTGGTAGAGCGCTTGCCTAGGAAGCGCAAGGCCCTGGGTTCAGTCCCCAGCTCCGAAAAAAAGAACCAAAAAAAAAAAAAAAAAGAAAGAGGGCATCACTGTGTTTCGTGTTTCGGTAAGGTGCCTGTTGGTGTCTGAGAGGGGAGGGCTACTGTAGGTGGGATGCTGGCATCACATTATTACATTCATTAGGAGCTTGGCATACATTTACTGAGGTAGCTGAGAAGTGTTGCCAGGCCTTTCTGGGGCCACAGGAGGTACTTAGATAGGAGGTCACAGGTCTTGATCTTCGGTATTGAGAAAGCAGACATGGAGTCAGGTGGGACGTCTGTGCAGGGTACAGAGGAAGCCGCAGAGCGGAAACATGGCCAAGGCACTTGGGAGACCTGAGGACGAGGCCACGCTGTCCTTTTGAAAGTGGCATGAACCACAGGGAGGAAAAAGAGAGAAGTGCACCTTGTGCAGAGAAAATACGTTTGGTCAAGGCTTGTCATGGAACATGTGGGTTTGACATCATCTCGAGACTATGGCTGCCTTTTTTCTGGAGAATTTTGAGTTGGGTGACTTTCTGAATGAGTGGATTTGAGAGTGCAGAAGAGCAGATTGAGTGGGGGAACCACAAGTTGTCAACATGCAGTATTTGTGGCACATGTGAGGTGGCCATGGATGTCTCTGGCGAGTCTGTGTGTACATGAGGGTCTTGGAAAGCCGGGCTATGCATCTGCATTTGGAAGAGATAAGAGTGCACATTAAAATGGGCGAGCGTGCGCACGCAGATGGAGAGCAGGGACCAGAGCGTCTGGACGAGCATGCATGCAGCTGGGGCACGGGAGCGTGTGCTCACTACTGGGCAGCGACAGGGAGAAGAGAAGCAGACGGAAGAGTCAGAAGTCTCTTCTCCATTGAGTGACATGGCAGTGCGATTCATGCTGCAAGGGCTGCTCTGTGCAGAATGGAGAATTACATGCCCTCCCTCCCTCTCTCCATTTCCCTAAACTTTGTTCATAGACATCTCTGCTCTCTGCTTTCTCACTTCTGCACACCTTCCCTGGCACACTCAGTCCTGATGATGTTCCGCTGCTAGCACTAGTGGCCCTGCCCCAATGTGAGCCTAGCAGAGGGTTCTGCAGAACCACCGAGGGCTGTGGGTGTAGCCTGAGAGCTGTGGCCCCTTTTCCTACTCTCCATTCTCTTAGCAGAACAGGTGCGACACTGTGAGCAGTTTCTGGTGAATAAACCAGGCTTGTTTGAGGTGTGACCCACAACCTGCTGGGACTGAGACAGCTCCTGCTGCAGCCCTGCCTGTCCCTCTCTCTGCAGCCCTGCCTGTCCCTCTCTCTGCAGCCCTGCCTGTCCCTCTCTCTGCAACCCTGCCTGTCCCTCTCTCTGCAGCCCTGCCTGTCCCTCTCTGCAGCCCTGCCTGTCCCCCTCTGCAGCCCTGCCTGTCCCTCTCTCTGCAGCCCTGCCTGTCCCTCTCTCTGCAGCCCTGCCTGTCCCTCTCTCTGCAGCCCTGCCTGTCCCTCTCTGCAGCCCTGCCTGTCCCTCTCTCTGCAGCCCTGCCTGTCCCTCTCTCTGCAGCCCTGCCTGTCCCTCTCTCTGCAGCCCTGCCTGTCCCTCTCTGCAGCCCTGCCTGTCCCTCTCTGCAACCCTGCCTGTCCCTCTCTCTGCAGCCCTGCCTGTCCCTCTCTGCAGCCCTGCCTGTCCCTCTCTCTGCAGCCCTGCCTGTCCCTCTCTCTGCAGCCCTGCCTGTCCCTCTCTCTGCAGCCCTGCCTGTCCCTCTCTGCAGCCCTGCCTGTCCCTCTCTGCAACCCTGCCTGTCCCTCTCTCTGCAGCCCTGCCTGTCCCTCTCTGCAGCCTTGCCTGTCCCTCTCTGCGGCCCTGCCTGTCCCTCTCTCTGCAGCCCTGCCTGTCCCTCTCTCTGCAGCCCTGCCTGTCCCTCTCTCTGCAGCCCTGCCTGTCCCTCTCTCTGCAGCCCTGCCTGTCCCTCTCTGCAGCCCTGCCTGTCCCTCTCTCTGCAGCCCTGCCTGTCTCTCTCTGCCTCTCTGTGGTTTGCCCTTTGATCTGAGGCCTTCCCTGAGCACCCCTCTAGTTGTCTCCCAGTGGGGTACAGCTTTAAGAAGGCTGGCCTTCGACCTTTTCCAAAGTTTCAGTTGAGGAACTTTGGAATCTGCCTTCACACACAAATCCTTATTCTGACCCAAGGCTCCTTCACACAGCTGGCTCCAGCGTCTTTGCTGACAGTAGGCTGTGGACTTACACAGCCGCTGCTTTACTCCTCCTGAGCACATCCAACACCTCTGACCTCACAGCCTAAGGGCTAAGCAGGCTCTGCCGACAGCCTGTCTGCTTCCCCCTCTGCTCTACTGTGTCTCAGTCTCTCAGGAGAATCACACGGAACACTGAAGTGGAGGGGGAACAGGTTATTATGTTTCAAAAGAAAAAAGTAGCAGTCATTTCCAAAGCAGATAATCCTTTTTAATGATCTTTCTGCCCATTAAGACCTAGCTATCAGATTAATAACTAAAAATTTAAATTTCAAGGTAAAACTTGGGATTTGTCCTTCTAAGTGTTCGGTTTGCTAGGTCTTGTTCATTTCCAGACAGTCAGTGTCTTTATCTGGACTACAATGAGGTGTGCACTCTGAGCTTCCAAGAGAAAACCAATTGTGTTGGAAATGGCCCACAGCCCCTCCTCTCCCCTCAAGGATAAAGCTCATTGGAGGAATAAAGTGCTTTTTAGACAAGTCTTAGCTTCTCCTCTCAGAGTTGTAGCCTCGGAGCCTCTGTTCTCTGCCCAGTGTGTTGTGTTCAGCTGTGGGTTTTCATCTCGCAGCTGAGGGACCTGCATTTCTCCTTATTGGAACAGATCTTTTCCTCTTCCGTCTGGTTTTATAGCTCTCAGTTGCTTCATCCCTGAGAAGTCACTTCTTTAGAAGTGGCCAACACACAGATGAAATTTGGTCACAGCTTCAGAGAGTGTGACTTGCTCCTGTGGTGTCTGCTAAGTGTGACTGTCAGTTCCCACCCATGGAGAGCAGCAGTGGAGGAGCTCTCTCACCTCACACACTGCGGGAAGGAGTGCTTGCCGCACTGGAGTCTTACACAAACGCTCATCCGTTATTGTAGTGGGAAACAGTCCCACTAGGTGGCTGTGGGCCACTCACCAGGCTTCATTTTCACTCTGGGTCTGGGGACACTGGGGGGTGTGGCTGTGATCATCACACAGCAGCAATCACTCCAGATTTAAATGGTTTTCGCCCATTCCTCCAGGAGGCAGTTGGGCGCACAGCTTCTCTCACAGCCTATTGGCATTATTGTTGCTTACTTTACAGGGATTAAAATAGAACTTTAAAATAAATCCTCTAAGTGTGTGTGCTGATGAAATCCTTGAGATTACCCATTATCCAAATAACCATGAGAGCGTCCATTTCCCTTCTGCTAATGGTGCTGTTGCACACTTGCAGAATCACTAACGGCCACCTTTCAGCCCCTGCTGCTGAAGTGGGCAGCTTTCAACTGTTAGAGCCTCTCACCTTGTCTGCTTGGACAAAAGTTCCAGTTAGCACAAACTGCTGTATTCCTAGGTTGGTGCGTGTGAGGGTGCCTCTGAGCCCGTGTCTCACGGAGCCATGTGTACCCAAATTGTTCTGTGTTGCTGAGGTCAAGTTTGGTGTGTGAGGTGTGTGTCAGCCTTGCTCATGAAGCCTTGTGTGTTCTCTGCTTTGGCTGCAGCCCCACTACTTACGTTTTGGATGAAGATGAACCTCGGTTCCTTGAAGAAGTTGATTACAGTGCAGAAAGCAATGACGAGTTAGAGGTTGAATTAGCGGAGAATACAGGCGATTATGAGCCTTCTGCCCAAGACGAAGCCCTTTCCGACTCTGAGGTATCAAGAACACACCCTATTTGAACTTTCTTCCACCTTTGTTAATTGCCAAGAAGAAATGAAATGTCTTGGTTTTCGTTGCACAGGAAGTATGAGAGGGACAAGCATTCAGACAGCTGACTCAAGACGAAAAGGACCTTGGGCCTGTTTGGTTTCAAGACAATAAATATATTATTAATTGATATTATTGGCATTTGTTTTATTTTAGATATTCAATGTACTTTATATAACATTGAATTATCAGATGATAGAAGTATCATTGCATGAATTTTATCTCCTGTGGCACCTGCATCAAGCAGACAAACTCAGTGTGTCCGAGTAAAAATCTAAATTATATGGAGTGAAAATCGTTCTCTACATGGATTTCTCCGAATGTGTTTGTGTGGAGGTGGGGAGATACTCAAGCTAACTGCTCTTCAGAAGCATGTGAACTGTGTATGGTGGCTGAACTAACCCAAAATTTGCCTCGAATCCATCCCATTCTACATTTATCAAGTTAAATAAAACTGTATCAGACTCTGTATCAGATTATCTTGTCGTCTTTTTAACCAGCTCGGGTTTTAGTGTGTAGAACTTCTGAACACCCCAAATCTGAGCGCGATAAAAAGCCTATTCCCGGTCTTCGGATCGGGATGGTGTGGGGTGCCTGCAGCCCCTCAAGCTGCCCCTTTCTCTGCTGTGCACACTGGGACCCTCACTGTAGTCAGGACGTGAGCAGTGACCACTGCACTGCATGCTTGGCTGACTCGCACCTCACCAGCTAACTGTGCTCCTGGTCCTAGCAGGAGCCCAAGCTGACCCCAGTCCATTCCAGCTGTTTCCTGTAGTGACACTGCCAAAGGTAACTGTCATCACTAAAGAGAGCAAACTCAGGGGCGAGGTGTTTGCTTTACAAGATGTGTTTTTTTCTGTTACAAACAAAACCTGCAAAGACTACACATTAGCCAGTACTCTGTGCTTAGCTGCTGTGTGTCTCCCTGCTTCTTCCTAAAGTAGTCACTTCTAAACCTTTTAAAATGGGAAACAAATTATTAAAGTAGATTTTGGATTTATACCTTTCTCCAAATCAATGCTTTTTTTCCCCCTTAAATCATATTTAAGATAATACAGGTTCTCTTTAGTGTCTCGGGAGCCATTTTTAAAACAAACTTTGAATACTGTAAAAAGAGGTGTTGGTCAGGCATGGTGGCACACGCTAGCAATGAGGAAGCAGAGGCAGGAGGGTCCAGAGTCAAAATCAGCTTGGGCTGTGTGGACTCTGTCTCCAAAGAAGGTTGTTTTTCCTCTGATCATCTGCCTTACCAAGTCTCAGAAAGTCAAATGGTGTAGGCTGTGACAGGAGCCGTTCAGGCTCTCCCAGACTTGCAGTTCTGGGAAGACAGAGATGGTTTAGTAACACAGTATTCAATCACCTATTCATTGTTGTAAATAAGTACTTCTTTACTTTAAATGTTACATGTTTCCTTATCATGCACTTTCAGAGAACATACAACGTACCACATGTGACGTTCCTTTTACCAAACTAGAAATAAAAAAAACCGAGACACCAGTGTATAAAAAGCAAGTGTAGTTTTGCTGAATTTCCTCACCATGAACACTTGCCACATATTGACAAAGCACATCTAACAGTTACACACCCAGGCTACCTTTTCTCAAGTAGTTGCCAGCTTAAAAGAAAGCCCTATGGTTAAAATGTTACTGCTTTCATAGATACTTAAAAATTAATTCAGCATCCTAACTTTCCCAATAGGGGGCATCAAAAATTGCCCTATATGTGTTTTAAAACCCATGGGCCTTAGGAGTTCAAAAACATTTGAGATCCTTGCTGTGTACAGCACCTCAACTGGCCACGGGGGTGAGGCCCAGAAATTCTCCTGCATCTGGAGCTTTGAACTTGCTACCTCTAGTCCAGTCTGATGAGTCTCTCCTGAGTGGCAGCATGCAGCAGGACTACCTAGAGGGCTTCTCCACACACACACACTGCTCCCTGCATATCCCGCATGGAGCCTGAAAGCCTGTGTTACTACAGACTGGGGAGAGATGTGATGTCCACACAGACACTCACTGTTGTCATCTCACCAGCTCTTTCAGCATCACAGTTTCCTGAGCGTCATGTGACCTGGGAGCTGGGGTGGGCACCAGGGAGACTTTGGGCCGAATGCTTTGTTGAAGAAGGAAACTAGATGCATGGAGGCCAGCTGAGGCCAGAGTGTCACTTAGACCCTGACCTGAGAGCCAGCCTCAGGATCCACCACAAATGAGAGCCTGCTTTGCTTTTGCCCAGAGAGGAAGGAATAGTAAAAGTTGAATGGTCTTTTCTGAATCAATGTGTTTATAAATGTAGACGACAAAATCCCGCGGTTCATTGTCAGCTTTGTTGAAATTTAGGAAGAATCTCTATCACTTTGTTAAGTATCTGTTCGGTATATAGAAACATTGGCTGGAGTCCTGAACTGTGCTCCTGGCAGCATGCCCACAGTCACAGGTCTGCTGTGTCCTGGTGTCATGTGCAGAGCCATGGGTGTACTGTGTCCTGGCGATATGTCCACAGCCACGGGTGTGCTGTTCTAAGTCTCTGATCTTCACGTTAAGATGACCACGTGTATACACTGAAGTGGACGGCACAGGAAATGCACTAGTACAAGTAAGGGTGTGTGTGATTCGAAAGGAAATGACATCAGTGACGCAGTGGCACATCTTTCAAGTCCCTCTCCTTACATATACTTCAAGAATCATAGCACACCAACTTAAAAGTGAGTGTTTTTCTTTTACCTCACAAGTTTGGTAACTGTATGCACAACTAATTTTTCAATTAGGAGAAACCCTACGGAATAGGTAGTGTGCTTGAAACATAAGTCTGCTTTATACAGCAATTGCTAAAGATATTTCTCTGTTCAAATATACTCATACCCCACGGCACAAAGGGACATCTAAAAGAAAGTTGGTGCTTGTTATGAAAATAAGTATCTTGAAGGGTTAGTCCTTGAAGTGCCACATGGACTTGTTTTCCATTATTGAACCAGGTGGGTGACAGTGGCTGTTAGCACACTGTATCCTCCCAATTCTGCCTCCTCACATCACAGTATCCTATGCATTGTGGGTACCTGCTGGTCCCAGTCCCCTGTCACAGCCAATCACACAACCCTTGGCTGGTTACTGATAGAATTTGAGTGCCTGTTCTCAGTTATGCCTGACCTATTTGAGCAATACGGAAATTTGAGCAGGCCTCGGATTTACTAGCCTGGGCTAGTAAGAGGTGGAACTTTTCCCAACTCAGTAATGGACTTGTAAACCACATTAAGGTCCTTCCTTGGCTTTGTGAATATGAAGAAACTGTAAAAGGAAAAGGTGCTTGGCATTGAAAATTAATGTAGGAAAGATTTGCAGTTGTGCTTAGCCCGTGGCTCCTAGCCGCACGCGTCCCGAGGTAAGTGATACACCGTGTATTTATAGAGCACTGCATTAGATCTCAGCCTCCAACGGTAGGTCACCCTGGACTGGAAAGTCAGAGTAATCTGAACCTGAGGAAGCAGATTGGCTTTGCTGTGGGTGATTCTGAAGGTGTCAGTGAGGAATTTTAGACTCTTCACTCCTAGACACCAGAGTCACTCTTGGTTCTACTCACAGTGTCATAGACCTTAAAAAAACTCATTTTCTATGTCCTTAGGCATGACTGGCAGTTTGTGGTTGATTTGTCCTTTGAGAATGCAGAACAATGAAATGATGATTAAATGATTTCATACAGATAACATTTGAAACCCTTGGCCAGATGGTTATCATTATTTGGTTTTAAACTATCTTTTGCAGTCCTGGAGATTGAACCTACAACCCTGCACGCAGTAGTCAAACACCCTGTCACTGAGCTATGTACCCCAGCAAGGATTGACATTTGCACTGTGTCCAGAGCAGTGTTTTTGGGCCTTTACCCATCTCTGCCAGTCTTTGTTTCTCTCCCCTAAAAGCCAAGTAAAACAAAAGTAAGTCCCAAATGGAATCACTGTTACCTGTGTGCTGAATCTGAATCCTCTCCAGGGTGGAGCAGACACTCGGTCGCCACTCCGGTCCCCGCGCTTCGCCCCTGAGCGCCCGCTCATCCCTGTGCTCAGCCTCTGTCCAAGGAATGCTTATCCAGCACCTTCAGTGATGGAGCACGTGACCTGTACCACGTGGCATGTTCCCGGTGCCGACCACAGGGATTGGGCTGGGGTGGGCTCGTGGTCTAATCCAATCTAAGCAGAATTCAAAGCTTCCTTAGAGGACAGAGCCTGTGGCAGCCACCAGGACAGGGGGGAAGCCTGAGCCACGATGGTGAGAGACACTGGTGTCTTTCCATCATCTGCATGTGGAGCTGTCCATGAAGCGTGGCTCCCAGCAGTTCTGCACACCTCGTTATTGAAACTACTTAAGCAGGAAGTTCTATCTGGGAAAACCTGGCTATTGCACAGGCATATGTGAAACCTATCTGAAGCACCAGCATTTCAGGGTCCCTTTCAGAAGAGGTTACACCCCGAGCATGCACACATGCCAAGAGTCAAGAGTAGGTTCTACCCAACGCAGCTCTGAGGGCAGGCAGGCCTGCAGGGGTCACCTAGAGACCCCTCCAGTAATTATTTTCTGCTCACCAGAAGCAGTTGCAGGGCCTGAAAGAAGCTACATTTGAAGGAGCAGCTGTTGCTCCAAACTAATTGGTGTTTCCTCCAGGGATGCCTTTAGTAGTAGCGACAGGCGTGTGTGTTAACTATGGGCTCATGAGACCATTCAGCAGGTCACCCACCAAGTCTGACGCCCGGATCTGATTTCTGGAACCCACATGCCCAAATTGTCCCTCTGACCGCCACACATGCACTGTGGCATGTGAGTCCCCGCCACATGCACGCACAAATGCAGGAACAAGCACAGGCATACACACGAGCACACACACATGCACACATGCATGTGCACACAATGTAATAAGCTTTGAATATCATATACAAATGTTGAGATCAAGCACCTCTTTACGTGGTGCATTAGGGTAGACAGGGTCCAGGGAGGACGAAGGATCACACATACCCTTATTGAGTTACTTCAGTAAGGCGAAGACTGAGAGTGGGAGCCGACATTCTGTAGCCCAGAACTGCTCTTTTACCGTCTTGTCCTCTTTGGTGGGAAGTGCACAGCCCCACTCCTGCTGTCCATACAGAACCCACAGGCGAACACTTGAACAGCCCTTCATGGAGAGCATCTTCGACAGTTACCTTAGGCCAGTATCATAAAGTCACAATTCAACAGATACCATTTTCCATTTATTCAGCGGTGGCGCCAATGCGCATGTCACTGTGCATATACAAGTGTCAGGGCAGCTCACAGGAGTGGGCTCTCTCAGTGTGTGGTTCCCAGGACCAAATTCAGTCACAGGGTTGGTGCCAAGCACCTTTTCCTGCTGAGCCATGTCCATGGCCCAGCCGTTTTACCTGTGAAGATATTGGACGGCCATATTACAGACACGGACTTGCTAGTACAGAGTCAGGCAGAGCCTTGGGCTAGTGTCAGTGCAACCTGCTTCATCACACCCTGTGATCTGTGCCTCCCCATGCAAGGTGAGTCCGTTCTCTTGGCCCCTGTTAACAGGTCAGGGGTCCTAGAACATTATGCAGGCTTATCACTATAAGGTTCCTAAGGGTGTGGGGCGGGGCACTGACAGAGTAACCTGTGTGGACAGAACAATCCTCCCAGCCCTTTGTGACAGGTCTCAATGGGAATATTTTCTTTCTGGCCTGTGTAATGGGTCCTGTAGTTTCCAGAACACTGTGAAAGCTGGTCGGAAAGCAGCACACCCTGTGTCTGTTCCTAACCATTTATCCTTTTCCCTCCCCCTTTTTTAAAAGGCCATTATTGTCTTAGCAAAATAGGTACTGGTTTAATGCAAATCTTTCTCCATGTGTCTTTTTTCCCCCCTTAATGCTTATAAAAGCTGCTTTTATTTCTGCCAGCGGTGAAGCATTTTGTCCAACGTCCTTACTCCAAGCATCTTTTCTATAATAAAGTTGATCGAGCTTTGCTTTGCTCTCCTTGAAGAATTTGTGGCTTTGCAGCAAAGGTTTATGCTGTAGCTTCATCATCTTTGAGTGGCAAGGCCAAGCTTGAAGTCCAAAATTACCTATTTCTTTCAGGTTAACGATGGCATCTTGATATCACAGAAAAGGGTGACCTGAGCAGGCATGCAGGCTTTGTATTTGTACTGGTGCACAAGGAGATTTTAGCAAAACTTAGGATGTCGTGGTCACGGACAGGTTGAACTCAGCCTGTACCATCTGAAGATCACACATGTGTGAGTGTGAGTGCGGAGGAGGAGATTTGGAGCCATTCTGACCAGAGGCCGTTCAGTCACCCCCGAGCAATGGCAGGACGCCGCGCTCCGCCTACTTCTGCTTCATTGCCTGTGTAGAGAGCCACACATCAACCTAATGGAACCTTAACCCTACCAGCGAGTCCTGGACCGAGCGTGAGGAAAAGAAAGCTTTCTGCCTTGATGGTTACAAAGGCTAAGGTGGCCATCAATCTGTGAGCTATGTTTGGAACCAGAGGCTGTGATGATTACAAGGAAGCAACACTCTCTAGGCTTAAGAGGACTGACACACACATACAGGGGCTCTCGGAGACTGCGGTAGCATGTGTGAGGCCTGCACAGGTCCAAGCCATACAACAGTAGACTCGCTTTATTGTTTTTGCTTGGAAAGCCTTATTCATTGTGGATAGTAGTTTGTGAATCTATTCAAAGGGACATCTTTGGGTGCTATAACTTAGATATTGAATATCCCCTGATGCTGATGGGTTGATGGCTTGGTCCCAAGCTCATGCCACTGTTGAGGGTTTATTGGGTCATAAGAACGCTGACCTGGCGAATGGGTTAATCTTTTTGATGGGTTCGTATAACGGAGTATAGAACCTAGCAGGTCATCGGCGGAAGTGTCCCAAGAGGTGTACCTGTCTCCGGCCCCTTTCTCTCTGCTTCTTGGCTACCACAAAGTAAGTCACATTGCTCCTCCACCCTCCCTTTGTGTGGTGGGGTTTGGATGAGAAATGTTCTCCGTAGACTTATGTATTTGAATGCTCTGTTCCAGTTGGTGGCGCTGTTTGGCATTTGATATGGAACCTTTAGGAGGCCGAGACTAGCTGCCGGAAATAGGCCACCACTTCCGGTCCCGCCCTTCTGCTTTCTGTTAGTGAAGTAAACGTGAGCAGCCTGTATCCGGCTCCTGCCAGCAGTCATGTCTTCCATGCCTTGCACTAAAATAAACTCCGAGTTGCTTTTGGTAATGGCATTTTTATCAGAACGGCAGGAGAGCGATAAACGTGGCTATTGGGTTCCCACTTACCAGGGGCCCACAAGATGGGAGTCAAGCACCCGTGAACTGAAATCTCCAATGCCACGGAGCCAAATCGAACTTCCCTCTCTTAGGTGTTTATGTTGAAACAATGGCGGGTAGCAAACAGGGGGAAACGAGTAGGAAGGGGCTTTTCCTGTGTTGACTGGGCCGTGTGCAAAGACTTTGAACCACTTTATGGGAAGAATTTGTAAACATTTAGAGAAGTGAGCTAGAAAGGCATAGCCAGCAGAGCTCACTGGGAGGTGTCTGCTGATCAGAAGGCTGAAAGAACACAGGCCGAAAAGATAGCAGGCCTGAGAACCCTGTCAGGTACAACCTGTGAAGACAGCACGCCTGAGAACGCTGACAGGAACACAGGCTGTAAAGACAGCACGCCTGAGTTTTCACACAGGAATGGGGCTCTGGGTATTGGATTAGAGCCAGGAAGGCTACATTTTCCTGGCAAGAAACTTGTCTACGCCATTCCCGGAGACTTGCGAGAGGCTAAGTTTAATGGTGATAAGTTAATTAATCTAGAAAATTCAAAGCAGCTCAGAGTTCAGAAAGTAGCGTGGATATTACTGGGTACTCTTGGCCAGGTTGGTAGTGAGAATTAAAACAAAGAGCCAAGTGGAAAGATGTTAAAAACTTAAGAGCTAAGCTAAAAAAAAAGAAAGAAAGAAAGAAAGAAAAGAAAAGAAAAGAAAAGAGAAGAGAACACCCATTCAGAGCCTGCCCCACATGCGGCCCATACACATACAGCCACCAAACTAGATAAGATGGATGAAGCAAAGAAGTGCAGGCCGACAGGAACTGGATGTAGATCTCTCCTGAGAGACACAGCCAGAATACAGCAAATACAGAGGCGAATGCCAGCAGCAAACCACTGAACTGAGAACAGGACCCCCGTTGAAGGAATCAGAGAAAAGACTGGAAGAGCTTGAAGGGGCTTGAGACCCCATATGAACAACAATGCCAAGCAACCAGAGCTTCCAGGGACTAAGCCACTACCTAAAGACTATACACGGACTGACCCTGGACTCTGACCTCATAGGTAGCAATGAATAGCCTAGTAAGAGCACCAGTGGAAGGGGAAGCCCTTGGTCCTGCCAAGACTGAACCCCCAGTGAACTAGACTGTTGGGGGGAGGGCGGCAATGGGGGGAGGGTTGGGAGGGGAAGCCCATATAGAAGGGGAGGGGGAGGGGTTAGGGGGATGTTGGCCTGGAAACCGGGGAGGGGAATAACAATCGAAATGTAAATAAGAAATACTCAAGTTAATAAAAAAAAAAAAAAAAAACAAAACTCCTTCTTCTGGAGACTGGGGTTTGAGAAAACCCGCTCTCCACCTCTGCTCTCACAGGGGCATCCTGCTCGGGAACTCTCTCTCCTCCTCTACCACCAGGCACTTGGAGGCCACGGAGACAGCGCTCTGCTTAGCTACTGAGATCAACCACATGATGCCCACCGTGCAGATGTCCAGAATGTGAAGTTCTGGGCTCTGGGGCCTCCTACTCAAATCCCGAATGATGGCTTGAGAGGACAGGCAGCATGGGTCCTGATTTAAATAACTTCTAGGGGTGGCACTGAGAAATCTTGGGGCGACACAGAGGGGTATGTGACAAACATTTGGATACCGTGAAGATAGCAAAAACTAGAACCGAGGGGGCGTGGCCAGAGAGCCTGGGTGTCCTGTGGATTAGGTCTGAGTGAATTAGAACTGCTTTTCAGTTCTTAGCTAGTTGGGAAAGCCCCCGGGTCACCCTGAGTGTGAGTTTTCACATCTGCAAAATGGCAAGGGTGGTGTCTTGCTTTGGCTTGTTCAGGTTTGATTACATCTGCGCAGTGCCGGGTGGGAAACAACAGTTTGGTAAATGGTCGGTGACTGTGGTGGCAACCCCTTTGTCTCTGTTTCAGTTATCCCACTGGATATTTTAGAATTGTTCCTCCTGTGGAAGATTTAGTGTTGAGGGCCTCTGACATCTCTTACTACGTCCCAGATGAAGAAATTCAGTTCAAGAGAGACCCAGGGACATGGCATGGTGACCCAGCTTCCGGACTCCAGTCCTGTCCTGTCTCCTCAGGCACTGCTAATGTGTGCTCTGCTAGTGGGTCCCCTCAGAACTGAGCACGGTGACTAATGCCAGCGTGGTCTTGGGTTGACAGTTGTGTGGCCCATTGCGCCATTGATAGCTTTGACTCTGTAGCTCTGGGAATAACCTTTAAGAAGTGACTGAGAACACTCCGCCCACCCAAACGCAGATTCCCTTAGCCTGATAATCAGGCTTCTAAGTGGTGACATAGGAGAACAGCAAGAAGCCAGCCCAGGTGAAATGAGAAACCAGGGCAGATGGGACTCGGTAGAAACACTGAGTCATCAGTGGTGTGTGGCTATGCTGGGACACTGTATGGTCTGTGACTACAGTTGGACATTTTATATTTTAAAAGGCGCCAAATGTCAAGCCGTTGTCCAGATACCGGCAAAGATTTTGAGTCTTTTGCAGAAAAGTAGTGAAGGACTGACACACCATCTCCTCTGGCCCCGCCCCAGCATCCGTGATCACACGTACACAAGTGCCCCAGACTCCCACTCCCTCACGCACATATGTGACATCACAACCACAGTTTTGGTGTTTCTGTCCTTTGTTGAAGTTGTACTTCCTCCTGTTTTCAGTTCTATCCAAAAGGAAGCTTTTCCCCTGTTGCTGAAATGACTTGATTGTTCTGTTCTTGGAGGCGACAGAGAAGCTGTCCTGGGATCAGAGAGTGATAAGATCTTCTGGCTAGCTCTCTTCAGTTGGAGCATTTGTGCTCTCATGCCGTCACCAGTGACAGACAGTGTCAGACAGTGTCAGTCCACCATGACAGACGCCAGTGGTAGACTATTACATGCCCTGTTCTCGGAGTGATTGGGCCATCTTTAATTTTGAATGTAGGATTTTTTTTTTTTTACCATTATTTCTTACCAAAATGTCGTCTTGGTACACAGAGGATGACCAATGAGCAAGATTCTTTCGAACCCAGAACCCTAGGTAAGGTGAGGCAGAGACAAGAGGTTGGTAGGAGGAGTTCTGAGGCAGGAGGCTGGTCTGAAACTGGTTCTCCAGCCAATCACTTGAATTCAGTGGCCATGCATGAGCCAGCCCTTGCATGCCATGAGACCAGTGTTGGAGGTGCGGGCACTTCTGGTCCCGCACTCTCTACCCCAAGAAAGATACATTGAAGGGCAAAGACTACGTTAGAACCCAAAGGGTGGGAGAGACACTGTTTATCTCTGCTCCTCTCATCCTCTTCCCAGACCTGGAAGATCACTGCCCCGAAGAAGGGGGACTCTAAGCCGTCCCCTTCTCTGTACCCACTCATGGATTCTCAAGCCAACACTAGAGGAGGGAGGATGAGGTTTAAGTTAACTAGAGGTGAAACCCGTCACACATGCACAAAGTATCATCAAAAGAGGGAAAGGGGAGATTAGATACAATAGGATTGAGAAAACCTTGGACAAGGACTGCAGAGATGGTGCAATGGTTAAGAGCGCTGGCTGCTCTTCCAGAGGTCCTGAGTTCAATTCCCAGCAACCACATGGTGGCTCCCAACCATCTGTGATGGGATCCGATGCCCTCTTCTGGCACACAGGTGTACATGCAGACAGCGCATTCACATACATAAATATATACAATCTTTAAAAAGAAAATAAAAATATTAGGTAAAAATGGTCTTTGCTTCTATTACCCCAGGGTCAAATATTGCTCAAATAGGTGAGTCACTTATGGGTCACAGTGCTGGTGGGCTCTGGGGTAAGGGTGAGGCCCAATGGAGTCAGATGCAGTGCATGTTCTCTCTCTCTCTCTCTCTCTCTCTCTCTCTCTGCCTCTGCATGCCCCCCTGTCCCCCCAGGTTCATCAAGTCTTTGGGTCCTGATGAGCATCAGTCAGTTTCCTGGAATAGTGTATCCTCCTGTTGTGTTGTGTCTCCTGTCACAAAGAGTCTCTCCAAACACACGGTCCATGTTGTTTGGGGAGGGTCATAGGTCAAAGGGTTTTGTGGGCTATTTAGAAATCTGGAAGGAAAATGATATCACACTTGGGAGACACTGGGAGAAGTGTCCAGATGTACCAGCAGGCAGGCATAGCTGAGAATTTCTCATCCCCGTCTCTCTGAGTTGAGATCCTGCAGGAAAGGTGAGTTTTTAAAACTCTTATCCCAGTGAGCTCTGCGGCACAAAATGCTTGGAGCAGTTTTCCACACGGTGGCTTGTCAAACAGACTCCAGGAACTTGGATCTGTAAGGGGTTGCAGAGGTCGGGGAAGATGCTTGTATTGAAGAGACAAAAAGGACAACCATGAGAGGTTGTGTGTCTTAGAGTGACTATTGAACTTCTCTGATTGTCCGTCACCCCATTTGTAGAAATGATCGATTATGATGCTGTGGGGAGTAGGGCTTGAGGTAGACACTCATGTCAGAATGGTGGACCGGGCAGTGAAGGAACGCTGTTCAGTGTAACAGTGTACACCTGTGCTACAGCCAGGCAGACAGGAACTCCCACACTTGATACCCACCCCTATTTTTAACTGGGGAACATGTGGGGCAAGGGTCTGCAGGGTGACTCTGACCTGTTGCGGAGGAAGCACAGAGTCATGGGAATGTGCGGTACAGGAGAGCATGGGTGTTTCTGTTGTTGTTCCCTTTGGGAGTTCTGTTTTTAGAAAAAGCTGACAGTACCTGTATGCCAGACCTGGGGGCAGGCCTGTACCAGCTACTCAGGAAACTAATCATGGGTTCAAGGTTTGCCTGAGCTCTGGGGCAACCAAGCGATACTCTGTCACAAACAAACAAACAAACAAACAAACAAAACCATAAAACAACAGGGGGCTGAGTTCATATCTCCATCACCCATGTGAAAAGCCACAATGGTTGTGGTGACAGAATTTCCAGAGCTCTCTGGTCAACCAGCCAAGCTGCAACGGCGAACTTCTGGTTCAGCAAGAGACTTTGTCTCAAGGCTGTAAGGCAGAGTCATAAGGGAGATAACCCAGGTCAGGCTTTGCCTCCCTTACAGGGAGGAATGGAAGGCAAGAGAGGCCTTTCTCAAACCTTTATGCAAGGGTGCAAATCACTCGTGAAGGCAGGGCTTTATGAAGGCGGGGCTTTGTGAAGGCGGAGCTTCATGAAGGCAGGGCTTTGTGGAGGCGGGGCTTTATGAAGGTGGGGCTTTATAAAGGCAGGGACATTATGATCACTCATGAAGGCGGAGCTTTATGAAGGCGGGGCTTTACAAAGGCGGGACTTTGTGAAGGTAGAGCTTTTGGCTCTTGGGACTTAGTCCCATCTTAAAGGCCTGTGTCAAACCGTAGGTGGCCATCATTGTGCTGCTTCCTTCCTGGATCCTTCATTCCACCCTCCAGTCTACGGTCTGTGTCTGTGCAGGTAGTATGATTTTGTCAGTATGGCTCCGAGGTACAGTTTGAGATCGGGTATAGTGACGTCTCCAGCATTGCTTTTCCTCCTTAGAACTGTTGGATTATGCAGTCTTTCATTCTTCCCCGTGAATTTTAGCATTGCTTTTCTGTTTCTGCGAGAGTGTCATTGGGATACTGAAGGGAACTGCATTAAACCTGCAGATCGGTTCCAGAATCCCGTGTTCCCAATCTACCCTTTAATGTCCTTGACTCTTTGCTGAGGTTTAATTCTTAGCATTTGAGTGGGATTATTTCCCTGATCTCTTTGCTGGTAAATTCACTATATTCTGAAAAGCTACTGGTCCTTATGCTGACTTTTTTTTTTTTTTTTTTTTTTTTTGGTTCTTTTTTTTTTGGAGCTGGGGACCGAACCCAGGGCCTTGCGCTTCCTAGGCAAGCGCTCTACCACTGAGCTAAATCCCCAACCCCCCTTATGCTGACTTTTGTATCCTGCTACTTTTATGAAAGTTAAGTTCTTCACTCCTGTGGCAGTGCAGAGGCCTAAAATCGACAAGGAAGTCCACAAGACGCGAAGATGGCTCAGAAAGGTGAAAACCGGAAGAGCAGAGGTGGGAGAGTCCAAGGCCTGCTGTAGAGACCGATCCTGGTGACAAAAATCTGTGACTTGAGCATGTACACCTCACAGGTGGGTAATGGCGATGCTGTCAGATGACCACAGGGTGAGGAACTGAAGAGAAAGCTCAGGAGAAGGGGCAGAGAGGACAAAGATAGGAATGGCTTCTGACTGAGCTGCAAGTCTGAGCTGAACCAATGGGAATGGTGGCTGGGGACACCACATGGGGCACAAGCCCAGGGAAGCACTGCCTGCTGATGTGGCGGCAGGTTTCCACAGCCCCTCCAGTTTCTTATTCCCCTCTCTCTCTTGGCTTCTTCCCCATGAGACTGCGTGCTGCACGTTTGTAGGTACATGTGCATGGCTGGCTCCAGCCTGCTGGGAGATCCTCTAAGAGAAGGAGGGAGAGGTTGGGTATTTAGAGGTGTCAGGCATGGGAAGGTTGGATCTAGGACTTGGCTGTGATCAAGAGGGAGAGGATCGTATCCCTAGTTTCTGGTTTTCCTGCCTCGTCTCCACCTTCCTATGAAAATTCCAGAGAATTAAAGAATTTAATTTTCATCAGACAGGACCCAGTGTGCCGACATACACACATGACAGCATGTGGGTCAAAGCTGATGGGATTCCTGTATGCCAAACCTCTTCACTTGTAGAGCAACTCCGGCGACGCTGCTGCTGTGTGGTTCGCTCTCTAGCTTTCTAAGGCTGAGAGACAGAGTTTCACACAAAAGAGACAGGGAGGGCACTGGTGAGAACAGGAGGGAAAGCATCTCCTGGTGCAGGCCTGGTCAGCAGACCGTGTCTCTTTTCTCTGTGAACAAAGGGGGCCAGTGGACTGGAGAGTGAGTGAGGTGGCAGCAAAGAGGATACTGAAGGTCCTGCGAAGGGCATGGGCTGCGGCCGAACTGATGCACCGCGCCCCTTACTGACCATGCGCAGAGCTGCTGTGCGGTGGGGGTCAGGCAGGCTCAACCTGAAAGCAGAGAAAAGAGCCCAGAGAGCGCTGCATCAGCCACCAGTGAGAGCTCTGGGTAGGGGACCAGCATGAGATAACAAGGCACTGGGGGTTGTCTGAAAAGAGACGAGAAGCCATCAGGCTAAGAAAAACAAATAGCACAACATGAAATATAGGTTCCACAGCGGAGAAACCAAAGCCCGATCAAACGCCTTGGAATGGAGTGTGGGGCTGGTTTAAACCAGTGCCTAGAGGCTTTTCTCCATCTTGGAAGGTGGGATCCTCGGCAGCTGAACAGCGTGGAAGAGTGTGTTTCTAATTATCACGTTGGGCCTTTGATCTGCTCTAATTATTTGTTTCCTCAGTAAATAAACCAGACTCACTGGTGCTGGGCTCGGCTTGCTGCTCTGCTTGGAGGTGGTTGGCTGTGGGCCACCAGTGCTTCCCAAATGACACCCAAGTGCCCTGGCTCTCACACACAGTGCAGACACAGGGCTTCTACTGTGTGCTACAGATATGTAGGGCTGTTGGCTGGGGTTGCCTTGCTGCTCTGGTCTCTCTCTGTCTTTCCTTTCCAGGAAGCTCTAGAAAGAGATGGAATAGACCATAATACAATCAAGCAAAGCCGGCCACACAGAAGTGGGAGCGCCAGGCAGGTGGTAGAGGGCAGAGATATCGTCACTAAAAATACCCAAAGCTTCCGGGTCAGTCTTGTGGGTTTTATGGACTGAGCCCACACCTGAAACTCGAGCATCTAAAATTTAAAACCTCAGGCAATAACCGTGAGATAAAGGCACCCCATGGGTGTGGGTACTCTTATGACCGGAGAAGGATTTTGGGTATATTCTTGTGAATGCTACTTTTTAAAGCAACTTAAATTTTTTTAGTCGTAGCACAGAAAGCTTCACGTGTGCCTAGTATGGGCTCTAGTCATGGATCGGCTACATCAGGCCTGCGAATTTGAGAATTAAAAAGTAATTTATTGAGGTATATTTTACACATTATATAATTCACCTACTTCAAGTACACAACTCTTTTAAGATATTTACTTTTATTTTATGAGCATAGGTGTTTGCCTGCGTATATGTACGCGTATCACATTTAGACGGTGCCTGTAGAGGCCAGAAGAGGGTATCAGATCTCTGAAACTGTTGTTACAGATGGTTGGGGACCATCATAGAGGTGCTGGGAACCAAACCCAGACCTCTGGAGTTCTGCACCCGTTCTTGGGTCTCTTCCATGTTTTCACACACTTACTGTTAGGTCTCCCCCCTTTTCCTGGACTCCATCGACACCTACTCTACACTGTCTCCATACCCTCACCTTTTCTGAACATTGACATAAAGGGGACCACATAATATTCTGTCTCATGCCTCTTTTGTTTAGCAAAACATTTCAGAAGTCCACGTGCATGTCATAGGGTGTCTCTGATGTCTCCTTTTCTTGTTGAATGAGCCCTGGTTGGAGTATGGCCATGAGCCCTAGTTGGAGTGTGTCTGGCAAGGCGGCGCTGACTGGCAGGTACCTTTGGAATGTCAGGTGCTTGACCCCAATCAGCCTAGATCTTTAGTTGGCAAGCGATGAAAACCTCTTTCAACCAGATCTCAGTGTAAGTATATCAATGTAAAGGAGAGGCTTCGGGCTTATATAATGAGACGCCCGTTGGCATCCAGATGGCGTCACCCACTTCGGGCTCCTTCCTGACTTGGGTATTAATTCACGTATTTGACCCAGTGCTAGCTGACTAGAAGTGTCAGCTTTAGAGTTCAAGTTTACCGGACAAATGCCCAGTTCTAGTAGGTTCAGAGAAGGTGGTGTTTCCTCCATATGCACTGAGGGGCTAGCTAACACTAGGGAGGATTGTGTTACAAATAAATCAAACCAAAGGTCAGATTTTTGGTTCCTGGGAAGCTTACAGCTTTGATTTTCAATGACTAAACTGCCTCCAAATTGTACTGTTCTTGACTATTTTCTCAAATTGTAAATCTTCTCAAATGGACAGACAGAATCCAGTCCAAATCTCTATTATTGTAGCTGGGGAAACCGGGGCTAAGAGGAACAGTGAGCCCAAGCATTACAGGAAGCCCTTGTGGCAGACTTGTCCTAGCATCTGAACCTTCCCATTCAGCCATTTTCTCATGGAAATTGGACACGCTTGCCTGCATTTGACAGACAGATATCAATTCAGCTCCATACACCAGACTTATTTGGGATGCAGCCAAGAGAGCAGGTGTGGGCTGCCCTGAAAAATTTGTATTTAGGTAGAATGTAACTAGGTGTAGCTTCAACTTGCAATGGGGTTTCTTATCACTGCGGCCTTGAGAATAGAAATCATGTTACTGATGATGTCATGGGCTCATTTCACCCCGAGGGGTTGGAATTTTGTTCCACTTTGAGAAAACAGAGACATGGATAATTAATTGATACTTTTGATGCTACAAAGTGACCAAGAAACAGAACCATTCTTGGAATTCATCCTATTGAGAGCTCAATGGTCTGGAATCCACAATATTTGTCTGTTAGAAAAAGGTTATCATGTGATACCTGGAAGGGAAGCCTACCTAAGCATTTCCAAAGCTCAGGGGAAAGTCTGCTTCTTACCCCTGCAGATGGCTGAGAGCAGGAACCCTGCTCTGAGGAGTTACCTGGCAGGTGGGTCATAGTGGGGAAGGGATATACTAGACTCTACCCAAGGTGCCATCTGTGATCTGAGGTGTGGTAGGACCCTAGAGAAAGCTGGTGTTGCATGATGGGCTTGAACACCTTGCTGGGTGGGGACCCAGCATTTGGGCCAGCCACACTGCTGTAGTGTGGCTGATGGGAGGGCTGTAGACCCAGAGGCAGGACCTGTTGAGGTGGTTGGGGTGACATTTGCCTTGCATGGAGCCCGTAAGTGACCGCAGGGACTTAGCACACTTAAGTATCACGTCTGTCTCTCCTATTAGCCCAAGGGCTTCATGCGGCCTAATACTCTGGGTCTTATAATTCCAGCTAAGGAAGGGCTTTGTTGTTCATGGGCTCACTTACATGATACATTTAAGACCTTAAAGCAGGGGCCTGGAGAGACGGCTCAGAGGTTACAAACACAAGGTGAACTTCCAGAGGATCCAGGATCAATTCCTAGCACTCACGTGGTAGCTAACAACGGTCTGTGATCTGTTGCTCTCTTCTGGCCTCTGCAGGCACTGGGAGTTGGGGGTACACATGATGCACAGACATGCTTGCCAGCAAAACATACATACACATAAAATATAAATAAACACATCTTTATGAAACAAAGACCTTTGGACTGCGTGCTTCTCTTCCCTACGGAATAAAAAGGCTGCTACTTGGTCCAATATTGTCATATTCTTGGCTCCAAAGACATCACAACTTGCAGGTCCTGACCATTCTGCCTGAGGCCTCTCCATGACCCTTCCTTCTGTAGACTCTCTCTCATGTAGGAGGACTGTGTGTTTGCATCCTGTCTCAGCGTTCTAGGCTCCTGAATTCACACTCTTTTAGATGCCATGCCATGCTTTGGGGAAACCAAAGGCCAACAAGACACACACAGGTCCTGCTGCTTGTTGCGTGCTACAATCTTTTGAAGTCAGGGGCCAGGGGGCGGGGGGATGTGGCTGCTGAGAGTTCTAAGTGAAGAGCCCAGTGAAAACCAGACAAGGGACTGGTGTCCCACACACCTTCCTCCTGTTGTCTCGGAGTCTCGAATGTGAGAGGTTAAAGGTAGATTCCACCCTTCCCTGCATCAGTGGTGCTCCCAGGAAGCTCCTCTTCCCTGCAGCAGCAGTGCTCCCAAGGTCTACCCTTTCTTGCAGCAAGGGTGCTCCTGAAGTCCACCCTTCCCTGCAGCAGTGCTCCCAGAATTGACTCTTCCCTGCATCAGCAGTGCTCCCAGAGTCTACTCTTTCCTGTAGCATCAGTGCTCCCAGACTCTACCCTTTCTTGCCGCAATAGTGCTCCCAGGGTCCTCCCTTCCCTACAGCAGTAGTGCTCCCAGGAAGCTACCCTTCTCTGGAGCAACAGTGCTCCTGGAGTCCACCCTTCCCTGCAGCAGTAGTGCTCCTGGAGTCCACCCTTCCCTGCAGCAGTAGTGCTCCCAGGGTCTAACCTTCCTCACAGCAGCAGTGCTCCCAGGGTCTACCCTTCCCTGCATCAGTAGTGCTCCCAGACTCTACCCTTCCCTGCAGCAGCAGTGCTCCCAGAGTCCACCCTTCCTCACAGCAGCAGTGCTCCCAGGGTCTACCCTTCCCTGCATCAGTAGTGCTCCCAGACTCTACCCTTCCCTGCAGCAGCAGTGCTCCCAGAGTCCACCCTTCCTCACAGCAGCAGTGCTCCCAGGGTCTACCCTTCCCTGCATCAGTAGTGCTCCCAGACTCTACCCTTCCCTGCAGCAGCAGTGCTCCCAGAGTCCACCCTTCCTCACAGCAGCAGTGCTCCCAGGGTCTACCCTTCCCTGCATCAGTAGTGCTCCCAGAGTCCACCCTTCCTCACAGCAGCAGTGCTTCTGGGAGGCTGGGACTTCATCTCATCTTTCAGAACATGGTTTTCTCAGCTGGGAGGTGAGGTTCTCTGTGTTCTGGGGCTCAGCTTCTGCACATGGTTAGTGGCATCACAGGATCTCAACTCCTGTCACTACACGGGTGCCTCCATCTTGCAGCATGGATCCTGCCCACATGGGAAACACCCAAATGGGGCAATCAGTGAGCGCTACTCCTTCCAGGGAGCGCTACTCTGGGCCTTGGGAAACCCACTTTCGATGGAGTTGGCCGAGGTTGTTCACCCCCTGCTCCCCGGCCTTTGGAAGTTAGAATGAGACATTCCCTTGGTAGATGAGCTAGGGTTCTAGGGTTAGGACAAATATATCGAGTCCTCCATGACAGTGTTTCTCATCCCGGGTGTCCCGGACTCTTTTGGGAGTTGAACAACCCTTTTGCGGGGCTTGCCTAAGACCTTTGAAAAACACAGTTATTTACATTACGGTCCATAACAGTAGCAAAATTACAGTTATGAAGGGGCAACAAAAATAATTTTGTGATTGGAGTCACCACACAGGAACTATTGAGGGGTCATAGAATTAGGAAGGTTGCCAACCACTGCCCTATGCCTGATCTAGAAAACCTCCTAAAAGTGGAATCTGAAGTGGAAATTTCTGGTTTCTTTGGAAACTCAGTTGGGTCAGCGATGTGTTTCTGGAAGCTGTCTTGTGAGAGGGCCAGTGATGTTTGGAAAGAGTGTAAGTAGAACCTCACAGGCAGTGAACAGTTGCTCTTGCATTGCTACACCGTGCAATGCTTTACTGGTCTTTGCTGGTCTTTGCTGGTCTTCACTTCGTAGACAGAAAGGCAGCAAAGAACTTCTTGTGGTACTCCGGCCGATTCCTGGCCTATTCAGTGTTTTGAGAGTTTTTTTGTTTTGTTTTGTTTTTCTTGTTGTTGTTGTTTTAACGAAAGAACGTTGAATGATCCCGAATTCTGCACTGATTGATGGCTCTATGAAATTCCAAGTCACTTTTGTACTGATGAGGTATGCCATATTAACTGATTTTTATATGTTGAATCATCCTTGCACCCCAGAAGGAAAAAAAAATCTGCCCCATTATGGTATATGATCTTGTTTGACATTTAAAAAGTTTTTAAAATTGCATGCATTTATTTACTCATTTAGTGCGCTTGTGTATGTCCTGTGCACACACGCGAACACGAAACTGGCGGGAGCGGCTCCTTCCCTTTCGCCATGTTGCATCCTTGGGGTTGAACTCAGGCCATCAGGCTTGGCAGCCAGCACGTTTATCCTCTCACCATCTCCTCAGCCTCACGAAAGATCCTTTTAATACGCTGCTAGGTCTCCTCTGCCGGTCTCGTTCTGCAGGGGGATTTTCCACCAGGAATGCAGGTCTTTCTCCTTGCGCTCTGGTGCCAGGCCATTCGCCGACTTCAAAGAACTGTCCTGGAAATGTCCCTCTTCCTCCGCTACATAGAAAGGGTTAAACATCTGTGTGAATCCAGGGAGAGCCGCCTGGTCTGGGCCGGGTCTGGGCTCTGGGCTTTCTCCCAGGTTCTGAATCCTGACTCCTGATAGCTCGGTGCAGACCGGCACTTCATGGCTCGCCCCTGGGAGCACACGCGCATCCGGGAACTTAGCCCCGTAGTTTTGCGGATTTGCTTATTCTCTGCCTGTCTAGCGATCCTTTTGATTTCCACGGTGTTAGGGCGAGTCTATGTTTTCACTGCTGGTTTTATTTATTTCTGCCTTTCTTTGCCTAATTAGTCTAGCCAAGCGTTTGCCAATTGAAAAGCAAAAACCCACCTCTTGGCTTCATTAATCTTTTTCATGGTCTGTTTTCTGTTTTGTTTATTTTCCTGCTTTCTGCTAAAACCAGACAGAGCTTTCTCATCTTTCGTTAGTTCCTTGAGACGGAAAATTAGAGTGTTTATTTGAGATCTTTCTTCCTCTTCAATGTGGGCGTTTATTGTAGTCAGTGACCTTCCCCGTGCTGTTTGTGCTGTTTGTGCTGGGTCCCATGAGATTTGGTTTCCTGTGTTTCATTTTCATTTGTTGAAATGTGTGTGTGTGTGTGTGTGTGTGTGTGTGTGTGTGTGTGTGTGTGTGTTAAACCTCCTGGTTGCTCTCTCAGCCAATGACTTCGATGGCATACTGTCTAGTTTCCATATACTTCCCGCATTCCCTTCTGAGTTTTTCCTTGTCCTGTTCCTGGGGAAGTGCTTGGTAGTATTTTAATCTTCTTAAGTTGTTAAGAGTTGTCTTGTGATTTAACCTTTGAGCTGGAGGAGAATGTCCGTTCTGCTGCTGCTGGTGAGACACCCCATCTTGCCAGCGCACGCAGAGTGTCCAGTCTCCTGCGCCTTGTGGGTGACAGCGCACTGATCTTGACCTGGTCCTTGTACCCATTGTTGAAAGTGAGTCCCCAAGGGTCTCGCCTCCACTTGGCCGTCGTTTGCCATGTGTGCTTATGTGCCCTGATGTTGAGCGAATGTGTTTTAATTGTTGTAATTCCCTGCTGGGTGAATTCCTTCCTCAGTATCTGTTGTCCTTTGTTGTGATGGTTCTGACCCAAGGTCTCCTTTGTCCGATTTATTCTTTCTCATCTGTCGCTTGGGTTTAACTGTCAAGCGAGTCATTGCTCCAGCTATGTTGGTATCCTTAAGAAATCTGTCTTTAACCTAGTCCTCCATTAGACTTTTGCACCATGGAATTCAATCTACTCAGATCTAAAATAGTTGTCGATAGAGAAAATTGCACTATTTCTGTTTATCACTCCCTTCTCATTCGCCTTGGAGGTTTTTTTTTTTTTTTATTAAGTTTTCTGGGTTTGTGAAATATTACTGAATTTAGGGGATGAGAGCCCCCAAGCCTTCTTCTCCACCACCTTTCTGATATTTACCCTGCACATTTCTTCTAATAACAGGGTCAGCATTTCAAGGTCTCGTTTCAAATACGAGTCTCTTGGACCCTATGGTCACCCAGTACCAGGTCTACCATATTCCCAGAACCCAGGGTTGGTGCGTCGTTCTTTGCTGCACCACGCCGTGCAGTCTGTGGAAGATGGAATCAAGGACCCCGCCCCCCTCCAGGAGTCACATCAGAAGACAGTACAGGAGAGTGCCAAAGCCGGGAGACCGACCTCTTGCACGACCCTTGCTTTTTTCTGAGCTGTAGTTTTTCCCTGTCTGGTGGAAGCAGTACGGCATTATTTCGGCTGACTGCTGTGCGCTCTTAGATGTTCCCTGTGAACACAAATGGGCACAGTACCCTTTAGTTCCTGCGTTTAGCCGACCTGACCCGAGGGCAAAGCTGGTCGGGGAAGGGCACCATGAATTCAGTACCCTGTGACCTGGTGATTCCCTTCTTAGCCTCAAACTCGCCCTGGTCCTCCTCCTTGTTTGTAAGTCATCCCCGCTACAGCACAGGCAACCGTAGCACGTAGCTGGCGCTCCTGTGTAAGACCTCAGCTAAGGATCATGGGTGGCAGCGGGGTTTCAGCGGGGTGAAGTGGCCATCACTTTCTGCAGACTGCCACTGTCACAGCGGTCCACTGCCAGATGAGGGGTGAAGAATACTCAGTCTATGTACAAGATGCATAAAGTTAAGCCATAAGCAAAAAAGGTTGGATGAAATTACCCTGCAGGGGTGAACAACGTTGCTCTGAGAAAATGTGGCTCATTAAGTGAAAATTGAAGCGCAAGGCGTGGGGTACCCCCTATGAATTGTGGGTCAGGAAGACTCCAGAGGTGCCCAAAACAACACAGGCTATAGCTACTGCCCTTGGCTGCTCAGTATAAATACAGTGAGATCCAATTGCTTGAGGACACCAGTCGTTCTGAATGCTAGCGGGCCAGCATGGCAGTGAGCAGTCCTGGAGGCAGGAACACCAAGAGCACTCATCTCCAGTTGCAAACAGGAAGCAGAGAAGTTGAACCGGACATGGGTGGATGCTTTAAGCTTCCCGGTCCCCCCCCCCCCCCCCCCCCCCCCGTGACACAGTTCCTCCAGGATAGAATACCTTCCAAGCCTCCCCAGGTAGCGGCAATACTCAAGCAATATGGGGGCCTCTCCATCAAACCACCCCGGCTGCTGAACCACCAGTTTAAAAACATGGGCCAGAGGACTCACTGTGTTCCTCTCATTGTCTTAGAATTCCTGGACCAGGAGCTCCGGGGCCCTGCCCCTGACACTGCCACCACAGCCAGTTTCCACTTGAATCTCAGAGGGCCTGAACCGTATTCAGGCCACCGCAGCTGCGAATTCTCACCTTTCCCTCCGTGCTTTGGACCTGCTGGCAAAAGGCGACCCTGACTTACCTCTCCATTCTGAAATCATTTTTAGCATCACCAAAGAACGGTGTCACACTAGCCAGTGGCTAGCTAGCAGCCCCTGAGCCGTGACACTGGGACCAGACTCTACTTCCGAAAGCCGTTTCAAGTGCTCTCACTTGCAGAATCCCCAAATGGATCTTTTTCTTTCTTTTATTATTATTAATTCAAAGTGGCTCTTCTGAGCCTTCCATAAAGGTAGCGTCTACATAATATGTCCTTGCGGACCTGTGCCCTCGAGGTTGCTCTGCTGGCCACAGCTGTGGGCAGAGGTAGCTCCAGGGCTGGTGTAGACAGGAGTGTCACCTGAGCTGCACAGCGCGGCTTCCAGCCTGCTGAGCCAGGATTCCCTTCACACCGTACTTCAGCTCATTGTCAGCACCAACAAAGCTGCTTTGAAGCATTTATTCTGCTCGAACCCGCTGGAGCTTAGCTGTGCGGAAAGGGCGGCCGCTGTGAGACTTTGGATGACCGGCACACTCAGTCTCTGAGGCACCATCTCCTGCCCTGCAGTCTTCCTGGCTCCTCCCCTCCCCCATCCCAAAGCTCCACTACAGGCGCAAAGGCCTGCTTGGTTGACCCGCTGGCTTGGAAGGTGCACGTTTGTACTCCACTCTTCCTGTTCCTGTAGACCCACAGTAGAGTCCTGCACGCATCTGCCCACGTGATGTCCTCTAGTGTCTCCTGGACCAATCTCCTTCCAATCTCCTTCCAATGGCACCTCCTCCCTCAGCCGTCCCCTCACGTGCTGCTTTCCTGTCTGTGGAGTTTCTCGAAGACACGGTTGTTGAGACAACTTTCTCTCTGCGTGTATGGTACTTAAGGACTCTACTCCCTTGATAGTCAGGCACGCAGCAGGTTAGATGACAGGGTCCCATAGAGTGCGAGTGGGAATTTAAAGAGAAGACGAGGGATCCGAGGCCAGCTAGATTCCTGGGCTGAAGCAGAAGTCATGGGAGCAGAGTGAAGTCTAATGGTTCTCATGACCTTTGGCCTTGGTGACGTCTGGCCCAGGGTGGGGTGAGACAGTGGAGGATAAAGGAGCTGTTGTTGGTCTGGCTGTGGTCTCGTGCACGGAGGCAGCAGGTAAGAGGCTATGCCAGTGGAACAAAACAGAGGCTTCCTTGCGTATGCTCCACAGCCCTACAAAAGTCCGTGTTGACTCCCCGAGGAGAAACACGGGAAGAAAAACTCCTAAGATATAAGATTCGTCACGTTTACAGTAGTCTATTCAAAGCCACTACAGCTAATGGGAATTCTCGTAGCCACGGGCCTAAGATGATGACGTCTCAGGGAAGCAGGGGTCCATGTCTCCTTGGGTCATTAAGTAGGTATTTGCTCTGGGTGTCCTGATTCCATCTATCATGTCCAGTGACTCAGGCCCAGGGATGTATCCCCATCCTATGGCTTTAAATCCCTGGAGCTCTAGGTCCCGGATACCAGCATACCGAGTACAGTGCTGTTCCAGTTTCCTGCCAGCATAGAGACATCCAACGGGATGGAGGGCATTAAAACAAACGGGAGGTATGCAGAGTAATTCCTGAGGGGTACCCACTGTGAAGGAACCGAGTAAGGCTTAACAAAGATACATAGTTAAAGATAGATAGATAGATAGGTAGATAGATAGATAAATAGATAGATAAATAGATAGATAGATAGATAGATAGATAGATAGATGGACGGTGACATATGGAAAGATTTGCACATTCATAGATACATATCCATAATCCTTTATAGATAAATGCCTGTATATTTTTGTATATGCAGTTCTTTTTATAGACAGAAGCCTATGTATAACACACACACACACACACACACACACACACACACACACACACAGAGTTCTTTTTCTATCTTCCTTCTAATGCAGGGGGGCAGGGCTGGAGAGCAGTATGCTAGAGAGAGAACAAACAAGACTGGTGAACACCACGTAGATCTGAAGTCCCTGATACCAGGATTCCAAACAAGTCTGAATTCCAGCTTTCTCGGGTCTGCAGCAAGATCTGTGTTTCTCTGACACCTCTTCTTTGAGATTCCCAGAATCATCCACCATGTCCCCTGACCCTTATTTTTCTAAGAAGGACCCTTGTAGGTGGCAAGGATGCGGTCTGCAAATTCTGAGAAAATGCAGGACCAGGGACCCCCAGACCCAGAGCTGTAGATGAACTGAACCCCAGTTTGCTAGCGTGACACAGAGGGTGAGGCACCTTCTGTGGTCTGATTGGTGTTTAAAAGTGTCAGAGTGAGCTCTTGGGCCACACAACAAGGCAACTCAGGCTACCACCTGCTGCCCCCTGCCTCCCAGCACCACTCGGGCTTTTGTACCCAAAGCTGTGTGCTCACCAGATATCTGGGCTGTTGCAGTGCACACAGCCTTGCTGGTAATTTTGTGACTGTGATGTGAATGTGGAGCCTGGTCTCAGGGCGAGTTGCCCATTATGCTTCTGGTTCCTCAGTCTGCTGTTGTACCTAGATCTTTACTCAGAGCCACGGGAGACCATTGTCCTCTAGGGTCTGCTTGAGGGAAAGAGGCCCAAGAGAACCTGACTTCTAGTACTTTCAAGAGTTATAAATGCTCCTTACAGGGGCTGGAGAGATGACTCTGCTGTCAAGAGTGCTTACTGTTCGTCCAGAGGATCCAAGTTTGATTCCCAGCATTCACATCAGGCAGCTCAAGACCTTATGTAAGGCTGGCTCCAGGAGACCCAGAACTCTCTTATAAAAGTCAGCAGTGGAGGCCCCAGCACCCCCTTGGGCTGCCACCTTCGAAGAAGCACAATTTTGGGGAGAACCAATTGTGGGCTTTCAGCCGCTACAGACAACCCCTTGTGTTAGGCTGTGGCACCAGGGGGCTCGCCTCGGAGATCTCTGGCCCAGCGAGGTGCATGCGTTCAGGTGAGGTGGACACAACTCAGGCAGGGAGGGGGTTACTTCTTCTGCTGCCTCAGCTGCTCATCCTTCTCCTTGCTCAGTTGGGGCTGAGCCAGCAGGAGACTGACCAGCCAGCTGCGAGGGGTGCAGGGGAGCATCTGGCTTCAGTTTCGGGAGAGCAGATCTCTTCCCCAAGCTGTGGTGTTACAGGTCCTTTTTTTCGGAGCTGGGGACCGAACCCAGGGCCTTGCGCTTCCTAGGTAAGCGCTCTACCACTGAGCTAAATCCCCAGCCCCCTCCTGCACACTTTTAATCCTGAACACAACTCTTAAATGCAGTGTTTTGGATGGGTCAGCGTCTGACAGCAGGCACTTCTTGTTGGTTTGGCCTGAGAGCTTGGGAAGACCTCATCTACATATTCGGGGGCGTGGTTCTGCTTCTAAGACTTAACTGTCTTGAGCCTAAGTGACCTGTGGTCACATCCTCACCTTTGGAGGCAGTGACTGATCTGTCTCAAACCTCTCTACAGTGGTCTGTTGGGGGGGGGGGTGTACAGCTAGTGAGGCCTTGATCTGGGAGAGTGGGAACATGCCTGCCTTCCCTTTTAGGGTCCCTGGGGATTCAACCTATCTCAACCAGGAATCCCCGTACCTTTCACAGTCCTCCGCCCCACACCCTTGTCTGGTTCTCCTGCTGGCTTGAGATTTCTCAGAGCTTCTGGGTAGCAACCTCTAAGTAGGCTCTGCTCCACTCCGCTCCGCTCTGCTCTGCTGGCTTTGGGCCGATGGCATCTACAGACTTTGGCACCAATTGCTTCTCTCCTGTTTTATCTCTGAGTCTCTCAGAGTCTGGGCTTCCAGTGGCAATGTTTTGGCTTACGAGAACTGTTTATGGATTTGTCTTTGTAATTTGAATTTCTTTTATTGTTTCAGTCGATCCTTGGAGGAAGAAAAGGTAAATATCTGTTCTCAGTTGGTTGTTGTGAACGGCGAATCTCGTCCCATCGGACTGTACCTCTCTTCATAATATAGGGGAAAAGCCTTATCCTGAAAAGTAGTATTTTCCACTCTGGACTCTGGAAAGGGATATTGTAGTTTGTAAAAGAGTTAAAAATAGAATACCACATGACCCAGCCCTCCTAAAAGGAGGGAAATCAGGGCCTTATAAAACAATGAATTCCCATGTTCCGTGTACCATTGTTCATGCTACATACACACATACACACCTACATGTTCACTGAGTAATGAACGGGTTTCCTCACACAAACAATAGGAATATTATTCAGGCTTAAGAACGACTTTGGAGATCTAGCATGTAGTGTGAGGGCTAAAATTGATAAAATCACATTGTATTTTCTTAAAATGTTCTGAAGTGATTTTTCTCCCCGTGGGTTATAAAAGGGCAGCCATGAAAGGTGACAGACCTTAACTCCACACTGCTCTAGCGACTACAGTCTGTATGCAGCTTTCAACAGTGACCCACACTGTGTGATACTCAATGCAACATTTACACTTTTTTATTCTGAAGTAGAAAAAAATCTTAAAAATCATATGTAATGTCAAAATATTCCCGTTCCTTTACTCCCTAAACTGCAGTCCGCCACTGGTTCTGCCGTTGTTTGTGTCTTACCTAGGTGTTGCATAATTCTTTTTATAAAGTAGTGGAGTTCTGAAATTTCACTAACACCCTGTTTACTGTTTGCAAATCATGGCTATCCTGGCATTCATAAATATATTTAGCAGACAGTCCCTAGTGTCTTTGCTTTTGGCTGAGTCATTAAGGATGTCAGCTGGCACTGGGCGGCAGAGGGTCAGAAAGAGTACAGGTGCAGGGTGGGATGGCCATGCCGGTGGTGGCTCTGTTTGCCAGGTACCCTGCTGTCTGTGTTCTCTTTGAGGTTGTGGTCGGGGAGCTCTGAGGAGCAGGGCCAGTCTTCTGATTCGGTTATCCTCCTGTTCCCACCTCTACCTCGTGTCCTCGTGTACCGTGGAGATGACATGGTTGAACCAACAGGCCTCCTTGTCCTCTAGTTGCCTTGGCCTCAGCCAACAGAAGGAAGCACGCTGAAGTAGGCCTATCTCTTTTGACTCTGTGTGGCCTTGGCTTCCTTCTACCCACGGATGGCAGACTCTGTCCCACAAAATGACTCTTCCCAGGCCATATCATTTCTTCTGTGCCATGCCCTTCAGACCTGGAGTTCTTAGTGTCCAGCTTCCACAAGGTTAACTCAAAGAATAACGCAGTCTCCCACGGTTTCTGGGTGGACTTTGAAATGGCTCTTTTATTTGGTATTCTTTGAATCATTTCTGTTAGAAACCTGGAACCCCGATATAGGCTCTATAAAGGGGAACTGAGCGTAATAGTAACATCTTAATTCTAAAGAGACTAAGGTGCCAAGTACCTATGGCTCATTTCCATGCTTATGAGGTCTTGAATTTACATTTGATCTGGTGCTGATGCACTTGTGACCCCGGATGGACAGCAGAGCCATGGCCGCAGCTGTAGAGCAGGTCCAGCATCCTGTTCAAGTTGGGCGATAATCCCTTCCCAACATGTCCCGAGTCACCCCCATGTCTAATGTAAATGGAGCCATTTTTAGGACACTTAAATGTTCCCCTTTCTTCTCCTCGGATTGTTTAACAGAGAAGCCACTGAGCAACCCTGGGTGAGGCACAGATTTCTGGTGCTCAGCTATTTGGGAGAAATCACAGATTTCCAGTGTTCACCGTCTGGAGACAAGGAAGAGGCACCAAGAGGGGAGACTCCGACCATTTTCCTGTCGACTTCAGCTGTTCCAATTGTCGAAATCTCTCACAATTGTATCACTATGGCTTGACTCTAAAATGTCTCCCTATAGGTTCATGGTTTAAATATTTGGCCCCCAGTTGGTGGCTCTGTTTTAGGGGACTTTGGAGCCCCCTTTAAAGGGATAAGGCCTTTCTGACACAGGTAGGCCACTAAGGAGGGACCTTTGAAGGTTATGGCTGAGTCCTTCCTAGTCTGGTCCTGCTTCCTCTGCCTTCTGTGTCTTCAGGATGTAAGGCACTTCTACTGTACATCCCTGATACCATGAACTCCATTCCGCCTTTCTCACCATGAGCCAAATAAATTGCTCCTTGTAGGATGATGTCTTCTATTATGCAAGATAGAACGAGGCCTATCATCGGATGAAAAGGAAGGATGGGCAGGAGAAAAGTTTGAGGGAAGAGGAGGAGACCAGAGCTAGAAAAAAGAAGGAGCAGTTGAGAGAACATGGAGGCCGATGTTAAGATTCCTCTCTGCACATTTACAGGTTGTTAAGACTGTTCTTAAGGGGTGGGTGTGTACAGGGCTCTGTATGTCTATGTGGGCAATTATATCTTATCAATTGGATCAGAGGTTGTTGTGTTGTGTGTTCTTTCATGTGTCGATTTAATTGAATTCAAGAGGGTATATGGCGGGTGGAGACACTAGGCCGACATGGAGTTGGGATGTGTATGTCTGTCATGGTGGCAACCTGCCTTGGGAACTGGATGGGTAGAGAGATTGTTGCCAGGCTCAGAGAGAAGCCATTGGCAGTGTGATATGGGATGGAGCAAAGCGGGTGAGACGCTTTGCTGACTGAGATGAAGATATAAATCTACCAGATATCTTGGGGCATTGCAGTGCCGGATCTAGTGAGGGATAAAAGACAGCATTTTTTATAATTTTATAGCAACACATCCTGTATAAGTTGCCAGACTTTTTGCTATAACCATGCAACTGTAACTCACACAGTTAGGTTAAGCTAATGTTACTGGACAGCAATAAAACCAAGTGGCAGGGCTCATAAATACTTTATATATATATATATATATATATATATATATATATATATATATATATATATATATATATTAAGGCATCTTAGTCTGGCTTCTCCACCTATGTTATATTTCTGGATCAGTTTATATCATCTGAAAAAAAAATCCCAACATTCAAAACACAGTTTTTTTCTGACCTCTGCTTGAGTCTCAGGGCTCGGGGATAGTCTGGGCAGCCATGGAGAACATGGGTTTTGAGCCTGGAGAGTAGAGTTCCAAGGGTGGGGTCCTCCTGATGAGACTCAAGGCTGGGGCAAGAACCTATCTGTGATTGCCCCCGAGAACTTCACATAAAAAACTTCACACCAAAAGCCCAATGAGCATGTGCCTGCATGGGGGTCAGGGTGGGGGGGGGTGATGTGGGAAAAGTGGGGGTGGAGACAGGGATGTGACAGGTGGATGGGGGAATAGGACACACACCCCAGACACACACACACACACACACACACACACACACACACACACACACACACACGCACGCACACACACACTCACACACATGCACACACCATGACAATGTCTACAATGACCAGGACAGTGTACTTCATTTACATCAGCAACAGGCTGGAGGTTGGCACTAGCTCTGGATAAGGGAAGCCCTCAGCTAATGTTTGTGGCAACTGAGGCATTGGATCAAAAGAAGGAAAGAGGACGGATGAGATGGCTCACTGTAAGTGTCAAAGCACTTATAGCTTAAGTCGATGACCCGGTCAGTCTCCGGAACTCACGGTGGAAGGAAACTGGTGTTCTCCTGAAGTTGTCCCCTCACCTCCACATCCCTGTTGTGGGATGTTCATGCACACACATGCATAGAAGTTAAAAAAAAACCCACAAAATTAGAGATTTTTTTTTTTTTGAGGGATGTGCTGATTTGTATATGCTTGGCCCAGGGAGTAGGTGTGGCCATGTTGGAGTAGGCATGGCCTTGTTGGTATAGGTGTTTCACTGTGGATGTGGGCTATAAGACCTTCATCATAGCTACCTGGAAGCCAGTCTTCCATTAGCAGCCTTCAGATGAAGATGTAGAACTCTCAGCTCCTCCCGCACCATGCCTGCCTGGATGCTGCCACGTTCCCACTTTGATGATAATGGACTGAACAGGGCGATCCTTAAACAAGCCCCAATGCCTTGGTCATGGTGTCTGTTCACAGCAGTAAAACCCTAAGACAAGGGAGAAATGTTTTTTTACAGGAAAGTACACACACACACACACACACACACACACACGGGGGGTGGGGTAGGGTGGTCTGGAACAGTCAGTGGATACTCCAGGAAGCAATATCCCTAAGCATGAGCTGCCCAGGTTTGCACGGTGCACAGAGGGAGGGGATAGGGCTGTGCAGACATGAGATCTGCACTTGATGATTTATGTTGACGCTTATCCACCAGATGTCAGCCAAGCATCTGGTTTTAGCAAGGTGAGCTGCTATATGAGAGATAGTTTCCAGATTGGCTCCAGAGTAGGGAGCTTTGAAAATATCTTCACAAAGGATCTGCATGAGCTGGCAAGTTTCTGAATCCCTGCCTTCCGCCACTGCCACTTACAGTTTAAAATACCGTCTTGCATCTGAGAAAGAGGAAGAAAGGAGAGTCTATTTCCAAGCATCCTAACCCCTCGAGGGACAACATATCCCCAACCGGAAGAAGGGGAAGACGGGGAGTGAGTCACTGGCCATGCGTTCTGTAGTCATCCGAGTTTGTATCTGTTTTTCTTGCAAGCCTCCACCCCCTCCCCCTTTTAAATCAGTAATTTATATCCTCATTTAAATTATGTAAAGACACTGAGGTAAGTTAAATGCTGCTCTCTAGAGGGAAAGCCAGCTTTACCTACATGCACCCTGCTCTTGGTTCTGTTTCTTGGATGGGCCACGCTCATGTCTTGTCCTTCGGGGTTGGGTACCCTGGACAGCGTTAGCTGTGTTTGCTGCTGTCATCAGAAATATCCTCACAATGGTAGCCAACAGCAGGTCTCTGTCCTCCTCAGAGCAGGCCTGCAGGGAGAGAGTGGTTGCTGGCCACTCATGCGGTGGGGGGGAGGGGGGGCGGACCCATAGGCTCCTGTTGATGTTCTGTGCACTGTCTTCAAACCGGGCTTCCAGGTCTTCCCTGGAGGAAGAGAAAATGGCAGGGGGTGGTGGTGAAATGTGGGAGAGCCTTTGTGTTAGAACAAGAGGTATTCCCTTCTCTCAGCTCTTTCAGCTCTCACAGCCTGCAGCTCAGAGCCGAGCACACAAAGGGCAGCCTACTGGGGAGGAGCTGGGAGCTTGGAGTTTAAATGAGGGCCCAAGGAGGTTCGGAGTGAAAGACCCAGAGTTGGGGCCAATCTGGGGCCAGTGGGAAAATTCCCACCACAAACCTCCGAGCACAAGGACCCTTCTTTTCCAGGAAGAAAAAAACTTGTTTAGTTCTACTACAAGCTACAAGCTGAACTGTCACACGAAGCTACCTGTGGCTTCCAACTGACCCCCCTTGGGAAAATCTTGAATGATGGTACACTGAGTCCGATCTGAAAGTTGTTTTGCTCCACTAAATGCGCATAGTACCCTGCCTAGTTACCATTGTGCAAATTCTGCCCTAATTGTTTACAAGGTATATAACTCCCTGTCAGCGTCTGCTCAGGGTCGGCTCCCCTTGAAGTGGGCGGACCCTGGCATGTCAGAATTAAACTCCTCTTGCTTTTGCATCGATCACTGCCTCTGTGAGTCTCATTCAAGGGGTCCTGGAAGAGATTAGACTCGGACCTCACAGGAGAAGCAAAGCACATTGCCGTATCACTACAGGGTTGAAGACCTGGGGTTTCTGTCACAAGACATTCGAAGAGCGTAGACCTGCAGACCCTGTGTCCTGAAGCTGTGGGTTCTAGACATCCCCTGGAGGGTTTCCTAAGGTTAACTGCTATGCTTCCCCAGGTCTCAGTAGACAAGCCGCCTCTGGCTAAGCACAGTAATTTCTCTCCTCAGATGGTCTTCTCTTATGTCTGTGTCTGAGTGAGGTGGGACCCTGATCCTCTAGCATACTGCTGGAGAAAGAGAGCAGATGGATCTGCTGTGCCCATCCCTACTCAGCCTGACCGCTGCTGTGCCTACGCCCACCTGGCGTGACCGCTGCTCTTTTACCACGTTTTTCTGAGTGTCAGGCACCAGAGGAACCTTGGGAGCATGGCTGGACAGCCAGCACCTGGAGTATCATTGGGCAGCTAAAACACACGGGATGCGCTCAAGCCTGTCTGGATCCCCTCGGAAACATCACTACCTTCAGATCTTGATTGTCTCCTTAGAAGTAAAACCAAGTTACGAAGCCAGCTTTTCTGTCAATCCTAACCACCACCACCACCACCCCACCTTCATCCGTGGATTGTCCAATTTGTCTGATTTTCAACCTGATACATAGTTAATGTTACAATCATTAGTACATGTATAGCAGACAAAAACTGCCCAGCCAGTAGTATCTGAGGGATATAGAGTTTGAATTTTAGGAAAAAGGCCTCATTGGATGCTCTTATGCAGAATCTACCTAGATGTGACCGTGAAGAAAGGTCCCCTCTCCTCATGAGCCCACGCTGGTGCAACGCAATCACTTGAGACTCAGCCCATGCATTAAGGTACGTGCTGTTCTTAAAATGGAAGTCGAGCCCTTTTATTCTGTTTATAAGCACAGTAACATACTGTAAGAACAACCCGGGCTCAGAAGAGCAAAAAAAAAAAAAAAAAAAAACCCAACAAGAACCACCTTCCTAGAGCATGCCACTCTTACAAGAAATGTGCACAGAACGCAGGTGTGCCCTGAACCATGTGGCAGAAAATCACGGGCTACCAAACAGAGACTGCATGGAGCCCCTGACAAGATCACATGCCACCCTGACGCAGGGCTATGATGATTTTTCTCTGAATCGTTCCATTTTTAGTGTATGTGCTCCTGGAAAAAAAAATCACTCAAAATCTATGAAGATCGCTTTCTGTGTTAACAAAGAGATTATAGTTCCTCGAGTATAAGATGTCATTAGCTTTTCATGCCTCATTATTTGTGATGTTAAAGAAAAAGGAAGGAGAGGACAGAGGGAGATAAAACAGCTCCTGGTTGAGCGGCCGCCGTACCCTGCCTCCGTGGTACCCCTTGTGTCGCCTGGGTACATGTCATCAACTTTTCAAAAATATTTTTATTGGTATATATTCATTGCATGTAGACCTGGGCTCAAAGAGAAATAATGGGCTTCTGGGTGGTTTGACGTTTCCCCTAACTATCTGAAATGTTGCACGCCAGTACATTAGTCTGTTTTTATTATAATGATCAAATACCGGAGGCTGGGTGCTTTGTGACAAGGTTTGTTAGCTTCTTTGGTGATTCAAGGACACCGTGGGGACACTGGCTCAGTCCCTGTGGGGATCACAGGGCACCACGATGGCAGGAGCACATAGCAAGAAGGAGAAATGATGAGGTGAGACCGGAAGCCAGATGTGAGATGGTGAGACTGGAAGCTGGATGCGGTCAGGTAGGGGGCGCAGGATTCCCCTCTATTATGGTAAGAGCCACTCATCGCCCTCTCCCCGCCCCCTCCCGGGCTAGGGCTACTTCCCATTGGATTCCGCGTCCTACAGATCCTATGGCTTGTCAAACCACCAGCACCCAACATGTGGGCCACAGCGCCTGCTCTCTCTTGCATCGTGCTCTGCGCAGCGGCAGTCCTTCTCTTCCGCCCCTTTAGCCACCTCATTCCTGCAATCTAACTGCTCATTTCCTAAGAGAGCTCTCACTGCGGCTCACTCTTCCAATGACGAGTGTCTGACCCGGTGATGTTAAATTTGGACTCTAGTGCTCTGCCTTCATATCTCTGTAAGTTCTGTGATTTTGTCTCAATGCTGGCTGGAGTGAAATCTTGAGAAAAAAAAAAAGGCTTTTGAATAATAACTCAACTCGGTGTATGTGCTACCAACGGAGCGCACGGACTCACGATGGAGTTCAGGCATGCCCAAGCGATTAGGAGGCTAACCACTCTGTGAAAAACACAGATCCCAGAGGCAACAAAATTAGCATCGAGGCAGCAGCATCTTCATAATGAAGATTTAATCCGATCCTTTCAAAGACAGCATGAGCAGTCTGCACAGTTCTTATGGAAATACCAGTGTTCCTTTACAGAATGGCTGCAAACCTAGCATCTATTGCTTCCGTTAAAGTTCAAGGAAAACTGTCCTTAAAAGGAGAACAAGTTCACTACTGTAAGACGCAGGTAATATATTAGACTTAAAAAAAATCTCATTAATTCTTATTTCAAAAAAAAATTTTTTTTTCTAGGTGGCCCATAAAGCCCTTCCTAATGGCTCACTCTTTGTGAAGATCTGGGTTTCCTTAGATATGATCTTTCTGGAAGGACCGCTCAGACACTAGACTCACTTTATGGTTTCTGTATCCACTGCCAAATAAGAAGCTACCAGGAGCTGTGGTAGCTCTGACCTATAAACCCCCCTTCCACCCCCCACCCCATCCCACACCTCACGGTGAGGCAGGGACCGAGGGTTCCAGGCAGGATAGGGAGCTTCCATCTCAACCACCTGACACCAACCAAGCAAAAAAGCTGTGAGGGTTTCTCCCACTACAATTATAAGAACGTGCAGTCCTGGCTCTAACAATGCTCACCTTAGGGGGCCTCACGGCAATTGGAGAAAGTTTTGTGTCAAGATACTTGTGTCCTCCGATCACTTGGTAGTTAGGCAACACTCCCATTTTTATTGGTCAGCTGGGTTTTCTTTACGTTCTTTTTCATCTTCTGTTTTTAGTTAAATGCCCTTTGATTAAAAACAGTTTTGCAAACAAGAGCCCTTTCTATGGTCATATAGTGAACGTATGCTGCCTGCTTCTCGATATTCTCATCTTCCTGCTGCTTTCCTGCTTATGGTCATGCAGGAAGTTAACATTTACAGATATTTTTAAAAGGTTTATCTTTTGATTATGGATGTATGTGTGTGCATGTGTGTGTCTCTGTGTATGCGTTGTGTGTGTGTGTGTGTGTGTGTGTGTGTGTGTGTGTGTGTGTCTGGGGCTGCACTTAGGTATTTGGAGACCTAACTGTAGTCTGAGCACCTGGAGCCAGAGTCTTTCAAAGGTAACATTGGAATCCGGGCATCTCTGCAGCTGAGGGTGGAGGTCCACAGAAGCAGGGAGTTTAACAGAAGCTGAGCTAAGCCAGGACATCCTGACCTTGAGCTCCTAGAGCAGAGGGTAGGCAATTTTCCAAGGCTTCTCCTTCAAGGAGCTCAGATTCCAGTTAAACCTAAAATGGCCTCAGCAAGAATACGAGATAGAGGGGCTGGGGATTTAGCTCAGTGGTAGAGCGCTTGCCTAGCAAGCACAAGGCCCTGGGTTCGGTCCCCAGCTCTGAAAAAAAGAAAAAAAAAAAAAAAGAATACGAGATAGAGGAGCCCTTGCACTGTCTGTCTGTCTTAGAGGAGCCCTTGCACTGTCTGTCTGTCTTAGAGGAGCCCTTGCACTGTCTGTCTGTCTTAGAGGAGCCCTTGCATGTCTTGCCCTGACACACTATTTTGAGTCTTTTGCAGTCTCTGTGAACTTGTACTTTTCTTTGCACAAGCCCTAGAAGGCCCACAGGTCTTTATGGTGATTTCTTTGTTATTTATCTTAGTCGTCCTGTGAGAGGACATTTTTCCCCTTTGACTTTTCTATCAACCTGATGCTGATGTGTAGAAACTGTTGATTTTTGTTTACGTACACGAGATAAAATAATTCTTTACTCTGGGCCATAACATCAGTTGTCTTCTGTTTAAAGAGCTTGGTTGTTGATGTAAACAAAAAGAGCTGAAGTGAGTCTGCTGGGGGCCAAACAAAAGTGATTGTGTGGCAGGTTTTAAGCGTCATGAAATAAATACGGGTAATCATGAATCCAAGGCAGGAAGTGGGAGCTACATGGGCGGAGTCAGAGCGAAGAGACAAGAAGCAGAGGTGAAGACGCTGTGACTCAGTACCTCAGCAGACCCACCTCAGGAGCAGCCCTCTCACTCCTCTACCCTTGCACACGGCTGCCTGCGTTTGGTGATGCTTAGACGAGCCACTTAGGAAAGGCTTGCTTGTTAGCAACAATGTATCTTCCATCCCACTGTGTGGCTGGCTAATTCTTCTGTTTCAGTAACATGCTGGGTAAGAAGCCAGTTGGATGGATGAGTAGACAGGCTAACTTCTATATCAAATAAGCTCTACCTGGATATGACAGAAGAGATGGAGGTTTAATCTACATTGATGCGAGAGTCTGCATGCAGTTCACGGAGATGAATTCAGATGTCTGCACTGGCAGAGGAAAGGGAAGAAGAAAGAAAGAGGCCAAGGGAAAGATGTAAATTGTAGTTTCCCTTCCTCTTCTACCCAAGTCCTTTCTCAGAGTCCAGAGGTAGAGTTGGCCACTAACCACCCACGTGGCGGATGTCAACAGTTATTATTCTTCACACAGTGTGGATCAGCAGTGCCAACCTCCACGCACTCCCTTGCTCTGCCGCAGACCTGACACCAATATCGTAGGGCACCTGTGACCGTCAGATAACGGTACACTGCTGACTGCGCAGGGCGGGTCAGTCCTGATTTTATGATACTGGGTGTTTAGTCTTTTGTTTTCTAAGCGAAAAGTCATTTGGAATTCTACAAAAGTGACTTTCATCTTTTCTAATTTTTGTGCTTTTTAGTATTTACACCCCCCTCTCTTTTATGGATTAGAAATCCCAGAGCTAGTCTGAGTGTATTTGAAGCTATCTTTTCTTGTTCTTAACTTAGTTAATGCGGGTATTTTTCATCCGGTTAGGAACCTGTGCTTCTAGTATTGGTTCATGGAGGGACGTTTTACGAAGAGGAATCGGTTCTGAATGTTCTCAGTGACACTCTGTTCTGATTAAGACATTCATCTATTTTTATGTTTTGACTCATTTTGTAAATTACACGCGTTTCTCTTAATTTTCAGGCTTACATCCCCAGGGTAAAGAGATCTGGTAATGGTGTGTTATTATACACTTTTAGGTTTGAATTTCTTATATTTCATTTATGAATTTTACATCTATATTCATAAGCGAGATTAGGCTTTTTAAATTCTTGTCAAATTTTGGATTAATAACCAACTTTCTTTTATCTCATCTTCCCTGTATTATTTCATAGCATCTGTTTTGACATCTAAAACGTTCCTCTCCATTCTGTTATACTATTTTTGGAAACATGTTCTCTATAAGGTGGGAGGCGGCAGGCCCTATAACTCAGCAGTTCTCCCTTGAGGCAGAAACCCGTTTCATGTCTTAGCTTATTGTGGTTCAGGTAGATGTACATACGTGTGTTGATGTGTGCTGTAGACATACATACGTGTGCTGTGAGACACGCACAAGCATGCTCACGGCTGCCAGTCGCAGCATGTCAGAAACCACTTACATGCTACTGGTAGTGAAATGTGTTTATTAAACATGTACGGTTGTACTAGAGACGGCTTTGGCCAGTGTCTCTCTTAAGGGGACGATGGGTGGAAAGACCAGATAAGGAGTGTGTGTGTGTGTGTGTGTGTGTGTGTGTGTGTGTGTGTGTGTGACAGAGAGGGGGGGAGGGAGGGAGAGAGAGAGAGAGGTATGAGAGTGTGTGTTTGAGAATGTGTGAGTATATGAGTGTGAGAATGTATGTGTGTGAGAGAAACTATGTGAGAGAATGTGAATTTGTGTATGTGAGAGTATGTGAGTGTCTGAGATCTGTCTGTCTGTCTGTGATGGCCCCCAGTAAGCTAAAAATCATCATTTTAAATGGTCTTAGATTAGGTTTTAGAATAAGACCTAAACTGCATGTGTGTGTTTGTGTGTGTGTGTGTGTTTGCATGTGTGCATGTGTATATATGTGAGTGAGTATGTGCCTGTGTGTATGTGTGCATGTGTGTGCATGTGAGTATATGCATGTGTGTATATGTGACTGTGTATATGTGTGTATATGTGAGTATGTGCCTGTGCATATGAGTGTGTGTGCATGTGTGCATGTGTGAGTGTGTGTGCATGCATGTAGAAGCCAGAGGTTGATGATGGGTGCTTTCTGCAATCACTCTCCACCTTATTTTTAAAGACGCCTCTCACTGAACCTGGCACTGGCTGTTTTGACTAGATAATCTGGCCAAGAAGCTCCAGGAATCCTCCTGTCTCTGCCTCCCAAGCTCTGGGGTTACAGGTGAGCACAGCACCCAGCTTTTAGGTCCTCAGGTACATGCAGCGGCCTCTGATGGACCAAGCCATTGCCCCTGCTCTTTAGCACACGCTGGCTTCTGTGCGATCACCAGCTGTTTCTATCAGTCTCTACTCTGTGTTTAGTCTTTTCCTTAGGTAGCTTGTTGGATGCACACAGGCCTGGAGGACCCTGGGATGTGTTTCTTCCGCCACAGTCAACAGCCTAGAGCACCAGGGATGGAACTCCAGCACCCTGATTACTGCTCAGAGGAATGAGACTTGGCTCTGGTCCCAAGAGGCAACGCTGGCATCCTGAACTGCTAGTTAGTTAGTAGACAGCTATCCAACCCGGCCCTGGAGCCCACACTCTACAGATTACCAACCAAACCAGCTGGTCAACCATCTGCACGGACAAGGCCGCTCAGGAAAGGCTGCTTGTTTTAGAGGCTTCAGAAGCAGGACAAAGCTGGCCTTAAAATATACTGACAGTGGTATATTTTTTTGGCTATTGTCCTCTCTCACTCCTGAAGGGCATCCTCTGTTTTGCCTTGTGAGAAACTCTGTCCTCCACAGGTGACCTTTCTGCCAGCCGTGGTTCTCTCTCCTCCATCTTTGTTTGGTTAGGCCATGGACTCCTGGTGTTGAGACCACAGGCCTCTCTGCTCTGCATCTTTCCAGCCATTATTTCCCTCTGGAGATGCGTTGCTGAATCAGGCTCCAGGATCTGCCTTGCCAGTCTACGGCGGAGGCTACATGTTCTTTCTCCACTTGGGCTTCAGCTGACTGCTACGCCTGTGCTAACCTGGCTCACGGCCTCAGAAGGGCTGGCTGCTCACACAGGCCACAGTCTTTCCCGAGTCCTATTCCTGTGCAATGAGAACACTGCACAACCTATGCTGAATCAAGAAGGGGTACCAGACCCCAGTGGCGGGTCCTTGTGAATTTTTATGCATTTATTTTGTATAACGTACTAACTCGGTCCTAAGGGGACCCTCGATGCTCCCCTGTAGCCCTTAGCTTCTGATACGCTGTGACCCATTCGAGGCTTTCTTTTTTGAGTTTAGTTTTGGTCTTTCTAGAACTCTTTAGGAATGAACCGCACGATGTGGCTGAAAAGTCAAACTTTCCATGTGCTGGAAAAAGGAGAAGTAGGAGTAGCTGGGGAAATGGTCAGAAGTTAAAAAAAAATTCCAAATTTGTACAATGTAACCAGAGGACTTGAAGAGATGTGGTCCCAGCAGTGGGCAGGGCCTCCTGAAAACCCGTTGCTTGCTAGGATGGTTGGTCATGTGACTATGCTCTGGCTTTGGGGCGTGTATAGATTTGCTGTGTGGAAGCAGGACACAGCTGTGAAGGAAGTGTTGTAGCTATGTTGGTGGGTCATGAGGATGAGACCACGTCATAGAGAAGGCAGAGGGTGAGCTGGGTCTCAGAGAGTTGTCATATCCACCCTATATGCCGTGTATCTAGAACACACACACACACACACACACACACACACACACACACACTAATATGCATGTATATGTAGTATATGTAGAAAGACATCCACCGTGTACATGTGCATTATACAAATATAATAAATTCATTTTATTTTTATTTGATGTATGTATGTGATGTGTGTATTTATTTTTGAGACAGGACATCCCTATACATTCCAGGCTGGACTTGAACTTGCCATCCTCTTGCCTCAGCCTCTCAAGTGCTGGGATGGCCGGTGTGTGCCACCATGCCCCAGCAGGAGAGAAACCTGTTTAATCTTGTTTCAGTGATTGCCTTTAAGTTCTGTTAACTGCAGCCACACTAGTCCCGCCCAGCAGCAGAGAACGTGGAGTAAGGACTATTAACTGGAGGCCACAGAGTTCCATGGCCACAAACAGTGCGGAGCCGTCTCGGTTCTTCCCCCTCACTAATGGCTCTTGAGAGCAGTCAGATGAACTCGTTTTAGATGCAGTATTTGGATAGCTTTAGAAATAGCGTCAGGTGATTTTAATGTCAGCGCCCCTAACATACACAGCTGTACCTCCCACTGCTCGCTTCACTTTTGAAAGGCTGTAACCCATTTAAAGAGGGAAAGTGTTAGACTAATGCGTCCCATCCGCCAGGATTTCTTTATCAACCAATCAGCACAGAAAGCACTCGATACACGAACACAACATAGAGGCAGTGTAGACCCTCCACAGGCGAAAGGTAACATTATTGCAAGCACCAGCTTTTCTGTTTCTAATGTGGACCTGAAGCGGGTGCTTGGATTTTGGCAAGAATGATGGGTGGTTTTCTCTCAAAGCAAGCATAGATCCATTCCTGAGACAACCCTGCTGTGTATGACACTGCCTCGTCCTTTAAAAACCTTCTCCTATCTGCTTCAGGTCCGATGGCTAGATCCAACCTCGACCTAAGATCTGGGGATGAGAGGGGGAGAGAAAGACAGCGGAAGCAGAAAGAGGGATGGGGCAGGAGGGAAGGTGTTCTGGAGATGTTTGCCTTCTTCTCTTTGCCTCTTCCTAGGAGTCCCAGCTGGGAGGAGAAGGCTGAGGGTGCCAGCCGGAGGGCATGCTTGTCTCAGGAAAAGAGAAGTCCCATCATTCTGACAGCTGTCAGGGTACCTTGCAGGGGAGTTTGGAAGCTAGACAGTGATGGGTCAATGATGTCACGGACCACATCCTACTCGGGCTGCTTGCTTATGCATGCCTCTTGCCCTCTGTTTGAACTTAACCCACGAAGCAGATGGACTTGGGAGGGGAGTGTGGGTCACTGAATCTCAGTGCCCCTCTTCCCCATGTGACCTCATTGAATAAATGTCCTTTCGCTGCTCTTCACTATCTTTTGTCTACTTAAATAATCTACGGAGAATGGGATTCCAGCCATGGAGGCCTTGGCTCTGCTTCTCACAATCCCTCAACAAAGGGAGAACTTGTAAACTGCGAGTTTCTCAGGGGTGGGCTACAGCAACAGCCTCAGATTGGGCCTAGTGTCCCTCCTGGCTGACACATCCAGCTGTGTCTGTCCCACCGGTGTGCAGTGCTGAGGGACGTGGTCCCGGCTGCACCCTGGCATTCTGCGCACATCCAGAGCTTGAAGGACGCACTTCGAATGGTTAATAATAAGCCTTGTTCTCCGGGCCCTTCTATTTTCAGCCACTGAATACAATTTATAAAGGAAAAAAAAATTACCCCCCCCACCAGATCTCTTATAATTATAGAATAAGGCGCCTGAGAATTCGCAGGGCGCTGGTTTCCATGGCAACAACAAAGCCATTATATTCTAAAGGCCAAGCCAGAGCTCCGCCCCCTCATCCTCACCACTGCTGGCATCTTATTGCAGCCTTCCAAAATAAACTTGCTGTCTAATGTAAATTCCGTATAATTAGAGATGAGCTAATCGGTGCCCCGCAGCTTTTGTGCAGCCCACGCATCATGCAGGGATTCTGGAACAGCGGTGGTGACCGATTGTTTGATGTCAGATCTTCCTCCCCCAGGGACTGGGAGCTGTCTCAATCCACATGCGCGGGACCCTCCAACCAGAAGTCCCCTGACTTGCCAGGCACTTGGGTAAAGCTTGGTCCACCAGAGTTACGGCTTTCTCTTGCCCTCCACGAAGAGGGATCGATGACTCTCTCGGTGTTGTGTTAGTGCCAGTCATTGGTGACTCAGCTGTCGTTCCCCCAACCCCAACCCTCTTTTCGCGCCCTGCTCTCCAGCTAAGATAGACGTGGGTTCAGCATACTGGGGGCTGGGGGCTTTGTTTCCATACCCCCTAACTTTCAGTCTAGACTTTAGCGGGTGGGACCACCAGGTTGTTTTTAAGACGTATGTTCTCAGGAAAGTCCACTCTCACAGGTGTATATGCTGATTTCCAGTGGAGGGGCGCCAGCCGATTAGGGAATGGCGTGAGAAGAACTAAGCAGCATACTTAGGACCCAGGGCTCCTTGGCATCTGCAAGGACCTGCAAGACAAGAGACTTGATAGGCTGGCCTGTCCAGGAGTCTGCTCCACTTCGATTTTTGCCCAACTACTCCTGAGGGACAGTGTGTTTTCTCCTATACGTCAGATGTACCTCAGACTAAGAGTCTCCTCTCTAGCTCCTCCAGGTTTGGGCTTCCTGCATTAGATGGCTGAGAACAGAGGCTGTGGGTGCCAGCTGGTGGCTCTCTTTAGGGATCCCTTTAAGCTTAAGACATGGGACAGCTCCTCACTGTTGCTCACCCAGGGACAATCCCTCATCTAGAGAATGATACCACATCTGCCATCAACTCTACACATACTGCACCTGCACACCAATGCAGGCTTGAGCCAGCATCTTTCCCTTCTAGATGGTGATGCCTCTCTCCCACTGGCCAGATTCCTCGGGACCTTTTCTCCCGCTGACCAATCACCATTCTACTAATGACCTCCCCCTCCACTTCACCTCTTTTGATCCCTATACACAGAACCTGTCTCCTGTCTCCCCTCTGATCCACCCTTCCTCCCAGCCTGTGTTCCTAAAGATGAGTGCCCCACATCCTCCCCATAGCCTGTCCCCACTCACTAGCAGTTTTCTGTCTACCATTGTAGTTTCCTCAGTCAGACCCTAATCTTCTTCTTCAACATTTGACAAAGACCAAGGTACTCTTCCATACAGGACCTGTCTGCTGTCAAAGATCTGCTGCCCCCAGATGATAGCCTGGCGTGCTAAGCTGTGGATATATCAGCACAGAAAACACGTACCCAGAGTTCCTCAGTGTGTAGGTTCTTGGCGAAAAGCCGCTCACCGTGAGGTGATCTGAAGCTGCAGACAGTGGCAAACTGCACAGATCCTGTGTTTTCTCATACGTACATGAGCGTGCTCACGACCAAGCTTATTCTGTAAGCTAAACACACGTCGGATCAACTGTGACAAGGGCTAAAACGGAGCAATCACCATGATATATTTGTTGGCGGTATGTGAAGGCACACGTTCCTCCAGAGAGTCTGGACAAATGCTAACATTTCTGGGCCTTTGTTGGTGACTCGAGCCCCAAGAGGTGTGAGCACTACAGACCGTCGTGCGTTCTTTTTGTATCTTAAGATCTCTTAGTGAGATGACTCAGTGTGAAGCCCACTGTTGCCCTTCCAGAGGAACCAAGTTCGGTCCCTGAGTTCAGTCCCCAGCATCCCACAACTACCTGTAACTCTAGTTCTGGGGGCTATTTTTTCTCTTTCTTTGTCTCCTTGGGCACCTGCTGTGCATACTAATGCACATGTACACACACACACACACACACACACACACACACACACACACACACACACACTTAATTCTTTCAAAGTTCTAGAGAAAGGGATCTTCTAGTAGGTAATTTAAAGAATGATGATTGAAACCTAAGTGTGCAACCTATCTGGGAAAGAAGTGTGCCCAGTCCAAATGCAAACCCCACCCCAACAGAAAATGTGTGTGGAGAAGCAGCCAGGAGCTTTGCATGGGGCTGGGTTGCGGGTGCAAGGGGTGCGCCGAAAATCAGCAAATTTTTCTGTGAAATCCTCATGCCCAGCAGGCATCAGATGTGGGGGCTACATTCTGTATTTTTAAAGTCTTTAGAATCCCTGGAGTTAGAAATGAAATCAACAGATTTCATCGCTTTTCTGGACCGGCAAGAAATGTGGCTGAATTTAAAAGTGCTGCTCGGAACCTGAAACGTGGGCTGAGAGAGCTTGGAAGGCAAGCCAGATATTCAAGGAGGGTCACGAGCGCGCTCAAACACTGACTTTTAGAACGTAATTGGCACATTGGTCTGATAATTGTACCTTGACATAAAATCTCTTCAACCACCCTCTTGCCTGTTCTGGTCTAGCCCTGTGCTCAACACATACAAAGCAATGTTGTACAGATGCCCTGGCTCTGGCAGTTGGGGAAATTTGAGGCTATGCTGCAGTAGGGCAGGTCACCACTGGTTGTACACTTACTCCAGTGTACGTCTCTCTGGGAAACATACTGCAAAGTGCTTAGATGGTTTGCCCAACAGGATTGTGATGGTTTGTATATATGGTCAGCCCAGGGAGTGGCACTATTAGAAGGTGTGTCCCTGTTGGAGTGGGTGTGTCCCTGTTGGAGTGGGTGCGGCCTTGTTGGAGTGGGTGTGGCCTTGTAGGAGTAGGTGTGTCACTGTGGGTGTGGGCTTTAAGACCCTCATCCTAGCTCCTTGGAAGTCAGTATTCTGCTAGCAGCCTTCCGATGAAGATGTAGAACTCTCAGCTCCTCCTGCACCATGCCTGCCTGGATGCTGCCATGTTCCCACCTTGATGATGATGGACTGAACCTCTGAACTTGTAAGCCAGCCCCAGTTAAATGTTGTCCTTTATAAGAGTTGCCTTGGTCACGGTGAAAAATAATGTTTGGCTCTGTTTGCATTTGTCAGAGGCAATTTTCGAAGTGGCGCTTCTGGGCAGGAGGTCTTGTCTGGGTTGGATTCTTAGATTTACTTCATGTTTCTGTCACAGGACTAGAGTCAGAAGGCAGCCATGACTCAGGACCTTCCAAACAGTGTAGCTCATTCACTGGCTTCAGCACACCACAGTGCGTGCTGGGCTCCCACACCACAGCTCTGCTGTCTAATCCTGCCACATGTCAGCAGAGGCCCTTGAGTGGACAGCCACACCCAACCGCTATGAGACTGCTGCCCTGTCACCAGTGGCACAGGCTGGGAGTGGGGCCTGTAGAAGGTTGGCTGGCGTTCCTGTCTCAACAGGGCACACGATGCTGGGGGGTGGGGTCTGGAGAAGATAATAATGCTAAACACCGTGTGACAGCCTCAGGCTAACCAGGAACTGGTGGGCCATAATATCCAGATGTCCAAAGCATTTGAGGTGGGGAGACTTCATGCGTTGGAGGAGACCTGTGTTAGCAGATGGGGCTAGAGTCAGAGCACCATGGCTGGGAAGCTGAGAAAGGGATGAGGAGAATGGGGAAGTGGCTGCTAGAGAGGTCCATGTTCTGATGATAAGAAACTAAAATTTTCTCTTTGATTTTAAAAATGGTGCAGCCATCTAGATGAGACATTCAAGTTCCATTTCTTCTTACTTCATTGTCTATATGTCTGTCTGCCTGCCTATGTATCTATCTATCTATCCTATATATATATAATCTATTTATCTGCCTATCTATCTATCTATCTATCTATCTATCTATCTATCTATCTATCTATCTATCTTTCTGCCTGCTTGCCTATCTACTTACTTATCTATCTGTCTGTCCATCTGTCTGTCCAACTGTCTACCCATCTATCTACCTATCTATCTATCTATCTATCTATCTATCTATCTATCTATCTATCTATCTATCTATCTTTCTGCCTGCTTGCCTATCTACTTACTTATCTATCTGTCTGTCCATCTGTCTGTCCAACTGTCTACCCATCTATCTATCTATCTATCTATCTATCTATCTATCTATCTATCTATCTATCTTTGTTTAGGACATCAGTCATGTGGAGGTCAGAAGGACAATCTGTAGAACAAGTTCTCTGTTTCCACCACGTGGGTTCCAGGCCTGGAAGTCAGGTCATGAGGTCATCAGGTTTAGTAACAAATGCCTTTACCCATGGAACCATCCCCAGTATTTAGGCGTGTGTGTGTGTGTGTGTGTGTGTGTCCTAATTGTATGTGTCCTAATTTTAGTCTCAAAATCATACCATTATCTTTTTTAAAAGAATTGTTTAGCTATGAAGCACTCACTTACACACCGGGGTAAACAAAAGTTCTGCAAACAGGTCTTGGCAGGAAGGGGAACCCAGGAGATGTCACATGGATGTTGCCACCAGGAGGAGAGAGAGTGTCATCCACAGCAGAGCCTGGAGGCGCCAAGGCCCTCAGTACCGCCCTGGGGTTGCACTGAGATGATGCTTCCCCGTCAGAGCCATCCTGTGCCCACAGAAAGCCGCCCTACCAGATATCTGTGTTTCTTGCACCTCGTAATCCCCACCATTACTTTTAGGTTGGGCTTACTATCATTCTTTTCCTGCGCACTGTGTCTTTGTTTATTGATACAGGATTCAAATATCATATCTCTATCCATTTTAAGTACGAAATCATACCAGGTGGTTTGGATTCCTGCCATATCAACGTTATGCAACGGTCGTTACAAATCCAGTTGGGGAATATTTCCTGCACCCCAGCGAGGTGTCCCGCACCCACGTAAGTGTTAATTCTCAGCCAGCGTGATCTCCACTGTGGAGGTGGAGGTTTCAGAATGGGTTCACTTTCTTAGAGACAAGGATGCAGAAGTTTGGCTTTGGGAGAACACCGATCCTCGTGGCAGACCCTAGCATTAAGCAGTTTGTTTAATTATTTCATCTACTCGCTCTGATGCCCAGCTTCCGAGTGCGATTAATGATGCCTACCTTTCGGGGTTGTTCTAATAATCACAGCTAACAAATGCAGGGGGCTCGGGGGACATCACAGAACCGTCTTGGTGCAGATACGCAGATGCGTTTGAGCAGTAGGGATTGATTAGCCTTGGGGACTGAATTCAGGGGGTCCATTGGCTTCTGTTTTGTTAAGTTAAGCTGCGGAACACAGAAGAAGGCAGCAATCTATTTGTGATAGATACTGGCTGCTTTAAATAATCCAATACGTTTTCGAAATCTGTTTTTATTTAATTTAAATTTCTCAAGAGTTAGTTCTCGGAAAAAAAAAATCTACCCAGAATTTCTTTCCAAAGAACTTTTCCAAATGGCTCCAATCCCTCTAGCTCTACCCAACTCTTGTCTGTACTCTACAATTTCGTCCTGCTTTCTTCTTAAATAGACCCCGGGGGAGGGGGAGAGGCCCTGTTTCCAGCTTTTCAGATTGGAATGGTTTTTCTCTTCTGGTTTGAGATTTAAGGCCCATAAAGTGCAGTTGCCATTTCCCGTGGGCACCTCGCATAGGCACCCTTCTCTCACGTTCATCGCCCCTGACACAAGTTCACAATACGCTATGTATCGGCCTAACCGACGGATACCTTGCTCTGTTCTGGTAGAGGAATTAGGCTGCTGGCAGGATACCTTGTTGGGCACTTGGAAACTAAATGTGAATGGCCACCAGGGGGCGCCATGCTCCCAGGGTCTTGTCTGGATCTTCTTTTGAGCAGTGAGAGCTGGGGAAGATTCTTGGGCATCCTTTCTCCGGGGCATCACAGGCGAGGGGGTTTTGTGACGCTTGAAATTTGGCAGGGTCTCTGGCCCCCCAGTGGAGGGATGGGGCCGCCTACCCATCTCAAGAGTTTTAACCCAGAATTGTTCCTATCTAAAGGAAATAGAGGGACAAAAATGGAGCCGAGACTGACGGAAAGACCACTCAGTGACTGCCCCACCTAGGGATCCATCCCACACGCAGACACCGAACCCAGACACTATTGCAGATGCCAAGAAGCACGGGCTGACAGGAGCCTGGTAGGCTGTCCCCTGAGAGGCTCTGCCAGCATCTGACCAATACAGATGCACATGCTCACGGCCAACCGTCGGACTAAACTTGGGGCCCACAGTGGAAGAGTTAGGGGAAGAAGCTAAGGGGGCTGGCAACCCCATAGGAAGAACAACAATGCTAACCACCATACTCTCCAGAGTTCCCAGGGAATAAATTACCAACCAAAGAGTACACATGGAGGGACCCATGGCTCCAGCTGCATATGTAGCAGAGGATGGCCTTATCTGGCATCAGTAGGAGGGGAGGTCCTTGGTCCTGTGGAGGCTCCATGCCCCAGCGTAATGGGATGCTAGAGTGATGAGGTGGGAATGAGTGAGGGGTGGGAGAAGAGCACCCTCATAGAGGCAAAGGGAAGGGGGATGGGATGGGGTTTGTGGAGGGGAAAATGGGAAGGGGGGACAACATTTTCAATGTAAATACATAAAATAATCAATAATAAAAACGCGTGGAATATTAAAATGATACATGGAAGAAAGAAGGAAATTCGGGGTCTCTCCATGGCTTCTGCTGTGATTGACTTCCTTGCCTTTCTTTTGTGTTCTTAATTTTTTTCTTTACTAAAATCTACTTGTTAAAGATTTTCCACCCTCTCTCCCTTCCCTCCCTCCCTCCCTCCCTCCTTCCCTTTCTCCCTCCTCCATCTCTCTTCAGTTGCCCAAGGGTGGCAGTGACTCTGGTGAGCTGGGTCCTCCCACATCAATCACTGGTCAAAGAAATGCCCCACAATGGGGTTGGGGATTTAGCTCAGTGGTAGAGCGCTTGCCTAGGAAGTGCAAGGCCCTGGGTTCGGTCCCCAGCTCCGGAAAAAAAGAAAAAGGAAAAAAAAAAAGAAATGCCCCACAAGATACGCTTACAGCCCAACTTGATGGAGTCAATCACCCAACTGAGGGTGCTCTTCCCAAAGAGTCTAGGTTATGTCAACTTGAAAACAAACAAACAAACAAACTAAGAAACCCAGCAAGCATGGGGATCTATGTTCCCGTCATATTCTCAGGGTGATTTTAATGTCCCCAAGTTTAAACCCTGAAAAGGTAGGATCTTCTCTAACAATGTGTCTCCTATCAGCTTTCTTCAAAACCCAGAGCCATGGCACAAGCCTTTAGAACACCAGAATATGCTCCCCCTGGGGCCTCCAAACCTTCCCGGGGCAGGGCAGAGCGCCTCTCCCTATTGACATTCAAGACATACCCGGGGACTGCTTTTGAGGCTCAAGAAAAGTGGTGTTGTCATAACCATTGTTATATCAACTATAAGACGTAACTGTTTTCCATTAAAAGCAGCGGACATCATGTCTGTCCCACTGGGTATGAGTAAATCACCGACTGGAGTCCTGGGGAGTAACTAGTGGAAACAGATCCTCTCATGGTTATGAAGGCCGCAAGTCAGGGCCCAAGATGCTGGCAGAGCTGGTCTAGGAGCAACTCTAGGAGAGACTGTCTTGGCCCCTTGTGGGTTAGCGATCAATCTTGGCACTTTTTGGCTTATGGCTTACCCGGTTCTGAGCTTGCTCCTCATTCGTCTGTGGCCGGTCCTCCCTGTGTGTCAGTCTCCGCTTCTTATCAGGCCACCAATCTCCCTGACGGCCTCATCTCAGCCAGTCATGCCTGTGAAGACCTCATTTCCAAGTAGGAAATGCTATTTCAGGGAGACACGGTTAGTCCCCAAGAAACAGCAGTTCCTACCATTGATCTATTTGCCTCTGAAGTTTACAACTCACTGAAAAACAAAAGCAAAAACAAAAACAAAAAACAAACAAGGAAAGGCTAAATTTAGTCTTGTCCTGAAAACTGAATCTGACCCAGGTATTTAAAGTCCACTCATCCCCTGAAGGCCATTTTATTTCTTCCCTTCTTCATGTCTCCTCAGAAGGTGGTCAGGGGTATCGAGAGTTGGCTGGGCTAACATGACTCCATAGTCAGAGAAGACAGAACCGAGTCAATGGTCCCTGGGTCCCTTCTAGCTTCTGCTGTGGATAATGACTCCTCACCCTTGAAGTTCCACTGAAGTTAGTCCCGGGTTTTATATGCTGATTTATATGCTGATTTATATGCTTCTGATTTTATATGCTGGTACCATCTACGAGAGTCCAGAAATACCAGCTGTTATCTGATGTTTAGAAATATCTTCCTAGCCACAAAGACTGTCTTCCAGGTTCTCCATTATTTTATTAAAGAAGATGAGGAAATCAGTGTGAAACTGAAAGCTTGTCAGTGACCTTTCCGTTTCTGTTAGCCATCAACCTTCCATCCTGGAGGAGACAACCCTCATGCTTCATTCTGTCTGCAAGAGAACGAGACATGAGGACAAGGGAAAGACCACACAGATAGAGGGTGTTCTGCGTGATAAACCAAACTGGGCTGACTGGCTCCAGACAGGGCAGTTGACAGATCATAGTATGCTTTTAGAGGATGTGCAAGCAAGAATTGTTTCACATCCTAAAGGAAAGGCCATCCAGAGACTGCCCCACCTGGGGATCCATCTCATATACAATCACCAAACCCAGACACTATTGCGGACGCCAAGAAGTGCATGCTAACAGGAGCCTGATATGGATGTCTCCTGAGAGGCTCTGACAGAGCCCGACACATACAGAGGCAGATGCTCGAAACCAACCATTGGACTGAGAACAAGATCCCCAGTGGATGAGTTAGAGAAAGGACTGAAGGACCTGAAGGGGTTTGCAACCTCATAGGAAGAACAACATTATCAGCCAACCAGACCCCACAGAGCTCCCAGGGACTAAACCACCATCCAAAGAGTACACATGGAGGGATCCATGGCTCCAGCTGCATATGTAGCAGAGGATGGGCTTAGTGGGGCATCAATGGGTGGAGACTCCCTTGTTCCTGTGAAGGCTTGATGCCCCAGTATAGGGGAATGCCAGGGCTGTGAGGCAGGATGGAGTGGGTGGGTGGGTGGCTCGGGGAGCATCTTTGTAGAAGAAGGGGGAAGGCAGTATGGGATAGGGGGTTTCCAAAGGGGATAACATTTGAAATGTAAATAAAGAAAATATCCAATTAAAAAAAAAAGAACTGAAAGGAATTTGTCAAAGTACCAGGACAGGCAGGCAGCATGGCTGCTCTGGGTTAGTCTTGGTGGTTCTCCCATATTTAGAGGTTGGCTTCCTGAGCTTTGTCTGGGAGAGCTTCAGCCGGAACCAATGCTAGCACCTTCTTAGGGTCGCTTGCTCATTGTTACATAGGCTGGGCCAGACTTGCTAATGGCAGAGGTTTTCTCAGGGGAAGCAGGGGTGGGGAAGGTCCCCTGAGACTAGACTTGGTCTGGCACAGTTGCTCTTCTGAGGCTTCTCTTGGCTAGAGATCCCAGCCTGGGTTTTATGGGAGGGAAACTGGACTTCCTCTCTTGGGAAGTCATCTTGGGAAGTAGTACAGTAGTATCCCCTGGTGGACATGTTAGAATCTGTACTGGAACCAATCTACTATGCGTGACTTCCATTTCCAAAATGCTACACTGGTAGCTAAAAGGAGACCTTAGTAATGTCCCCCCCCCCCCCCCCGAGAGATGGCTCAGTGGTTAAGAGCACTGACCGCTCTTCCTGAGGTCCTGAGTTCAATTCCCAGCAACCACATGGTGGCTCACAACCATCTGTGATTCTGGTGCGTCTGAAGACAGCTACAGTGTACTCAAATAAATTAAATAAATCTTAAAAAAATTTTTCCCTCGTAGTCCTTGTGATTGCGTCATGCACACGTGTAACATAAATGTTAGCCCCATTTAGTGTGCACAGGGGGTTTTATCATGTACACGGGCAGCATGAATGTTAACTAGATTTGCTGCAGAGAAACTAGAATTAAGAAACCACTGAGCTAAGATTTTTAAATTTCAAGGTGGCACTATCTTTCCCTTTCGGTAAAATTTCTTCTTCTTGTCTTCCGATTCTCCCGTTGGAAGGAGAAAGCGGGTTTATTTTATTTTGTTTAGAGATAACAATCGGCACATCCCCCCACCCCACCACCACCACTGTACCATTAACTTTTGAGCTCTGAGCTGCAGTTCCAGGCTCCTACCTGAAACTCTCACAAGGCTTCCAAGGAGCACCTCTCCTTAGGGGATTTGCCTTTTGAATTTCTACACTAGTGCTCAGAAGGACCATCTAGAGTTTACCCTACTCCACTACGAGAGGAGTTTACCACGCTTTCCTATGCGCTAGCTAGCTTCCGACTCTGTGGATTCCTGTTTCGATTTGCCGGGAGCCCAGGAGACTCTTAACTCATTGTGCTGCTGTTTGAAGAAACCGGAGCAAGTCAGAAAGATCCAACTTGATCTTGAAATCCAAAGCCAATAATCAATTGGGTGCCCTTAACCACCATCCTAGCACTAGACTCTCGCTGGCTGCTTCTCACAGTAAGAAATATACTTTCTGCTAAGAGGGTTGTTTGTTTTTGCTTTTCCACACTAAGTTTCTATAGACTCCATGTTGAAGTGTCCCTATATCTTTTATGGCCTCCCCAAGATGCTTGAAGGCCTATCTAGGTCACGGCAACCACTTGAGTCTTAAGGCATAGCTCACTCTCATCTGGAGAAAGGCTGTGTTCTGGAACATTCTTTCCAAATTTTAGTTTAAAAGCCAAGCCTTACTGAAGCTCCAAACATGTAGCCTGGGATATAAATTCTTTTGATGGTTTTTCAGAAAGGCTAGTGGATAGCGGAGGTCATGGTGTGGTTCTGTGGTCCCTCTGTTGGCAGGAGAGGAAGCCTGAGACAAGGGCAAGAGGATTCACTGGGTATGGCTGCAGGCAGGGCAGGATCCTGGAAAGAAACTATGTGGAGGGTGAGCTTGAGAAATCAGTTTCAAGGTTGTAACTCAGATTCATCTGTCCCAAGCTCTAACCCCAGCCCTGCCTTACCTGTAAGTGAGTCTCAACTACAGGGAGACCTCCCCCAAGTGAGACATGAGATGGAATTTGTTTGATGTAAATGCAAGAGGTTTATTTTTCCAGCATGTCAGGGTCGATCCTCAATCAACCCTTCGTGTCAAGTGACTAGAAGGCGACCCTGGATGACTATAACAGGCAGTTTTTATACTTATTAGGGGTACAGGTTACATCAGCAAGGTTAGAGTTTACACTTATTGGCTAAGCATATTGACCTTCGAATCTATTGGCTAGCAAGCATAAAACACACATTTGAACTCTATCTGGGACCAGGGGTCAAGTGACCATCAGTACGTCCTGCAGTTTTTCAAGAATGTCCAAGAACTGTGGGTGGAGAACAGAACTTGGCCTAGCCTTAACCCAAGGGGGCAAGCTGGTATTTGGCCTAATCTTGACCTGAGGCAGTGGGTGTAAAGCTGGAGAAAGCCCCTAGGGTCCTTCATACCAACAGATGCACTAAGGACATCCACTACCCAGAATCCCTTGCAGCTACTACGGATTCGTGGGCATCCTTTTGTGTTCTTCCTTCTTTGCACTTGTCATATGGATGTGAGGCTCAGAGGTCCTGTGTGTCTGTGAAGAGCACAAACCACAAACATGGGCAGAAGTCTGTGTCCGGGGGTTCACCTTACCAGCATCCTGTCCTGGCCCTCTGTGTTAAAAGTGTATGCTAATCAAGAGCTGTTTGGTTTCTTCTCTCTCCTCTTCTTTTTCCCCATCCTTCCTCTCTCTTCCTCCACCTCCTCCTCCTCCCCCTCCTCCCCTTCCTCCCCTCCTCTCTCTCCTCCTCTTCCTACCCATCCTTCCTCTCTCTCCTCTTTTTTTTTCTTTCTTTCTTTTTTTTTTTTTTTGTGCCTGACACAGCATCTACCTTTCTACACATTGCAGCTGAGCGCACAGACTCTGGAGTCACACAAGCTGGGTTCAAATCCCCACTCCGCCTCTTGGTTGCTGAGGAATTTGAGGGTGGGATTTAACTTCTTTCCGGATCATTTACCGATGACTGGGTAAAGTAAGGGTGGGAACAGCTATACTTCACAGGGCTGCTGCCAAAACAGAAGAGAGAGTGCTGGCACAGTGCCTAGTGGAGACCCATGGCTCCATAACTGGCAGGGCGGTGACAGGGACTCACTCACTGCCAGCCCTGGTGCTCAGAACAGTGAGGTACGGTCCTGGTCCTTTAATACTACCCTCCACGGACAGAGAGACTGGCCGAAGCCAGAGGAGGGCCTGCGTGCACGCAAGAAGGCGGCTGGAAGCCAGCGGCAGATCCGTCAGCCTGTCTTACTCTGCCACTTTTCCATCTTGGCCACAGTCCCTGGGCTCCTGTGTGCCAGCGTGTTCTCTCTCTCTCTCTCTCTCATTTATGTAACTCATCACCACGTCACATCTGTGTGTTCTGTTGATGCCATTTAAATTCTGTGACTATTTAATACCAAGAACATCTAAAGGGAACATTCTGAGGGACTTGGAAAAATCCAATTGTTCTCTTGGTAATTGGGTTTGTAGGAAACGGCGAGGGTAGTATCCAGAATAGAAGGCTTTTAAATGAATCATCCCTGCGCTGCTGCTGAGGCTGGGGACGCGGTGTGGGGTGGGGGAGTGGGGAGTTGGGGGGTGGGGAGGTGGGGTTGTTGTTGTTGGTGGTGGGGTGGTGGGGTGGTGGGGTGAGGGTGAGGGTGGTGGGGGGATGGGGTGGGGGGATGGGGTGGGGGGATGGGGTGGGGGGTGCTCAGTCCCTCAGGAGGTGGCAGCACACAGCACACACCCCTGCTTTGGTCAGGAGAGGCCCAGCCATGTGAGACAGAGAATCCAGAATAACAGCAGCTCAAAACTCTGGGTCACTTGCTCCTCGTGAGGAAGCAATGTGAAGACAGCTCACTCCTGGCAGGGGCTTCTGAGAGTCTCCGGGAAGCCAGACTTCCTGGGTCTCCCTGTTCTGCCAGCCTTGGGGCATGACGTCCTCTTGTGGAGCAACAAGCTGCCAGACACCACCACCATTCCCGTCCATGTTCCTGTTTCCCTCAAGCTGCCTTCCGGGAGACACGTCCCACATCACACACTTATCTCACACCAGTGGTCACTGTACGTAGTCATGTGACCTCTTCAAGCTACGCTGGACACTGAGACACTGGTTCTTTAGCTGCCTGTTTGTCCAGTTGGTATACGATCTAGCCTGGGCTAGGAGGACACAGGATGGGTACTGGGCTAACCCATCAGATTCCACGATCCATGTCCGGAGGTGAATCATATCCTCTTCTCTGCTCAAAAGTATCTTTTCATTTTTAAAATAATTAAAATAATTATAATTTCTGAGAACTATGTACATCTGTATCACCCAGCTTCCGTGCCCTGCCCCTCTCCCATTTTTCTCCTTCTGAAATTCTTGACTTCTTCTTTAATTATTATTGTTACACGGGGGTCATATCTGAGATACACAGCAGGGGAGGGCTGCTGCAGAACGGACCACACTAAGAAGGTCTTAGTAAAGGAAAACAGAGGATTGGGAAAAAGGACAAGACAGAGTTAGTCCTCAGAGGTCACTAGGGCTGGGGTCTGTTCAGAATTAGAGAAGTCTGGCTGTATGAGAGGTTGTCAGAAACACACACACACACACACACACACACACACACACACAGGCATACACGCACGCACACACACACTCACATCTGAAGGTTTGCCAGAAACATCCACACAGTGTGTTATGGTCATAGTGACTTTACTAGTGTAAAAGGCAAAAGGTTGAAGGTTAAACTTATTAAAGAAGGGAGCTCCCAGGACTCTCCCACAGAAACCAGGTCTGAGAGTCTGGCCTCCTCTCCTGTGGACAATGCTAGATCCTTCCAGCTCTGACGGGTGGCAGCACACACATCTCTGCTCAGCAGGCACTTCCCCAAGCCTTGAGGTCTAGGACATTCTTCGGACGGGTGATGCGTGGATGTGAGCAGGCAGTACCTGAGTGACTGGCCCTCACCTGTCCAGGCCAACATGCAGAGTGGCTCAAGGGGTCCATTCTAAGTCTTGTTGTTGCATAAAATGTGTGGGGACCAAGACTGAGGTGTTCAGACACTTCTTATCAAAAAGGGTGAAAGGTCAGCTCCCAGAGGTGAAAGGTCAGTTCCCAGGAGCTGGTCCAGCAGTTCAGTCAGAGTTAAGCTTTCACTTCCCCTTCCCGAACATACAAACCTTGGGAGAACTAGGTGCTGACTGTCACAGGGGCAACTCAGTGAGCTGACTTATCCCTGACAAGGCAGAAGTAGGTGTTGGAGGATTTTCTCCTGACACCCATCCAACCCAGGAGTGAAAGCACCATTTGGGACTCACCCGGCCTTCACCCAGATCTCAGAGCAAATGGCTTTGTGGCATTAAATAGTTCCACTGATGAGCTGGAGAGATGGCTCATGGGGGAAGAGTGCTTGCTCCGTGAGCATAAAGTGTTCAGATCCCAACACGCACACAAATGGTGGGCTTGCCTGAAAGCAGCCCTGGGCCATTGGGGTTGGGAGGGCAGATAGGAAGATCACTCTTGTGAACCTGCCAGCTTACGTTCTGATTCAGTGAGAGGCCCTGTCTCAAAGGGATGGGGATGCTTGTTCTCCTGTGCCTCTGTGTGCATGGGTACACACACACACACACACACACACACACACACACACACACACAGGCACATACACAGACACACACAGATACACACAGACACACAGAGAAACACACATGCGCACAGATACAAACAATACACACAGATACACAAATGCACACACAGATACGCAAACAGGGAAATACACACAAACACATACATACACACATACACATGCACACAGATACATAGATGCATATGCACATACATAGGCACACACAGAGTTACACTCACACACACACAGATACACACATAGAGATGTACACATAGACACGTGCACAGAAATATACACATGCGCACACACACATAGATACACATATGCACATGCATACACATAGACACAGACACCCACCGAAATACACACATGCACACACAGGTGCACATATACAGATGCACACATAGATGTACACATAAATATACACAACATGCACAGGAAACTATAGAAACACACAGAGACACACAGAGACACACACAGATACACACAGAGACACACACACAGATACACACATGCACATGCACACACTCTGATACACACACACACACACACACACACACACACACACACACACCATTGCTTCTCAGAGTCCTGAGCATCTCATATTGACTGTAAACAAGAATTACTGTATCTTGTACTACTGTGAGGATGAGCCCAAGCCCATGCCCCCAGTTAGGGAAAACTATTGTTGACATCTCTGCTCCATAGATGCAGTCTTCTGCAAGTCTTCTACACAGAACCGTGTGGATCTGGCCGAGCCCCAACTGTTGACAAACATGTGCTTAGCCAAGGAGGGGCTCAGAAAAAGGCTTCCCTTTGAGATCCCGAGGCCCTCCATCTCAGCAGAAACGGAAATCTCATCTCCTCTCAGCCAAGCTCCCTGAGCTACTGCTTACCCTGAGATCAGGAGGGAGAAGCTGTGATCCTACCTTCTTCTTTCCTGTCTCTGACCGGTGCTCACCAGTGTTTTCTCTTGTCCAGAATCACCTCAGATAAGCTGTACCCCAGAGGTGAGTCTTCCCAGTTCCTCAGCTGCTTCTCTGGAGGAAGAAGCCCCACCATTGTGTGTTGAGTGTCCAGACAAACAGGACTCAAGGATTCTAGTGTCCCTGTTCCCTCTTGGGCACTATTGCTCCTATGATTTTGGAAAAGCCAGCTTTCTTCTTCAACTCTAGGAAAAAGGACAAGGGTTGGCAGAATTTCCTTCTCCCTTTGTTTTGGGCCTTTCAGTCTTAATAGGCACATAGTAGTGTGTTTGTGAGTGTGTGTATGTATGTGTTATGTGTACATATGTGTTATGTGTGTTATATATGTTGTGCATGTTATATGTAGTGGTGTATGTATGTGTGTATATGTGTTAGTGTGTTATATATGTTGTGCATGTTATATGTAGTGGTGTGTATGTGTGTATATGTGTTATGTGTGTATATATAGATATGGTGTGTGCATATGTGTTATGTGTGTATATGTGTTATATGTAGTGGTGTATGCATATGTGCGAGTGCGTGTGCGTGTGTACATGGAATTACACAATGATTTGTCTTTCTCGTCTGACTTCTTTTGTTCAGCATCAGTATTCTGAGAATCATTAATGTTACCACATGCACCAGCAACTCTTTTCAATGCTTAATGGTTTCTACTCTGCGGACATACTACAGTTTGCTCATCCGTTCAAATTTCACATCTTTCTCCAGTCTGTGGCTCTCACACAAATAATGACCATGAACTTAGCTTTCTTCAGGGTAAACATCTGGAACAGACCAGCTGAACCTCAAACGTAGCTCTTTCCTTTCTTCCTCTTCCTCCTCTCCCTCCTTCTCTTCCTTCTCCTCTGAGGGTTTTACTATGTAACCCAGAGTGACCACATTATGTTGACCAGGTTGGCTTTGAACTCACAGAGGTTTGCCTGCCTCTGCCTGGGATCCAGTGGTTGATCTGGACAGACCTCGGGTTTTACCCACTGTAACAGGTATGCAGGGGCATATACATATCTTTGCCCAGTTTTTACCTTTTCTTGTTGTTGGCTTTGGAGACTTCTCTCTGTAGTCTGTAATTGTACGTACCCCATTCTCTTAATGGTGGTTTCCAGCAAGCAAAAGTTTTAAATTATAACCATGGCTAATTCAAAAATTAACAACCCATCCTGTACTCACTTCTAGGGTATCTCATCCAAGCAGCTGTTCCTTAAACCAAGACCTCAGGGTTCCTCCTGATGTCTCATAGCTTTATGTCTCACCTGCAAGCTTTTGGCCCACTTTAAGTTGAGGCTCCAATGGAATTGTTTGCTTTGACCTGTGTAGACCCAGCCGTTCTTGAGCCATTTGTTGAAGATTTTTTTTTTCTTCTCTTGTGGCAGGGCTGAAAGCTGTGTCTCCACACCGGTGGGCTCTGTTCCTGCTGTCTCTGTTCTGTTCCACAGTTTTATTTCTGGGCCAGCAATAGATTGCCTTGGGATCTGTGACTCCAGAAAGTGTCGAGCATACACACTGTGCTCTTCCCACTTCATCATCGCTTGCTTTCCAATTAGCTTTGTCTGTCCTGCGTGCTGTGGTTTTCTAGGAGGAGACTGGGCTTAATTGCTTGGGAGTAAATGAAGAAGCTCGTTCAGTGTGGCTGTCGGATTACACTGGCTGTCTCACGACAGGAAGCTTGAACAAACCTGCAATGACGCAAATATTTTCGGGTCTGAGTCCGAAGGAACCTGATGTCTGGGGTTGTCCCTCTCTGATGAATCAAAGGACTTTCAAATCCTTGGCCAGCCAGTACAAGCCAGCCATTGATATGGGTCACTCTGAGTGGAACCTGAATGTTGTTCTTCATGTACTCTCTGCTGACCAGACACTGAGAGTCAGAGCTAAAGGAGGCCCCAATCTCTACCTCTGGATTTTCACAGATTCCCAATGACTTCCTACAAGAGCAGTGTATTAATTCCTTTCATGTTGCTATGAAAACAGCACGACCCAGAGCAAGTTATGGAAATTTCATTTTGGCTAGGGGTTCCAGAGAGATAAGAGTCTGTCATGGCTGGGTAGAAGCATGGCGGCAGGAGGCAGGCGCGGAGGCAGCAGGGCGGAGGCAGGCACCAAAGCAGGCACCAAGGCAGGCACCAAGGCATGGCAGCAGGATACAGTCACTGAGTCTGGTGCTGAGGCAGGCACAGAGGCACACACTGAGGCTGGGGCAGAGGCAGGAGCGGAGGCAGCAGGCACGGAGGCAGGAACAAAGGCAGGCAAAGGCAGGCACGGAGGTGGGATGCAAGCATGAAATGGAGAGCAAACCGGAAGCGGATGAGGCTGTAAACGTTCTGTGGACCAATCCAGGAGGAGTAGGGGTGAATACGGTCAATGTACATTGTCTGAAATTCTCAAAGAATTGTCTTAGTTTAAAAAGTCACCTTCGGCAGCTCACGGTGAGGCTGGCTTTCAGTACCCACTTCTTCTGCTGCCCCATCAGTTTGCTTCGGTTGACTGACTCCCATGCTGCCCTTTGATCCTTTCCTTGCGTCTCATGGCCTCTCCCACCTCAGCAGAGATATGTCATTTAATGAGGGGCCATTCTGAGAATCACATCCTCAGGCCGCATGGATGCCCGCATTCATGCCTCGAGGGCAACCACTTCTGATGGCCTCCAGGCAAGAGACACAGTTAAACACAGGCATGGAGGACACAGCACACTGCTTCATGGTACACCTTTTAGTAACAGATGGAGAGACAAACTGCTAAAGATGTCCGTTCTGCACTTCCCTCCTGACAGCACCATAGGTTTGTTTACACCCCATCCCCAGTCAGGTGAATCATCTGCACATGACGTTACCATGGCTACCCTGTTACTAGGCAAAGGATCTCCACTACACCCTCCAGGCACTGGGGCTTGTGGTCCTTGTGGTCCATGCTTTCCTAAGCCTTGATGCTCGTGGTTGTGTGTCACTTTCCTGGGAAGAATGCATTGGAGGGTGGCTCCCATGAGTGTGTCTTTCTTCTTTTAAAGGTTTATTTTTATGTGTTTTTGCCTGTGTGCATATCTGCGCTCCACTTGTGTGCCCTGTCCACAGAGGCCAGAGACGGCCTTGGATCACGTGGTGCTGGAGCTTAGAGACTCTGAGCTGCCTTATGTGGGTGCTGGGAGTAGAGCCAGATCCTCTACAGGAGAAGCAAGTGCTCTTCACCGCTGAGCTTTCCCTGTAGCCCTGGACTGTGCCTGTCTTAATAAGGCTTACGTCAAACACACAGCTTAAAGTCAACGTCCATGTTGGTGACCAGGCAAACAGATGTTGCCGAGGGCCTGACTCTGAACCCACGAATGAACATCTTAAAAGTATGTTTTGCTAGATTCCCATGACGGTTCGTGCAGTTTCTTCAGGTTTACTATAGATTAGGAGAAACAGAACTCTGCGCTGTAAAAGAGTGGCGTCCCCAGAACCTACTGAGGAACCTTCCATCAATCAGGCCTAGAAAAAGCCAGCACAGAGACAAGGCTCACTGGCTTCATCTGGGCAGTGGAGCTGGGGGTTAGGGCGGCAGGAAGGAGGGGAGGGCCCGGAGAGTGTGATTGTGAGAAGGTCACTGCTGAAGGCACCTCGGGTTCAGGTCCCGTTGGGGATGGAGTCGAGAGCACCTCAGCTTCATGCCAGCCGGAGGGAGGAAGCTATGGCACCTCTCATGTGCCTCCATCCTCCATCACTTGACCTCTGCCCCGGAAGTGTCGGTCCCCTGACATCCCAGTCTGCAGGTGACCTGTAAGGTTGGCCAAGCCCGGCGGGTGGGAGATAGGGGGACATCTGCTGCTCTGAGGAAATGCCGCTTGAGCCTCTGAGAAACAGTCAGATCCTCTGTAAGGCTCTGCACAATTCTCACCTCTTTAAGCATCACCATGGCAACGCACAAAATAGGAATCGTTAAAATTCCAGGAAACGCAGTGGACTATAGTGGAAAGATCTGCATTTCCCTCTGACGAGGCAGGGTTGTGGAGAAATCCAACACTGAGGCAGATTCTTTAGGTCTCCACTCTGCATGTATGTCCGGCTGGCCCACACCCTCTCCCTGGGTCTTGCATGACTGTAATACGATATTTGAGTCAGGAAATCGATAGCGAGGCACTGTAGTGGATTGGGTCTCATCAGATCTGCGTGCCCTTGTTTACTACGTCTGTGTGTGTATTTGTGTATGTGTGATCTCTGTGTGTGCTTGTGTGTGTGTGTGTGTGAATGTGTGTTCTATGTGACTTTACCCTGTGTGATTTTTGTGACTGCCATGATGATGGTACAGGATAGTCCCCTCCAGGATGCCTGTTTTCTTACCTTCCTGATGGTCATTTGGGTTTTGTTTGTTTGTTTGTTTGTTCATTTGGTTTTTTGTTTGTTTGTTTGTTTGTTTATTTTTTGCCCACTCGAGACAAACCTACACCTTTCCGGGAAGAAAGGATGATCACCTCCATCAAACCTGTAGGGCATTTTCTTGATTAATGATTGGTGTGGGAGGGTGGCCTGGTGGTCCTGGATCGTATGAGAAAGCAGGCTGAGCAAACCTTGGAGACCAAGCCAGGAAGCAGCACCCCTCCACGGCCTCTGCATCAGCTCCTGCCTCCGGGTTCCTGAGGGCTTCCCTCAGTGATGGGGTGTGACTGGCAAGCCAAATCAATCCTTTCTTCCCTAGGCTGCTTGGGTTAGTGTTTGACCACAGCGACAGAGAAGCAAACGGTGTCAGCTGTTCCTCACAGAACAGCATTGCCATTTCACCAACAGTGCAGAACTATGCATGCAACCTGGGAGGTGGCTTGTATTTCTGCTCAGCTTAGCCTTTTGTGGTTAGTGTGCGTGTCAACTGTTTGTCCGTTTTTTCTACCGGCCGACCGGATGTCCTAGCCTAGCTTCGTTTAATAACTCACGCACAGCAGGAGCTATAGCTTACAGGGCGACCAATTGGTGACTTCAAACAAAGCTGCTAAGAACGCTGCTTTTAAGTGGTGAAACTTTTATTTCTCCGTCATAAATGTTCATACATGTTAGGTCACATGTCAGGTAATGTGCTTAGTTTTATGAAAAACCGCCACCCAGAGAAGCTGCTCAGAAGTGTGTTTGCCTGGTGCTGTCTGCTGACCTAGTTCTCCTTCATCTCCAGCGCTTTGTAAAAACAATTATTATATTTGCTTCGTGTGTATGAGTGCTTTGCCTGCAAGCATGCATGTGCATCACATATGAGGTGCCTGCACATGGCTAAAGGGGACACTGGATCCCCTGGAACGGGAATTATAGACGGCTGAATCACCGTGTAGATGCTGTGAACTGAGCTCAGGTCCTGTGTGAGCGCCCTTAACAAATGCACGGTATCTCCAGCCCCTCTCCGCGGTTAACCTTGCTGTGTTCTGGGTGTGTGGGGGAGGGCAGGGAGTTATAGGAAGGCAGGGAATCCTAGGCCTCTCAGGCTGAATCCCCTACAGTCCTTGCTTTGCCAAGAGCCATTGTTGGTATTCTGTCTAAGCTCCACCCCCACAGCTACCTGGCAACAACAGAGTAAGCTCCGCCCACAGTTGCCTGGCAACAGCCAGCTGTGCCTGACTATAATGCCCCACCTCCTTTCTCTCTTGCTCTTTGTTCTCTTCTCTTCCTCTCTTCCCCTTTGCCCCTTCTCTTCGCCCCCCCCACTCCTCCCCCTATGCTCATGGCCAGCCTTTCCTCTCTTCTACGCTTCTTCCATTAAACCTCTCCACGTGGAACCATGCTGTTTTGGTGTGTTCTGTCTGGACGTGGGCTGAGATTTAAACCCCAACACCATTCCTTTTACCCAGAGACAAGGTCAGGTATGAGAAGTTTTTGATGTGAGCAGAAAAATTGCATATGATGAACATCTTTGGGGTAGAAAACCAAAAGTCAGTCCTTGATTAGAAGATGGAAAGGGAGAGAAGCTGAAGGGTGAGAGAAACCCAGGGAGAATACTGAAAACAGCCATCACTCATAACACGCCACAGACATTGGAATAATTTGTAGGACAGGCTATAGACTTAGACTTTTTCAAAACCTACTTTATTTAAGGTTCTTAAACGCGTCAGCCTCTCTTCTAACCCACCGACCCAGAGGTAAGGGGAAAAGAAGGCTAATATATAAAAAGGGTGCTGTGGACATGTTTAGAAGTAGTTCCTTGGGGCTGGGGATTTAGCTCAGTGGTAGAGCGCTTGCCTAGGAAGCGCAAGGCCCTGGGTTCGGTCCCCAGCTCCGAAAAAAAGAACCAAAAAAAAAAAAAAAGTAGTTCCTTGGGGGGCAATTCCACTTTTTGTTGTCAGGATTCCAGCGGTCCAGTTCAGTAGCAAACACCAAACTCAATAGCAAATCAGGAGTGGTGGCTCAATCCAGCAGAAACAGCAAGGCATGATGAGTTGGTGGAAGTAGCAAGAATCAGCCAGAATACCACGAGAAGTTCTTTGGTGCATTTCTCTCTACAAAGTGAAGACCAGTGAAGACCAGCAAAGACCAGGGAAACATGGAGTAGCAATGCAATAGCATCCCCTCACTGTCTGTGGGGTTCCGTTTATATTCTGTCTAAACATCACCAGCTCTCCCAAGGGTCTGTTTTCAGGAAAAACATCACATACCCTCTCATAAGACAGCTTCCAGAGAAACACCACAACTGCATGGTTAAAAAACCAGACATTTTCACTTCAATGGACTAACCTGTGTGAAAGAACCTTTGTGCTGGCTCCGGACTGCTACCCACTTTGAGTGATTTACCAGAACAATGTGATTTGGGTTGAGAAGGAAACATTGTACTCTAGGTTTTGAAGTAATCTTAGATAATCTATTGACACTTTGTAAACAACATAGCTGACACCTGGGACAAGCTACTTTGTAAAGTCACCTCAGGGGCCAAACACTGGCCTAGACTGCAGCCACATAGATTACATCTAAAGGAAATTTCAGTATGAATGTGTTGTATCTGGGTCACCTTTGTGTAAGGGGGAGCCCTCTACCTAGTCCAGTTCACAGAACAAACACTAGAGGGGTGGACATAGCTCTGTGGATAACTCCTGTTCACAGACATCCTCTTGTGTTCAGATGAGGGGGAAGGCTCAGGAGGACAAAGGGAGCCTCCCATGAACAAACAGACAGATTAAGCAGAGAGGGTTTTAAAATAGCAAGACTTAAAATGAGTCAATGTTAATTGAATACTGAGTAAGGAGAGGTTGGGAGTAAATTGAATGAGCGAGCTTGGGGTTCCGGATAATTCCTTCATGACGAGAAGGGAATTGTTAAGAACTGGATGCAGGTCAGGGTAGGGAGAGAAGCCTCCACTGTGGAAATAGTCAATGGAAGCCATTTCGTTGGGTGGGAGAAACCTCACCCTGGTGGTTTGTTGCTCATACATTTCCATCGACTTTTAAAATGCTACTAAACCCGTGTGTTTACAAGCTTATAAAGTATTTATAAACTGTGCAAAGAAAGCAAGTTATCACTTGAAGGTCATTCCTCAACCCAGACTGGTTTGATCTGTGCTAGTGTGAGAACTGTGCATTCAGCAGAGACTGCACTTTGAATCTGGGCCACTTGAGTGCCAGGCTGGACATTCAGTCACCAGAGGAAGCACCTGCCATCCCACCGTGTGCTGTGTTGCTAAGCTGTGGAAGCCATAGCACATTTCCAATTTCAGTGTGTTTATTGGATGTAACCCAATGTGAGTCAAGAACAATTCACATATCCATAGATTACATTTGCATAGGAATTAATAAAGAATTTAAAGTATTAAAGTATTAAAGTATTTAATTTTTGATTGCATCATGTCATTAGGTTATATTATTATCTTGCCTGGTAAAATTTGGAATTCCTATGTCAACTGAAATGTTGACATATGATTTTTCCTTTTAATATCTAGTGTGAAATGGTCAATTGAAGAAGTTGGTATCAGTTGGTTTCCCAAATTTTTGCTCTTTCTTTTCTAAATGGCCAGCTTCACCAAAAGTTATTTCTATTTAAACAGTTTCACCATTTTGATCATTGGGATATTGTTTCTTAAAACAGAAACAAGCTTATTGTCTGTCTGTCTGTCTGTCTGTCTGTCTGTCTGTCTGTCCTTAGGGCTGCCAATCACGCCCTTTGCCTGTTTCTTATGTGAGGGGCACAGCTTTGCACCAATTTTATTCTTTTTTTTTTTTCTGAAACAAAAATCTTCCTGTGGGGACCAGGCTGCCCTGGAACTTGTGGTCCCCCTGCTCCAGCCTCTCAGCGATGGGGTTGTAGCAGTGTGCCATCTCATCTGACTTACTTCAGAAGATTCGAACCTTAAATATCTTCACCGTTTGCTGTGCTGCCGTTTGTTCTGGCTGTTGGCCTTGGACTCTGCACATGCGCTTACTGTGTTAGTGAATTTGGAGGCTACTATATTCTTCTTCCATTTGCTTGAATGTGTTTGGTTTTAGGCAGTGCATTACTGTTGCAACCCCTGCCACTGTTAACAGAACCGAGGACCAGCACCACTCTCAGACCCTGTAATTTACTCACTGTAACTTCTTCTTTTTTTTTTTTTTCCCTTTTTTTCGGAGCTGGGGACCGAACCCAGGGCCTTGTGCTTGCTAGGCAAGTGCTCTACCACTGAGCTAAATCCCCAGCCCCTCTCACTGTAACTTCTAGTTTGGTCTTTAAACAATTACGCCATTTAAGTTTGCAATTCATTTTGGTAGAAGAAACCAGGAAACAACTTTGGCATATTGTGTTGTCCTTTACATTACTAAAATAGCCATCAGGGTGGTTAAAGACCAATACTGTTACATTTCAACAGTGAATACATTTGCACACATTGTATACATACTGCCAGATGCTATCACGCACACCTGGGCTGGGGCCCCTGTGTGAATATCACCATTTAGGTGCTTAAAAAATCAGGGTATGTCTTGGGTTCCATACACACTGTTCAGGGAAACCATTGTCTGATGCTGACTGGCTCACAAGATTCCTTTGCTCTCCATTCTCCAATCCCAGCAATTGCCCTGCCTTTTTTTCCTGGAGGCCTCTGTCACTTGTGCCCTTGGTTCACAGTCACTGCTCTGAGCCTGCTCCTGAGGGATGGTGAAGAGGAAGGAGCCAGGCCCTCTGTGCACCCTCATGCAAGAGGCGCAGAGCTAGCTCATGCAAAGCTCCTTGCCTTGCCCTGCGCACAAGCCTGGGTCCTCTGGTCGGAGCATCTCTGCAGCTTCCTACCACAAACCTTACTGGGTTTTTTCCCTTAGCTTCAAACTGGAGAGCACGCTCCAGCTTAAGTCAGTGGACTTGTCCTGTAGCACATAGGGGGGCATGCCGATCTCCAGACTGGCAAACCACCGAGAGGCACATTTTAAAGTTTCTGTTATAGTAGCAAAAAAGGCCCATAAAGGAAAACTTCTATGGTCAAGAGATTGAAATCTTTGGCCTGGGTGGAGACTCGACAATCTAGATGAGGTGGGCCTGCCCTCACCTGGTCATGGGACTGCCCCTAGGGAGATTTAGCCATGCTAAAGAGATATGTAGAATAATTTCTCCTTTAATGAGAGGGTGTACCTTTACTCCCCAGAATCCCACTGCTAACGTTTATTGGCCACGGCCACACAGCTGTGTAAGTTCAATTTCCCCTTTCCATCTTTCCTAAGCAGGTTTGCTTAACATTTTGGGCTTCCCCAATTTTGTTGGGTGTTTCAGTAACCTCTCCAACCTGAATATGCCCGTGCAAAGAAATCACAACTCGATTAATATGACTACAACTCGTGCCTAGATTGGCAGATTTACCACTACATTACTCTGTTTCCCTGGCTATGAGATCCCTTATAACGTGCAGCTTCTTCAGGCCATGGGCTTCAGCTCAATCTTCCTTTCACCTTCTCTCCCGTTGACGCCCCCCTCTCCTGCTCCACCTTCCCTTTCCCTGCCTAACCACCAGCTCTCGCCTTTATTTTACAAGTTAAAATGGGGAGAAAGTTCTGATGAAGTCACCTGAGCACACGACTAGGCAGCTGTCCTTGGGGCAGTAGAATTAGCATCAAAATACAGATAACTCCAGGGCAAACCACAACAGTTGGGTCTCCCTATTCTTTCTCTAAAACTCCAGACCTGCCAGGTAGCTGCTATTCCAGCAACTCTTTTTACCCCCATGCTACCTTGAGTGGCATTCCTTATTTCCTTCTCCTCTCTGCTCTCCTTTCTTCTGAAGCTCCTGATATTTACAGCTTACCTGCTGCAGGGTTTTCTTTAAACTCTAATAAGGTTGTCCTGAGCTTTCCTCTGAGCCCATTTTAAAAGTTTTTATTAATGAGATGAAGGCACTCTATTTTCCCTGGCTCTCCTCTAATCTTGATTCAGAAGAGGCTAGCTGCCATGCAGGCCGATATGACTTGGAAAGAGGAAAATGAATATTTAGTATTCATTTTCAAATATTTTCAAAACCTACTTTAATAAGGGCTCTTAAATGCTTTAACCTCCTTCCTAGCCCACCACCAACCAGAGGTAGAGGAAAGGAAAGGTTAATAGGGCTAAGGGCTAAGTAGACCTGTTTAGAAATAGTTCTTTGGGGGACCATTCCAACCTTCTTTGTCAGGATATCAGCAGTTCGGTTCACAAGAATTAGCAGCGGTAGCATGATCCACTCGCAAACACCATTCAGCAACGGCAGCCTGACCCAGAAGAAAACACAAGGCTCTGCCAATCATCCCTGGTCCACCAAAGTGGCAAAAAGTGGCTGGAATATCGTGAGAAGTTCTTTGGCGAGTCTCTATGAAGTCAGGACAAGCAAAGAGGAGCATCATGGGTCGAGGAGAACCAAGCCCAGAGTGTCATAAGCAAAGCCCAGCAAACACCAGCAAAGACTGGCCAGGTGAACCAATGACAGGGCGTCATCTGCTGGCTGTTGGGTTACACTCTTTACAAACACCGAGTGTCCTCGCAAGCATTCACTCCAGCAATACGTCACCTGCCCTTTCGCCAGGCAGCTTCCAGAAGAACACCACCTGTCTGTTCTCACCAAAACATTCCCTCGCATGTCTGCCTCAGCAAAATATCCTCTCACAAGACAGTTTCCAGAAAAACATCATATGACACAACTCAGTCTCCAAAGAGACCGAAAGATTCCACTTCATGGATGGGCAGAGGAAAGCCCGAGGGATCCCCTGCACCAGAGGAACGTCTCTGAGTTCTACATTTTGGGAGTTACTGACAGACATTTCAGAAAGCAGATGATTTACACTATCAGGAATGAGGCTTCCTGGTCTGTCAGACCACCCCCTGCTTACAGATCCATCGGTGTCTAATTGGGAGCTTGGCAACTAGTTCAGGATGTGTGAGGTAGAGTCCATTTCCACAAGCATGATGGTCCACCAGTCTTACTATTTTATTATATTTTATTATATGTGTTTGAGTATTTTGCTTACATGTAGGTATGTGTACTGTGTGAATGCCTGGTGCCCAGACAGGTCAGAAGAGGGCACTGGATCCCCTGGAACTGCAGTCACAGACAATTGTGAACCACCATCTGGGTGATGTGAACTGAACCCGGGTCCTCTGTAAGAGTCTCAGGTGCTCTTAATCTCTGAGCCAGCTCCCTAGAGTTCCAGAAATCTTTAAAATTAAGAAGTGGCACACTGAACACACTTTCATCAGCTGTGAAAATCCCGATTTGCTGAGACAAGGCAAACTGGGCCAGTTACTGGAAGAATGGACACTGTGTGTTCTTCACAGATAAACATTGCCACATTGTTGTATTTGGAAAGAAGTAACATCACTAGTACAATATTCTTCCAATGTGAGTTCCAGTAAGGGTTACAAAGCCAGACTCCTGAGCAGGGAATGGGATGGGGATGGACAGAACCCAACAAGGCTCTGGAGGGACTCTGCAGAACACAGGCTCTGGCAAGCATTTATTCTACCCAAGGACCAAGGATCTACTTGGCCCAGTGGAGGCATTGTACCTCTTGGCATTGGCCCAGGTCTCAGAGTCTGACCAATGCAAGCAGGGAATGGGTTTGTCCTTTTGTTCCAGCCCCACTCTAGCACCTTGAGACATCCAAAGGCTTCTTTGCTCTCAGTCTTGGAATCATAGCCTTTAAGGCATGCTTCTCGCCAGGGGGAAGATCTTATATCCTCCATCAACCAGAACTCAAGAGCTAGTTCGAGGGCAGAAAATGATGAAGTTGTGGTTGACTGTCTTACCTTTGACCCCTCTGATTAGAAGTCTTTCAGAGTGATTGGTACCAGGGGATGAGAATTCTGGGTATTAAAGCCTGTACCCTGTCCCGTGTGACAGAGAGGACCAAAGCCCAGCTTGGAGCATGGGCACACAGCTCGGTGGGTAACCTGTCCACAGAACGAGGCTGAGTATCTGAGTTCAGATTCTCAGAACTAACATAAAAGCAAGCATGGTGAGGTCATCTGCTGCCCTGTGGCTGGGAGAGCAGAGATAGGCAGATCCCTGGAGTTCACTGGCTGGCCTGTGTGGCTAACTGCCAACGCCCATGCCATGAGAGACCCTGCCTCAAAGGATAATGGGGGAATGAGGGCGGAAACACCTGCTGTGAACATCTGGCCTCCACACACATGTGCACATGTGTGTATGGACCCACAGCAAAGCAGGGCCCTTCTGCATGGTCAGTGTTCCTTTGCAGTTTAGTCAGAGGGGGGCTCTACAGCGATGGGAATTGATACCATGCATTTCCCAAAATGTCAGGTAAATGCTTTGCCAAAGGTAGGATATTAGTAAGTTCTTGACATACGGAAGTTATTCTAATGCACCTCCCACACGCATACATGCTCACACGTGCACATATTCATCTCTTTAATGTCACAGCCCTGATATATAGTTTTAAAAAACCACCTAGAGGGCAAATGGGGACACTTGTCGACACTGTTCATGGGTTACCAGGTTATTAGAACTTGGGGTTGAATACCCCGGGAACGGTCTCCACTCAGTGCAGAGGAAGGCACGGACTTCTGAGTGTTAGTTTCAGCTGCTGGAGGTTCATGTTCTCTGGTGGAACTGAGATGCTAAGTTTGTATGCAAGATAACCTGACCTCTCGTCAAAAGTCCAGCTTTCTGTGTTTCTCAAACACACTTGATTTTTACAGTTGCTCCCAGAAGCCGTGGTGCTAAAAGCTGTTTACCTGTGAGTTAAACCTGTGGTTTATTCCTTGGGGTTTTCTTCTATCTCAATAGTGCTTACTGAGGTTAGGAAAAGTATTTCCATGCAGGCCTTCCAGAGTTTTCCTCTAAAAACGGGAGCCAATGAAGATCGTCTAAATTGCAGAAAAATGAAGTCAGTGTGGCCTGTGGGGGAAATGTCTTTCTTCTCTGGGGGCTGAAAAAAAAAAAAAAGCACGACTGTGCAGCCGTTTCGGGGAATCTTGGGAAAGAGATAGCCAACTCAATAGGCTAAACACAGGATTCGCAATGCCCTCAGAGCTCCTCTATATCTGATCTCACAGGTTCTCAAACCGTTTTCTGGGTTCCACCTCGAATTTGGCAATGAAAAATAAGAGTTAAGGTGGTCAGATCACTTACCCACGCCACAAAGCTGACTCGAAGCTGGTCCTTATAACGTAGCTGGTCCTTATAACGTAGGATAAGGTGGGGTGATGGTTTCTGTACTCATGACTCTTCTTTAAATGTCAGGATCTTTGCGTGGTCTGCTGCTCACTGCGCCTGCTCAGTCTCTCATTCCCACGTGACATGACACTGCCTTCTCCCCCACCCCCATCCCCCCTCTCTGCCTTGGGTGTGGTCACCTGGTTTGCAAGTGAAATGAAGATGGTCTGGTGACCAGTACTGAGGAAGACATCTAGAAATGAAGATTATGTGTTCTTGAGGAAAAGGTCGAGCCTTCCAAAACTCATGCTTTCACCTTTCCTGACAACTTTTATTTACCTCCATTTCCCTTCGGCCATCCCTCTCCAGCTCTGATACCCTGAAGTTGCCGGTGAGAGTGTGAGGGTATTTTCCCACCAAGCCCCTTTCTTACCCGGTGGTCTGATCTCAGCTGGGCTGTGTTTAGTCTGCTCTTCGATGAGGTTTCAGGTGGAAACTATTTGGGAAGAAGGAAAGAAGCCCCTTCCCTAGTTTCTCTCTTCAAACCAGTCAGGTTCACAGACCAGATCACAAATCCGGATGAACCCAGCCAGGGCCACCAAAATCAGTGCTTGGCCCCACTAGCTGTTCTGAGCTGGTGTTCTCTCTCCACCACTGCCCAACCCAGTCCATTTGTCCTTCAGAGGAGGGAGGCCTGCAGGAGACTGACTAGCTCCGATGTTTGGTTGAGCCTGGACAAGGCCTGGGAAAGCTTAATAGCTTTCCTCACTTATCTCGATTGTTTTGTTATTTGGCTTCATTTCATTTAAACAATAACAAAATTGTTAAGGGCTATTGACTGGATGGTTTCCAATGGATTGGTCTTACCTTGTTTGGATGTTTGTTCAGTAGACAAAGAACACGCACGATATGATAAGGAACACTCAGTATGTATTCACAGGAGTACCCACTATGTGCTAAGGAGCACTCAGTATGTGCTAACACTCAGTATCACTTTAGACATTGAGAGATGCCACACAGAGGTGAGAGTGTCCTAGGACTTACTAGACAAGCAATCCCATCATGCGCCGATCATAACCTAAGGTTCAGGAAACAGGAAGGCCCTTCTGTAGCATTGTTAAATGAGTGCTGAGTCAGGGAGGCATTTGCTAAGGCTGAGAGGCCAAGGCCCTCCTCTGGATGAGGAAAAGCTGGCTAAGACCTCCTTAGACATCCATTCGATAGTGACATCATAGGAGGAGGAAGACGACTGCTTTCTTGAAATGAAGGCCACGACGGCTGATGTTGAGGAAGGTAAGAGAGCCTGGACAGAGGCCAGAGCACAAGCCCAACAGGATGCTTTAGGCTGTGGTAAAGTATTTACAGCATAACCTTAGAGTGAGAGTCACTGATGAATTTAATTCAGGAGCACAGTTGGTTCTTGACACAGGAACCTTTCACTTCAAAGTTCTAAGCAAAGTGTGAAAAGGGGACTCGTTCAAAAATTTAATCTTATACAATCTTCAAAAGGCTTCTTTTCCAGGAAGCAGACAGAGATGCCTAGAGAACGTGAGGGACTCTAAACATGGTGGTAGCGAGTGTGATACAGGTAATGGAAATTGGCAGGTTTATAGTGGTTGGAGGGAGCATCCCAGACCTTTGGCATCCTGGTTCCAGCATTTAGCAGCTCAGGAGGGCTGCTAAGTTCCCCCGGGCTGCACAGAGGAACAGTGCCTTCTCCTAGGCTGGTGTGTAGATCGAATGATCAATAAATGGGTTAATGTGTGCAGGACATTTGGAAGGGTGTGCATTGACTCTACTACCTATGTCATGTATTGTTGTTATCGTATGGGAGGTGAGATGTGAAGCAGAATATAACATGTTTAGAGATTTTGGATTTTGAAGGAAAGGCAGGTTTGACTGGACAGGTGTGTGATTTCTTAGGTAGACCAGTTGGCTATTCAATAAGAAGTACCAAATGCTCCTGAGAAGATTAGTTGAAGTTCTACAATGTATGGTCTTAGGTTCTTGACTTCTTGTTGCTACTTCTCTTCTGCTTTTCTTTTTTCTTTGATACTCGGGAGGGGACCTGCGTCCATGTCCATGGTAGGCACAAGCCCCTGTAATGGAGTTGCGTGCCCAGTCCCAACACCATTTGCCTCCTACTTAACTCTTTACATTTTTCTCTCTCTTTTATGGCCAAGATTTTTTGCTTTGAAGTTGTGGGGAACATTGGAGGGAAGTGTATACCACAGGGGGATGGGGAGACAACCAATTGCTGCACTTCATAACGGCTGCTTGAGCCTATGGGAAGCTGAGAGAAAGTGAGAGTGTTTATCTCATAATGGAGCTGGAGTAGCTACTCCCCATTCCCAGCTGCCTCGACTGAGGTGGGTCACTGGCTTTACTGTCAGAACACGTGGGCAGAGTGGATATCAGTATCTGCGGGAAACTGTAGAAGTCAGGGACACAGGTGGTCACTGGTGGAGGCTGGAGGAGCTCTGGCAGCATCTGCTAAAAATCTGCCCCTAACAGGCAAGGACGCCTTCTGTCCTATTCACGGAAGCTTTGATGGGAGACTGCTGAGATGCACATGCTTGAGTTCACCATAGATCACATGCTCCTCAGAACAAGAGCAGATTAGATTGATTTAGTTAGCACAGCACCCTGCCCAGTGCTATGCATAAATAGCCACATGGTGTATAAATAGCTCCCCTTCCGAGTTTGGATGGTGTCATGGTACAGAATCAGAATAAATCCAGTAGCCATCATCATGACGAATTTATAGCTTTGGTCCGACTTCCTGGTGGTGGAGGTTAAGCGGAGATCTGGGAGCCCAGGGATGACCCACACTCCGTCAAGGCAAGTAGAGATTTGACAGGTCTTTATCAGTTTGATCAGAGTGATCAACTTAGTTAAAAACACCAGATGTCCAAATCCTAATATCATAGTCACATTTTAGATCTGGACTTTCCTTCTGTCTCTTTCAAAGCAGGATGACCTAGAACTGTGTAGGAGAGAGGCTGCCTTTTGTTGAGGGTCTGTCAGGGATGTGAGAAGAGAAGGGTAGCTCCAGGAGAAGGCTTGTGTTTCATCAAGTTCAGTGGGACAGACATTCTCCTTCCTCTGGCTCCCTACTCCAGTGCTTTGCCTATCTATCTATCTATCTATCTATCTATCTATCTATCTATCTATCTATCTATCTATCTATCATCTATCTATCTCTCTATCTAATATCTATCTATCCATCATCTATCATCTATCTATCTATCTATCTATCTATCTATCTATCTATCATCTATCTCTCTATCTAATATCTATCTATCCATCATCTATCATCTATCTATCATCTATCATCTGTCTGTCTATCATCTACCATCAATCATCTATCTATCTATCTATCTATCCATCTCTCTATCATCTATCTCTCTATCTAATATCTATCTATCCATCATCTATCATCTATCTATCATCTATCATCTGTCTGTCTATCATCTACCATCAATCATCTATCTATCTATCCATCTCTCTATCATCTATCTCTCTATCTAATATCTGTCTATCCATCATCTATCATCATCTATCTATCTATCTATCTATCTATCTATCTATCTATCTATCATCTATCTATCCCCATCTGTTTCATAGAAGTGACTTGAATTCTCAGAAGACACTCGTACTTTCTTTCGTCTGGCCTGAAGGGTTGAAGGTGGGTGGTCAGACAGAGCGGAGAGGATGCTGGGCTCCTCCCTCGCTCTCTAGTTCCCTGCATCTCCGACCTCATTCTATACCAGGGGGAAATAGCCACAGTAAATTGCAAAGATTATTCAATTTCTGCTCACTTTAAGTGCCCTTAAAGGGATATGGCGCTCATAACTCCTTAGGGGAAAGGGACTCATTCTGCTACAGATAAAATGCAACATGAGAGGTCCCAGATGCAACTGGGGACCCACACGGAGACTGTCCCCTTCTTCAGCAGAAGCATCTCTGGGTCACTGAACACACAGTGTATGTGGGGGAGGCCTGAGCAAACTTGCTGAGAGAATGAAGGGGCCATTAAAACATGTCTTCCAAGGGACACAGTCACCTTATCCAGGCTATTCAGAATGTCCTGAACATGGGTAGTGTATCAACTTTTTACCCTACTCCCACCCCAAATTTGGTTGGTGCTTTTAAATGAATTTGTGACTTTTCCACTTGCTGGTAGGATTAGGTACACCCAGGCTCCTTCGGATTGGGATTTTAAAAATGTTTCTAAAATGGGTGATTTTGAAGAGAAACCTTTCTATGAAGATGAGGCCACTCTTGTCCCAACCTTGTCCCGTCAGCTTCAGCAAGCACCTGAATTGACAGGAGTGGGAATCCACGCCTCTCTGTCATCCCCACTTCCCTGGCCTCCTTGCTGGCTGGCTAGAAGTCTCATGGCACAGTAGCCCCAACCTCCTTGCCAACCCAACCAGGTAGACTTATGAGCAAGAGAGCGAGGGTTGTTTACGCTCAGTGTGAATGAAAGAGTTCAAAACAGGCTGGGGCTAATTCATCCCACTGCACTTTAAAAAAAAAAAATACATCGGTGGACTTAGACCCCATGCCTTCCAAAGGCACTTTGAAACCGAAATAAAAAGAAACCCAAGTGATTAAACTCCTTTAGCAAGGATGAAACGCTAAAGGTGCTGTCAAGTGCAGAGAGAAACCAGCCTGTAATAGCAGGTGCTAATTTTAGCAGTAGGTTCTTAAGCGATCAAACCTGTAACGTGGGGAGGGGCTGAACCCTGACACCCAGGAGGACCACGCTCCATTTCACCTGGAGGCGATCTCTCTCTTGGCATCTCTGACACGCTGCTGGGGTTGATTCTGTGCATCAGTAAATAGGTAAGCTACATTCTTCAGTGTCTGTGTCAGTGTGGAAAGGGCCTGGCTTGTTGGAACCGGAGAATTAAGACACTGTAGCCACACTGTCTGAACTGTGTCTTGCCCACACCAGGGCAGAGCGTAAGCCTTCCGGCAGGAAGCACTTCACCGACCCACTTGGAGACACCCTTGGATTGGGGCATCACTCTGTTTTAGCGGCCAACCATGCGGCCGATGTCTTCAGCATCCGATGAAGGCGCTCCCTGACATCAATGTCTAGAGCATTTTATTTCTAAAATTCTGTGTGCGATGACATCACATATGAGCGACACTGGATAATCTAACTTCAAAGGCTGACAATAAATTGAAAGCAATAAATGGCCTGGGGCCATCCATGCAGCAGGCATAGAAGCCAGACGTCAAATGTCACCTGTCATTTAAGATCGGGAGAACACCAAAGCAACGGAACATCTCGCCTGCAGAAGCGACGCTGGCCCAGTTAGCAGAGGACAGAAGAAAATGGTCCAAGGATGAAGACACACGCCAGGCATGCAATAGTCACCAGAGTGTGTGGGGATGAGTGATATTCAGAACTCAAGGGATACCAAGAGTTTTCAGCTTAAAATAATCTCCCTGCTGATGTGCAGTTGCTGGGGGCCCCCCAAAATGCCGCAGAGGAAAGTTAGATGTAAGCAAAAATAAATAAATAAAATAAATGGTAAAAGCTCTGAGGTCCAGCTTTCAGCGCATGGAATAAAAGCAGTTCGATGAGCTGAAGAGCTGAGGAGACCGTGGGCCCATGCTCCCCTATCTATTCATGCCAACTGCCCTCGGGAAGAACTGTCCATAATGTCTGTACACGTGAGGAGAAGATTTGCTAATTGTGTATATATTCTACACATTTGGCAAAGGCTTGTTGCCTTTTACCAGACAGCTTGGATTCTAGAGGATTGGGTTTTATCACAAACCACCAAAAAGGCTGTTGGCAACTTCCAAAACAACCCTTCCTTTGGTCTGTTTCTTTGTCGGTCCGTCCTGAAGGGAAGCCTCTCTCCAGCCCCTCTACCTGCCAGGTCCAATGAGAACCACATTGCCAGTTTAGGCTCAGCTGGAGCTGAGTTTCTGAAGAACTGCAGTTGCCCACCCCTGTCCTCCTCAGGCACCTGTGGAAAGGACTTCTGACTGCCAGGAAGAGCCACTTATGTATTGACACGTACCTCTGCTGCACACCAAAGCCACCGGGTGCGAGCCGCTGCCTGCTAGGGCAAACTGGGATGTTCCGGTTCGCTGGGCCCCTCCCCTTGCCCCCGAAGCTTTTGCTTTTTCCTACTCTCATTCCGCTCTGCTCTGGCTTTTGTCAGTCTGCTCCAGAGAGGTAGCCATGCTGCTTTGGACTTCCTCAAAGGCCTCGTGCTAGTCTTTCTCTTATCTATCACAAAAACCTTTCTCACGCGCTCGCAGCACGCTGCGTGGATCGGTCAGTTCTGGAGCTTCTTGGCGCCCTTGCTTCTACTGTCCAGTTGCTGTCATCTTTCTCCTTAAAAGAGGAGTGAGCCTGGATAATAAGTTTAGTGTAACCCAAATTCCTGTTACTGAGATCTCTCTGGCGATAAAGATCTTCAGTTAAAAGAATAAAAAAAAAAAAAGAATAAGAAAAAAAGGAGCATCCTCATAGAAGCCGAGGGAGGCGGGGAGGATGGGGGTTTGCAGAAGAGAAACAGGGGATAACATTTTAAATGTAAATAAATAAAATATCCAATAATAATAAAAACAGGAAAAACAAAAACCTGTACTCCGTAAACCTAAAAAAAAAAAAAAAGTCCCCAAGGTCTGGGCAGATGCACTCTACCGTGACATATCTGGTTCTCCCATACTCATTTGCTCTAATTGAATCAGAGCTCCAGAATCCTTGAACTCTGTCTCCCATTTAACCCCAAGACCTTATTGGCGAGCAAGAAGCTTCTAGAAGGAGGATGAACCCAGAAAGCTTTTAGTTGAGGGTGAATTCAGGAGTGACAGCCCCTCTTTAAAGAGCTCCGAGGCCTACAGAAACCACAAGAGTGCTAGGAGGTCACCAGCCGATTTTTGAATTATTAACACGTGTTTAACAATTAAAGAAAGATGTATTGATAGGCTATTGAGGGAGTTAATTATTTAGTTGTGCAGAGCACAGAGTGGAAAATAAAATATTAAGCATAATGGGGACCCATCCTGGTCTGCAAAGGCAGGTGGACATGAAACGCCAGCCGTAAAACTTTACTTGCCTGAGATAAAAACCGACTCTGGCTGCGATTCCTGCTTCCGCTTGGCTGGTACAAAATAAAATAGGAAAGGGTGCAAATTTCTTCCAGGGCAGAAAGCTCAGAGGCCTTGAATCTTTGCACTGTGATGGCGGTGGAGACGTGACGGTATGGGCAGACCTTACAGAAACAAGACTAAGCTCGCGCAGTGACAAACCAGTCCACCCTCCTCTTCCCGCCGTACATCTTGGGGGTGCTTTCTGTCCTGAAATCCAGGGCAAGAGCTGGCCTGAGTCTGTGACTCTCCCTTTGCTTTCTGGAATAGGGCAATTAGCTATGAACACTGTAGCATATGGAACGGTGAAGGACAGGGAGTGGCTTCAGTCCTGCTTGACAGGCACAGTCTCTGTGGAAGAATTCAAAAAAAGCTTTGGGATCAGCTGTTGCAGAATGTTGTGTTTGCTGCCTGGGTGTGCCTTGGGTTTGCATGAGTGAAAACCTCGAGGAACTAACTTTCCAGAGCACTTGCATGGTCATGACAATTGAAACACAACTAACTAACTAGCTAACTAGCTAGCTAACTAACTAACTAACTACTAATTACTAACTACTAACTGACTACTAACTACTTAAACTACTAACAAACAACTGACTACTAACTAAGGAACCACTAACTACTAACTAACTAACTAACTAACAACACCTGCTTACCTCCCTAAGCTTGGAATGATTTCTATTCTCTTTACTAAAATTCTCCCTGACTGTGATTTATTTGGTGGCCCTTGGAAAAAGAGTAAAGAGAGAATGCTCAGAGTTACATGTGTGGGTCTTGCCTTTCTACTCTCTTCACCAGCACAGTTTGGCCTTTTAAAACCCAGTCCCCACCTCCTCAGCACCCCCTACAGGACTGAGTGCAAGGGAGATGCTTAAGAGTGACTTAAGGACCCAAGCAAAGTTGCATATTGTTGTAGAGGTTTTCCCAGTGGTGCCCTGGGGCCACTGTGTCTTCTTTTCCATGCCAAGAGCATTGGTTTCTTGTCGCTCACTCAGTTGCTGCTCTCATTCTCATTCCTCGCTTTCCAGCACAAGTGTTCAGCAAGACTGCAGGCCTTCTGTGTGTCCTAAGGGGGAGAGAAAGGCCCCAGAGCTGAGCTTTGGTCTTAGGAAGAGATGGGCCAAGTTTATAGAGAGGCGGTTTCCTTAGAAATTTGCATAGCCCTCACTCCCCTCCTGCAAATGGTTCTGTGGGTTCGGGAGAAGACTCCCTGCTGGAATTCACTTGTAGGCACTCCTGCTGTTAAAACCATGTACGCCTGTGTCTGTGAGAACACAAGGAATTTTGCTAATTGTGTCTTAAACATAACAGGGGTTCTGGAGAACAGAGATTAGGTGCAGGCATTCAGAAACTCTGCTGTGAGCTACCCACCAGAGAAGACTGCTGGGACACGGTTCAAACCAATAGAAAGTCTTTTTTTAGTGACTACACTGGGGGTGTTGGTATCCCAGTGCAGTTTTCAGCCTTTCTCAGGGTGAGCTTCTAAAAACAAAACACATATCCGGGTTGACACACCTCATTTAGCAAGAACAGTTAAGCAGAAGTAGAAATAAGGCAGCCAAAAGCAAAGTTGGTACACTTAGGGACTTTCCCAGAACTATGGGCTTTGATGGATTAGGTCTGTCTTCCTGTTTTGGTAGGTGGTGCTGCCTTTGGGCTGGGTTGCAAGGCCTGGATGGTTCTTCCACCATGCTGTCAGTTGTGCTAAGGTCTGGGGCCTGTTACTACTGTTCCTCTGGAAGCACCGCCCTTTGTCAAGAGAATCAGCTCCTCGGAGAAGAGCCAGGAGCAGCTGTGCTGGCATCAGGGCCCTTGAAAGTGCAAGGTCAATAGAGCTGCAATGCCGGCTTCAGGGAGAACCCTCCCCAAACACAGAAGAGCACTGCCGCCTGTTACCAGCAGAGGGTGCTGTGGGGCTAGTCTGCATGTGGGATGGTCGTGGTGGTAGGCTCTGTGCATAATTTAACTTTTCTGAAATTGAGCCAAGAGGGCTCCTGCTCACCTGCATGGCAGCCAGACCAGGAGTTCCTTCTCTGGCCCAGGAGAAACCCCTTTTAATCCTATAGAACTTGCCTTGTGCCATTTCACCATGTCTGTGGGCTTCTGAGGTATACAGGTGATGACAGGGCAGACAAGTTTGGTTGCCATATTTCAATGTTCTAGAATGTTCTTCCATTCTGGAAATAATGGTCTATGTTCACAGCCCTAAGTAAAAATGGCGGCAGCGCAAGCAACTGCAAGACATATATGCGTTTTCGTCTCTGATTTGCACACATCCCCTTGGAGACTGTAGTCTCAGCAGGGCCAGGGCAATATTTGGATGATAAAATGTCCCACCTTACCCTCGAACTGTGCTGGGGTTGGGTCAGCAGTTAAGAGAAGGTCTTGGGATGCTGGAGAGATGGCTCAGCGGTTAAGAGCACTGACTGCTCTTCCAGAGGTCCTGAGTTCAAATCCCAGCAACCACATGGTGGCTCACAACCATCTGTAATGGGATCTGGTGCCCTCCTCTGTCAGGTGGTCATGCGTGCAGATAGCACACTCATACACATAAATAAATAATCTTAAAAAAAAGAGTACTCACTGCTTTTCTGAGTTTGGTTCCCAGCACACACACAGGACAGGCGGCTCACAGCCACATTTGACTCCAATCTCAGGAGATCCGATGCTGTCTTTTGGCACCTGAGAGCACTACACTCGTCTTCAAACCTACGTTCACTAAGATACAAAGTTACAAATAAAAGTAAAATCTAAAGGCAAAAGCAGCAACTGTGATATGTAGTGAAAGTGTTTAAGATGAGCTCGCGCGCGCACACACACACACACACACACACACACACACACACCTCTGTCCTCCATCTTGTTGAATTTGGGCTGACCCTCAGATAGGTCAAGAGTCTGTTCAGATCTGCCCAGGGAATCGTCAGTCACCTTGAGACTCCTACCCACCTGGGTTACAGTCAGCCAGTCCCACCGAGGCCTCAGAAAGGAGGGATGTTTCTTTATTTATTCTGTAAGTGTTGTTACCAGTCCCTTCCCCTGAGCCCTTCTGAACTCACCAGGGGCTAGCAAAGATGAAACTTCATGAAAGCAGAAGTTAATTAAATTTCTCCCTCCATGCCAAAAATGGTACGTGAAGGTATTAGAGAGTGAACAACGGTTTTCTCTGGTCTGCCAACAGCATCTATTTGAGCATCCCTTGCTTTTAATCAGATTGTCACATGTCAGCATCCTCTTCAGATGCTTTAATTGTAAGGTGATTAACGTTGCTATTATTCTGGTCTTTTCTGAAAAGTGTGCTGGAAGAATAAATGTTAGTCCACAGCCTCTGCCGGAGTATGTGTAATAACCAAGAATCTAGTGGGATGCTATGGCCAATGTTGATGGCCTCAAAGCTCAGGTTGAAGCCAATTCCCTAAAGTAATAATATTAACAGACGGTTTTGTGGCCGGTAACTAGGCACCCTTATGGTGTGCAGATCACTGTGGGTGTTGTCCTTTTAACAGAGCCCCGAGAAGTCTGCTGACTCTCCCTTTCTCTTAATATCGTACCCGAACACAGTGAAGCCACTTCTAAGGAAAGGGCCTCATTAGATGTGTGATTTGCCGCTCCCTTAAATTATGCAGTCTGCATTCGTGCCTTGTGTGGCTATGCTAACCGCTGTGCGCTCCTTAGCCCATGAGCTACTGTCATTCAGGATCTCGGACTTCCCTATGAACAATAACATTCTGTTAAAGTTTTCCTTCCAAAAAGTGGAACCTGTTTCTTTGCACCATAAAAAGAAGAGATTTGAGATAGAGATGAGACGTACAATGAGACCTCAGCAGAGCGATGGCACCAGAGTCAGAGATAGATGAATAGGGCGTTTGCCTGAGTCGCCTACAGCTGCACCAAGTTTACTGGAGTGCTTGCAGTGCATGCTGGGAATCCTGACCGCCCTTTCTCTGAGTTTCAATAAGGTGCTAATAAGAGACATTTTGTTGGGTACATTTGAAGCTGTGTCTTCCTTCTTCTGGGCCTTATTATTCTAGCTGAGGGTAAAGTTATTTCTTGTGCCCAATGGAGCCCAAGCTCGAAGCTTGTGTCTGCATGCGTGCCTCGTGTGGCTATGCCGCTAACTGCCGAGCACTCCTCCTTAGCTCCTGCGCTACTGTATACAGGATCTCAGACTTCCCACCCATTCTCCTTCCAATGGAGTGCAGCTTCTGCTGTGCTCTGTGGTGGCTTAGGCTGGTATTTATGACCATGCTGCCCCCAGGCGCTATCATGCTGGAACAGTAGAGGCACCGGGTAACACAGATCTTACAGTGGCGATGTGGTGCCCTTTGGTCTGACTATGGGGACAGATCAAGGTGCATATGTGTGGCTTTATCTTTGAAAGATACCCTGGATTCATTAATAGGTGGATAAATTGTTATTTAGTTTGCAACATGAACCAACCACTATTAGATTTTATGGCTAACTAAGACACCCTAGAGGGACATACATCTTGAGTCTGAAAAAAAAAAAACAACAACAACAACAAAAAAAAAAAAACCCGGGAAATCATTACCTGGCAACTTGAACTCGGTAAAGCCTAGCAGTGGCCCCAGGAGAACTGGGCACAGTGCAGATGTGCTCTGTTCTCCTGGATGCTCAGGCAGCCAGAGGACCATGACATCCAGTACTCACACAGCACCAACAACCATTTAAATTCGTAATCTGGCACACTCACGTCGCTTTCTCAGGGACCGAAACAATGTGTCTGGCTGTCACTCCTTATATCCAGCTTCTTCCATAACCTGAGTGAGGGCAGCAGGACATCTTGGGGCAGTGGGCAGAGGAGTCCTTTCCAGTAGATCTGAATCATGATTCCCTGGTTTGCAAATCTCTACATTTTGGTTTTCAGCCATTCTAAAAATTTGGGGAGTTTCGAAAGATCTTTCTCCCTCCCTTCCCCTACCCTCCCCATGGGAGACAGAGATCTGTGTCTCCCCCACTCCAATGGTGGCATTAAAGGCATGTGTTTCGGGCTGGAGAGATGGCTCAGCGGTTAAGAGCACTGATTGCTCTTTCCCCAGGTCCTGAGTTCAAATCCCAGCAACCACAGGGTGGCTCACAACCATCTGTAATGGGATCTGATGCCCTCTTCTAGTATGTCTGAAGAAGTGTACTCATAAATAAAAGAAATCCTTTTAAGAAAAAAGGCATGCATTTCACACCTGGCCTTTATTTATTTATTTATTTATTTATTTTTAATGAGCTAATTATTAATTTTTATGGGGTCATCATGTGGCCCAGGCTAGCCTTGAACTTCTGCTTCAGCCTCCAAGGTTTTGTAGACATGTTATAGACACGTGTACCATGCCTAGATCATGAAATTTTTGTCTTATGTGTGTATGTGCTGGGATTCAAATCCAGGACCTTGTACATACTCGTCAAGTGCTGTATACCATTGACTTAAGTCTCAGGCCCTAATGTTTGTTTTTTTTTTTATTGTGTGTGTGTGTGTGTGTGTGTGTGTGTGTGTGTGTGTGTGTGCGCGTGTGTGCACGCATGCACGTATGAAGGTTAGAAGACATTTATGGAAATTGCATTTCTCTTTCCACCACGTGGTCCTGGGGATCAAACTTAGGTCGTCAGGCTCTGTGGCAAGCACCTTTACTCACCGAGCCATTGTCTGTTAGTGGTTTTCCTTTTCTACCTATGCCAGTCAGAGTTGAAACTTATTTTTACCTGAGAGGCTGGAACGACTTCTAACCTCCCATTAGGACTCACTGTAAGCAACTGTCTTTCAAAGGCCTGGAGGGGAAGCTGGTTGGGGCTAAAGATGGTGAAAACCTGAACAAGGATCAAGGCCTAGAATCCTCGTGTCAGTGATACTGGCTGCCAGACACTTGCCAGTTCCAGCGATGTCTGCAGGGGCACCAGAGCCTGCAGGTTTGTCCATGAGGAGATTCCGAGGAAGGCAGGTGAAGGAAGACGGTGGAGACAAGGCATCTCTCGGCAAGTATCCTGGATTCAGTGTGCTCGTCCAGGGAAGGAAACTGGTTCCAGTCAGTTGCTTATTTTAGTGTCTGGAATCTGGCGCCAACGGTGGCCATGCCGAGTGGAGAAAGGATGCCAGGATTCTCTTCGCTTCTCAGAGAGGAAGGGATCCAAACTCAGAAGACGAGATGTGTGAGTGGATATAGCCCATGTCATCTGCACACCCTAGCTATACCCCATTGATAAGGATATTGGTAAGAAGTAAAAAAAAAAAAAAGAGACAGTTCTTTTTTTAAAAGTCCTCCGAGTCTCTTCTCCATAATCAAGATGTTGAAGTGTAAATGAGTTCTCTATTTTTACCCAACTTATACAGTTATTAAAATAGTTAACCCTGGATCGAGCTACCAGACAGCTCATGCCATGGAGGGAAGAATGTTCCTTCTTTTATTTCTGTAGAGAAGGTACTCAGGACAAAGCTAGGGCTGGCGGAGGGGAAGGCCCAGGCCTGAGCTCCCCTCCCAGACCACCCCCCAACCTCCCCAGGTTTCCTCAACCATTTAGGACTGAGTTTAAGCAATGTGGGGAGGTTCTGATTTACAGACATAGTCTCTAGTTCTCTGGTGCCCCATTCTAGGTGGATTTAGGGCAGTAGGAATATGTTCTCTCTATGTTAGAGTGAGTGTAGGTGGCCACAGAGGCCAGAGGGTGTCTGATCTCCTGGGGCTGGAGTTACAGGCAGTTGTTCACTGCCTGACTTGGGTGCTGGGTGCTAGACACTGTTCCTCTGTAAGGGTGGGCTGTGGTCTTAAGTCACAGCAACAGATAATAGGCCAAGTTAACTAGGTACTTTTTATTGAGAACTTTGTTAGTAAGGGAATGTCCGGGCTATCATTGGCTTCCTAACATTTTTCTACTGAAATCTATTCTTGCCCCAATAGAGTCCTGACTGTGAACTGTTGCATGGTCATCCTGTTGGTCGCTGCTAAACTGCCAGTGTGTTCCAAAGAAACAGGTCCCTTGCTTCTAGACAGCATAGAGCCAGAAGAAAGCAGGCGACTGCTCCCCCAATCCTTTTTCCAGGCTGTGCTGTGAGGCTGTGAGGTATTATCACTTGCTTACTATGTAAAATGGGCATTTTATAACAGCAACTGAAAGCCAGTGTGGCCACAATGCAGGAAAGTTGGCCCTTGGGGGTCTGCGGAAACTCTGTGGTCAGATATGTATTTAAGCTTACGTTGTTTGAATGGCTCTCATCACTTAAACTGAGTGACCCTGTAGCCCACAACATTAAAGCGATCAAGCTCACCACAGAGAGACTGAAAGGGAGTACGCAGCCCACTCTGTTTAAACCCGCCTCATGAAACCAAAGTGCCTAAATACCTGGGAGAGATCTCTCCGAGTCCAAAACTCAATGGCTGTAGCTTAACAGGCTTAGCTTTCAGGCTTGGCTGCCGCATCCCGATTAAGTTTGCTAAACGCTTGAGGCTTCTGTGTAAGAGGAGTGATTGCATCGACATAACACATCTTTCTCTTAAGCCAGTTTGCAGTAAAAAGCAGCTAGTAAATTATAGCGATGAAGGGGAGAGCAGGAGGCAGGGAGAGCGGGAGAGAGCAGGGAGCTAGGGACTGGAGGATTCAGTCAGAATCGTGACAGACAGTGTGAGCATTTCCTTCAAGGTCAGGGTGGTCTAGTCAGCACTGGAGCACAGACTGGAGGGACCCGCTTTCTCATTAGTGCGTTCATGGCTGTTAATTGGACCTCAGATGTGAGTGGTTCTTATGAAGAGAGCCACATCTGGGCTGAAGCCCTCAAGTTAGGTAACCCAAAGACAGCTTCCTGTCCACCACCTAGGACAGGGCACTGGGGGAAGGCAAAGAAAAAAATGTCCCACATGTCTGTGGCAGAACCAAAGACAATTCTCTGGTTTTGGTTGGGGTTGGAACAAATACAAGCTAAAAGCAAGAACATCAAAGGAAACTCCTCTGAGTTTACAGGGCAGCCAACCTTGCTCAGTCCATGTGGCCCACAGAGTAAAACAGGAGTCTGGGGCTCTGTATAAAATCATGTGTGGTGTCTGTGACTGACAGAGAAGACCCCCAACATCTCTAAAGGAAATGAAGTGTGGCAGCAGCTGTGGCTGAGCTCCTATCCTTGTTCTAGCCCTGTGACTGGACGACACTGTGGAAAAGAGGGGTCAGGCCTCCAGGACCGACTTCTAGAACTCATTCTAGAACATTCCAGATCATTCTGTATCTTCATACCCCGCCCCCTCCTGTTCTCAGGACTTCCAGGAGAGACACCACAGTCTAACAGGCACTTCCTGCTTCTCAGTGTAAACCTGTGGCTTTCCTATCTAATAACTCACTGTCTGATATCCAGTCATTCTTAATCAATATATTCCCTTTCTTCCAATGGGATCAAGCAGTAGGAGCTTTTCTCTTCTAATGTGTGTGTGTGTATGTGTGTTTGTTTTTTTCTCTTATTCTGCCACCAAATATACCCATATGTGCATCTGGCCAGGCTCCTGGTTAAATGACCAGTCAGAAGGATCAGCTCACCCCTCCACTCATGTTGTCATATCTGTGTTCGTGGCTGTCCCTGAGGGTAGCTTTAGGTATTTGGCATGCTCATTCTTTGCTGTATACTTGGCAGTCTAATAGCCTACGGCATATGTCCACCATCTCTGCAAGCAGGAAAAGGGATGCTGCCCTCAACCCTAGATGTGACAGAGGTATTTTGGTGAATGAAGAGCAGGAAAGCATTATTAAGGTTCATCGTCCTCTTGATTGTTAACAAGTGGAGACAGAGTTTGTCACAGGATGATTTATAAGTTTGAGTCTTTGGAGTGGCAGCCTTCTGATTCTCTCAAAAAAACCACAAAATGCTCCTTTGGAAGACAAGGTTACAAATAGTTACAATGTTAACTAATACAATAAAAGCGCTGGGTTAGTTAAATTTCTTTTACTGTGACAAAATCCTGACACAAAGAGACTTAAGGAAGGAAGGCTTGATCTGGCTCATGGTTTGAGGGACTCAGAGCACCCTTGTGAGCTTCCTCATTTCTTCCTTTTCTCCTTTTCCTTTTCTCTTCTCTCTGGGACTACAGTTCATTGATGTTCAAAGAAAGCCTTTCTCCTGAGTTAATGTTCTCTGGAATCATCCTCACAGACAAGCCCAGACATGTCTCCTAGGTGAAATTCCAGTCACGTTGACCACCACATTCACCAACCTCAGGGACAAGACTCCATGGTCCTGTTTCTGTGTCACCCTCCATTCTGAGATTCTATGTTGTCTGTGTCTCAAGAGACATGCTCTGGGTTTTCAATGCTCGAAAAGGAAGACAATGAAGAGGAGAAGCGGGGAAGGGAAAGAAGTGTGGTGCGACCCTGAGCCCGACCCAGTTGTGTTACGTGAATATGTTTTTGTTTTTATCCAAGTGTGGGATATGGGGCTATTGCAGATTGTCCACAGCAGCTGACTGTGATTTGCCTCATGCTCTAGCAGGGGTGTGATTTTTGCCAGCTGCATGTAGTTTATATTTGGTGTTCCAGGGATTCTTGAGAGGGTATAAATGCAAGAGCTACCATAGAAGGCCTGTGAGGGCTGCTGGTCCCTGCTGCTGCATTGCTGCTTTTACTATGGCTTGATTGCTAATTGCTGGATTGTTGGTTGGAGATATCCTGACAACGAAGATTGGACTTTCCGCTAGGGAACTCGATGCCCCTAATCAGCAGCAAATAGTCTAAAGAGATCGACACCCCCTTTCCCTCTAACCTCGATCCTCTCCTACCTAGTGTTGGGGGGTTGGAAAGATTAGGGTGGAATAAGGGGAGAAGGCTGGTAGATGTAAGAGCCCGATGATGTTGTGCGAAAGGCTACACCTGCCAAAGCCATGGGCTGACGGAGACCCGCTTCGCCAGGCGGCAGTGTTCCTCTCAGAGCAACTGCTTGCTTGGTTAAGAGCATTGTGTCTCTTCCTGCTTAAGCAGCAGATGGCTGGTGTTGGGTCTTTGAGTTTTGAGAAACTGGTAAGAAAAGCAGCTCCCCTGATCTGCAACAAAGAGGCGTGGCCGACTCAGACGGAGGCGTGGCCGACTCAGACGGAGGCGTGGCCGACTCAGACGGAGGCGTGGCCGACTCAGACGGAGGCGTGGCCGACTCAGACGGAGGCGTGGCCGACTCAGACGGAGGCGGTGGTTTGGGAGATGACAAGGGATGAGGATGGAGTCTTTGAGCACAGTCTCTTCTCCATTACTACCAACAATAGCTGTGTACAGAGGGAGTGTACAGTGATAAGACAGAGTGGGGACTCACTGTTGAGTGGGAGAGGAAAATTTACATCCCATCTCAGGATGCAGGAAGTGCAGATAGTGAGGTGCGCAGGACATTCAGAGACTGAAGGGGAGGGATGATAGTCTCCGTGAGTCTCAGAGGATTAGGACCGGTGAAGGCTGGGTGAGGGGGAGGCACCCATTGCTACCGGATGCTCTCATTGATGTTCCTCTCAAACTTCTCATCTAGCACAGTGCACACGCACACACACACACACACACACGCACTCACACCATGCACATGCACATACATGTGCAAGCACACACACTCAAGCACACATGCAGGTGCACACTCACTCACACATGTACACATGCACACTCACATGCACTCTCACTGACACACACACACACGTAGCATCGCATGTACATTAATTAAATCTGAACTCACACGGATGTTTCCAACTCTGTCCCTGTGAGGTGAGTCACGTGAGCTTTTCCCCCATGTATACCGTCTTCTGCTCTTTAGGTCAGAGGCCGGACGCACACCATCTGCCTTCTATGTGCCTCTATGTGCTTCCTTTCATTCCAGTGTAGTGATTCCTTACCCCAGGGCAGGGGTGCTCCGAGACCCCTCTCTTATCACAGAGTCACTCTTTGGTCTTTCCTTCCCCGCACAGCGGTGTGGGCAGGGCCTCCGGGTGTGTGAAATGGACGTGGCCTGCTTTGTTCTCCTCTAAGTCCTCCGCTGCCCCGTGTCTACCGTCACTCCATGCTTCCCCACAAGGGCAAAATCATGCCTTTATTTTATGTGTACAGGTGTTTTGCCTGTGTGTAAGCACACCACGAATGTACCAGGTATCCCCAGAGTCCAGGTGAGGGCATCAGATCCCCTGGAACTGGAGTTAACAGATGGTGTGAGCTGCAATGTGGGTTCTGGGAATCGAACCTGGGACTTTAGGCTGAGCAGCCTTAACCATGGGGCCGTCTTTCCAGTCCCTGGTATTAGTTAAAAACAAAAACAAAAACAAAAACAAAAACAAAAACAAACCAGTGTATAAGTTCATAAGTTTGTGTTCTCTGTTTAGCTTTTATATTCTAACACTACTTGCATTTTCTTTTTTCTTTTTTGTGATTTAAAAAAACATGTATTTTGTGAGTGATTTTTGGCATTGTTCTCAGTAGAACATGTTGGTAGAATTGAGATTCTTTTCATGCTCGCTCTGTGGAGCAGAAGTGTTTGGTTTTTATCTTTAATTTGTTAACTAGGGTTGTAAACCTTCCAGACTCACGGTGTTTTAGAACCTGAGGGACCGTATGTGACCATGGTCCACGAGCCATATCAGTCACCTGAGCGTGTGTCGGGCTGATTGCAAGTCTACAGAGAGCTGGATCCAACACAGAGCATCTCACCACCAGCCCAGTCCTCGGTCTGTGGCTGGTGGCTGTGGCTCGTGTCCCTCTGGGGAGCTGGGTACTTTTTGCAAGGCACAGCAGGTGAGACCGGACAGTGTAAATGCTCACCTCATAGGACTGGGCCGCTCCGTGTGGAGAGGCTGCAGACTTATGTTATTGCTGTTCCTTGTCTTTCTTAGCCTCTCTGTTTCTCTCTCCCTCCATCTGTCCCTCCCTTACTCAGGTGGACCCTCACACATGCTAAGTGCACACCACACGTTACCACTGTAGTAATTGTTTTATCCATGGCTGGGACAAAATGTCCACAGAAGCAACTTAAGGAAGGGTCTGTTTTGCTAACAGTTCAAGAATGCAGTCCACCATGGTGGCAAAGTCACATCGCACGCATAGTCAGAAAGCAAAGCTGTTTGTCTTCAGCCTAGGACAGACATGGAAACTGAAGAGCTCTTTGGAAAGTTGGTTGGGTGGTGTTTTGCTGGGCAAACACATGAAGGAACTTTTCATTAGAGTGGACACAGGTGAAAGGCTAAGGCAGACTCGTGAGGGAACGTTTCACTGAAGCAGGCACAGGAGAGAGGAGGTTCTGCTAAATCAAGCTCGTGAAAGGATGCGTGGTGAAGGATTCTTTGCTAACGACGCGCACATATTGGTCCTCCTTACATTGTGTAGTTGAGCTGCATTTGTCAGAACTCCATAGAGAGAAACTCGCCAAGAACCTTCCAGTGCTCTGCTGCAGCTGTTGCCGCTTCTGAGGACTCGGGCTGATTGGATGCACGTGCTGAGGCGAGGCACGTGGAGGACACGTGACGTTTGCAGGGGATAAATAGGACTCCACGGAGCGGAGAGAGGGGGAGGGGGGGAGGGAGAGAGAGAGAGACAGGAGAGAGAGACAGGAGAGAGAGACAGACAGACAGACAGACAGGAGAGGGAGAGAGACAGGAGAGAGAGAGAGAGAGGAGAAAGAGAGACCGGAGGGAGAGAGAATGAATGAATGAATTGTAAAGTGTGTGTCTTTCCTCACAAGGATGGTGGAGTGTGAAAAGAATCCAGCAGACTGGAGTAAAACTCAATTTGAAGTGTTGTTTTTTCCTAATTTTCTTACCAATAGGTTTTCTTGTACTTTATTATGGTATAAGAAATCCTCCCCCATTATCTTTATTTAAATTGATTAAGTAATCAAAACTTTGTTATAAATAACTTAAAAAAAAGACATTAGTGTAGTGGAACCAGTCGGACCCGAAGTCCGTCTGTCCATGGCTACCGACTTCTGTGGTGAGGGCAGCCAACGAGTGGCTGTGGAGTGCACTGAGATCAGTGAGAGTTAAAAACCAGGAGCGAAGGAAGGAACTGGGAGTCGGGGGCAGCCCCTGTGTAGTTTATCTGGTGCACCGTCAGGGGGATTCAAGGAAGACTCTCAACAGGTGTGTAGCTCAGAAAAACACAAGACAATATAAGATAGTTCTTAAAGTATTGTTTGATTCAATGTACTTTTAAAGCTTTACGTCTGCAGGGAAAGCATATGCACCACTCACAGAGGTCCATCTCAGACTAGGTTCTGACTCAGATCTGGTTGAGGTCAGAAATTCTGTGTTTATAACAAGCTACACATTCCTGCTGGGCAGGCACACGGTCACATCTTAACTCTGGAGGGTTTGGGATCTCTGACCCCACTGGCTTCCACCAGTCCCACCAGAGTAGGGATGAGGTCAATGACCCCAGAGCCCTCACACTCAAATTTTGCTCTTCAGCTTGGGGGAGGGACCACTGGGAGGTGCAGCCTAGAAGGAAGTCAAGTTGCTGGGGCAAGCCCTCCAAGGGGGTGTTAGGATCGAAGCCCCTTCTGTCTTTCTGGGTTTGCTTCAGGGAGAGAAGGAAGGAGGCAATTTCCTTGGCTGTGTCCCTGACCATGATAGGCTGAACCATCAGCAGCCAGCACAACAGGGCCAAGCAGGCACAGACCGGAACCTTTGAAATTGCTAATCGGAAATCCATCTTCCTTCTCAGAGGCTGAGTGTCTTCAGTGTTTTGTCACAGTGATGGAAAAATAATATACCATTTATCCAAATTATACCATCTCCTTGTCCTCGAGTGTACCTGCTGTCTAAGTGTGTGGGTGGGCCAGCAATCCAAGCGGCTGGTCTAAGGCATGTCATACTGGAGGATGTGGACCCAGTGAACTACACTGTATTATTCTGTCTGTTCATCTAGCTACCATGTTGCAAATATATGCTCTAAGTAAAAGGCACGGAAGACTGTCATTACTATTGATTTAGCAATGACAACCTTTTCCTGTTTGTGGGAGGGAGGCACTAGAGAGCAAAGATAACCCAAACTACCCCCACCCTCCGCCCATACTTTGTTATCCCCCAGAATGATGGGAAAATGACAAAGTATAACATTCAGTGAGTTACAAACATACTGAGCGTGTGACCAAGGCATGATCTGTTCTTTCGGGTAAAACCTGTTGAAAGTTGATTTCCTGAACAGCGAGAAGCCATGGTTCCCATCTCTAAAATGTGGAGTTTTATTAGTGTGTATTAACTGTGTAGCCAGGGCTTTGTGCATACATTTGCTATGATGCTCGCACCTGGGTCATGTTCACACCTCCTTCCAATTCCCCTCCCCCTCACCCCCCCCCACCAGCCGCTCCCCCCAAGTCTGCATGTGGGAAGAACCGAGAGATAGAGAGACCTGTTTGGTTAGCTCTGACTGCCAGTCCCATCCGCTTTCTTGCAAATGGCAAGGCTGGATTCTTTGAGGTCAGGTGCAAACTTCGTTGCTTGGATTTCTAAACACAAAAGCCTAACCATTACCACTGAAGGGCCCTCAGCTGATGACTTGGCTCTTGTGAACAGGACTGCACTCGATAAGCACGGGTCCGCAGGTATGAGGGTATCTCGGATGGGGGCGGGATAAGCAAGGGTATGCAGGGACTATAGAAACTGACTTAGATTCTTTGGGGTTTGGACCCAGAAGGAACATATAGTAGTCCTATTTTAATTTTTGTTTTGTTTTTTGTTTTTTTTGAGTAGCCTCCGTACTAACCTCCATAGCTGCTTTATTAACGTGCCGAGCAACAGTGTTTAAGGGCCCACTTCGCCCTGTATCCTTGCCAACACTTATTAACTTTTCTTAATGATAGCCATTATGGCTACAGCGAGGTCGAATAGCAGGACGATTTTGATTTGCATTTCCCTGAAGGATAAGAATATTAACGTTTCTTTTTCCCTCTGTGTATTTACCGGCCATCAGTGCTTCATTTGAAAAGTGTCAGTTCAGTTCATTTGATCATTTATTGGCTGGATTATTTTCCCTTTTGCTGTTTGATGATGATGATGATGATGATGAAGAAGAAGAAGAAGAAGAAGAAGAAGAAGAAGAAGAAGAAGAAGAAGAAGAAGAAGAAGAAGAAGAAGAAGAAGAAGAAGAAGAAGAAGAAGAAGAAGAAGAAGAAGAAGAAGAAGAAGAAGAAGAAGAAGAAGATTGAGTTCCATCTTACCTCGGGCATCAACCCCTGGCCACGTGATTTTTCTTCCGTGCAGCTGACAAGGGTTTCCCCACACTCCACTCCTTTAAGGCTGCCTCACTTTATCCTGGGAATTGTTTTCTTCGCTGGGTGGAGCTTTGCTCTTTACATTTAGCCGTTCTGTGTGTATGAATGTTTTGCCTGCAAGTTTATGTGCGTCACGTGCCTGCAGTGCCTGAGGGGGCCAGGAGGGGGCAGCAGATCCCCTGGAAAAAGAGTTGTGCGTAGTTGAGCGCTACCCCCGTGGGTGTTCTGTAGGAGCCTAACAGTGAAACCGCCCCCAAATCCACTTAAAGGAACTAAAGACGTTACTACCCAGCAAGGGGGAAATGTGACTCCCACCCCGAAGCTGGGCCGAGCCTGTTGGGGACAGGCCATCTTAGGGGGGATTGAACTCCATGAGAAGATGGAGACTCCTAGGGTGTGATTAATAAAGGAGCCAGGGAACAAAGTGAGAGCCTTGCCTTTCTCAGAGCGACTCAGGTTGGAGAAGACACAGGAGGTGAACCAGGAGCAGCCGTGTAGAGGGAGGGCCCCGTCGGCTAGAGCGGTCCTCACCATCTGTGTTAGGATGGTTCCGTTCTGCAAGATCACTTCATTATTTCAGGATGAGGTTTGCTGTGCAGCAAAACATTTGTCTTCTAAAGGAAACTTGACTGAAAAACATGGTTTACAAGATTTTAAACAGAGACACACGGAGACTTAAAAACACAATGCTCTCATGATTGCCCTAAGACGTATGAGCCTCCTCTGAAACAAACCATCCCCTCTATAAATTTTGTCCGCAGAGTAATTTTCAAATTCAGTGGAACAGAGATTTGAATGGTGTAATGCAGTATGAAAGGAAACCGGGCTTGGCCTTCCTTTACGTTATTTGGGATAATTCCAGCGTTTATAGATGTGGTAAATACTGAGGATTTTCTAACTCCTTAACACAGAGCCAATAGTGAAATGGGAGCCTCAGCCTCAGCCTCGGCCTCGGCAGTATAAATTCCTGCTGTTCCCTTAAGGGGCTGGGAGACATCCAAACACAAGCTGATTTTCTGTTGGCTGCTGGCTACGTGTTAGTGACCTGCTTTGTGTTTTAGGAGCCATCTGCAGACCCCACAGTGCTGGGCTCGTCTGTTTGAGATCTGAAGACACAAGAGGGGTTGTCTGAGGTCCTCGCACAGAAACTGTTTTATGTCATGAAGATCTAGGAGACAGAATGGGATGCACCTGGAATGGTACACAGATGACAGACAAACAGACACACATATAAAGTCAGGCAGAATCCATACACACATCCATGCACACACATCCATACACATATATACACATACATGTGTATATACACACAAACACAAGCAGCCAGAAACACACACACACACACACTCATACACACAAACACACTATCATAGACACATAATCTCTCTTTTATACACAGAGACACATTCTCTTTCTTCCTCTAGTTCTCTATCTCTCCCTCTTTTTCTCTCCTTCACCCCCTCCCACTCCTGCTCTTCCCTCCCTCCTCTCTCTCCCCCACCTTTCTCTTTCTTTCCCCTTCTACTTTCTCCCTCATCTTCCCCATCTCTCTCCTCTCTTCCTCCCTCTTCCCCCTCTCCCCATATTTCTTCTCCCTCTCCTTTCTCTTTCCTCTCCCTCTCTCTTCCCCTCATCTCTCTCCTCCTCTCCCTCTTCCTCCCTCTCCTCATATCCCTTTCCTCCTTCTCCTCACATCTCTCTCCTCCCTTTCCCCACATCTCTCTCCTCCCTCTCCCCTTTCTTCCCTGATTCTTGATCAATGTCTGTTGCAAAAGCAGTGCAAACAAATCTCACTCAGCTGTACTCCTGCTCGCTGCCGCTGTCCCGAGACCAGGCTCAGCTTCTGAACATTTCGGGAGCAGGTGGAGATTTTCTCAGTGGTTAAGAGCACTGGCTGCTCTTGCACAGGACCTGGAGTTGGTGCACAGCTCCCACATGGCAGCTCGCAACCATCTATAACTCTAGTTCCAGGGAATCTGAGACCCCCTTCTGCCCCCGAGCCCTGCACACATATGATGCATAGATGTACATGCAGGTAAACATGCATACACATAAAATAAACACATTTATTAACTCATTTTCTATCTCCACTGTTAGCATCCAGATACCATGAAGGAAAAGCGTTTGCACAAAGAAGCATTCCAAGGCTTTCTATCATTTTGAAATCCGAGTCCCTATAATAGATGAGAAGATGTCATTGTGCATACAGAAATGAGTCTGTGAATTTTCTGACTATGAAGTACACACATAATTTAAAAGGCACAGTAGGAACTATTTCACGTCTCAGTTTACTACCAGCACGCCATCTCTCTGCTAAGGGAACCACCTTTCTTCTGTTTCTCTCGCCTCTCTATGAATAATATTCTATTCTATAAAATGGCCACATGGGCAAATCCTTGTTCACGCGAAGCAGCTATTAGTTTTCTGTCATATTTTAGGATTTTTAGTTCATTCATAAACACTCAATGTACTCATTTTAAAGATTTATTTATTATTTTTATTTTACATGTGTTTGTCTACATGCATAAATGCGCACCGTGTGCACGCAATGCCTGCAGCGGCCAGAAGAGGGCGCTAGATTCCCAGGAACCGGAGTTACAGACACTCGCGTGCCATGATGTGGGTACTGGAAGTAGTCAGTGCTTTTAACCGCTGAGCTGACTCTCCAACCGCTCAAGTCTTTCTTAAATTAGAATCCGGCATTAAAACGTTCAGGCTTTCCCAAGATAGCACAGGATCCGTTGAGTTTGGATAAATAAAACCTACATGACATTTCCAGTCTGACAGGTACTGTTGTTGGTTGTCAACCTGACTGGAGCTAAGTATGTCGAAAACTCCATTCCTCCAGTTCTGGGTGTGAAGGCATTTTCAGGGAAGATTGGCTTGTGGGCTGGGGACTGAATAGGAAGACTTACCCTGTCCTGAGCTCAGTGGCGCCTACGAAGGGGCTCTGGGGAAGTAAGGCATCAGAAGAAGGGGGAACTCCAGAAACACCGGCTAGACCCTCCTTGACTGGGAGGCTGACACAGTCACCTGCAGACAACCGGCTTCCAACTGCGCCTATGTGGGGCTTCAGGCGGTTGGCGTCAGGCTGAGGCGGCATAACTGACTTTTATCTACTGTGTTTTGCAGTTTAAGACTTGTAGGTCTGAGCAGACACCATGGGGCAACTCAGCCTCTGATCATGTGAGCCAATTTATTGTCGTTTCTGTCCCTCTAGAGAAACCCACGTCGCCTTACAGGAAAGTGTTGTAAGGTGAGTCCATAACTGGTTATTTACAACCTGGGTCCTTCCCAGACACACAACCATGCAAGACCCATATGTTTCAAAATATCTATTGCCATGCTCTGGGTTTTCCATGTAGCAAGACGATGAGATCCTAAGGGGCTTAATCGCAAAGTTACAAGGCTCGGAATTGGCAAAGCCAGTTCTCCAATGGAACACCAGTTCTCTCGGTGTTTCACGTGGCCTGTACAAGAAAGTCGGTGCAGACATGCTTGTGCCCTGCCCTCACCATGATCTGAAGATGCCATGATTCCCTCCCACTTCATGCCCTGGAGACCTGACCCCTAGTGTATGATTTCAATACAATAGATGGTGAGACCAGTGGGATGTGAGTAGACATAGGGTCTCAGTGAAGGAACCAGTGTCGTTCCTTCAAGAGCAGGCTAGTTATACTGAGAGCTGGTTGGTATACAGCAGGTCAACCTATCATTCTCTCGCTCTTTCTACACACCCCATCCCCACCCCCTCTACTTGTGAAACATCCCGTGGTTCTCATGACAAGCCGAGTGACTGACGCTAGCATTTCCTGTCTTCTGGAATCACGAGCCTGTTTGTTTTTGCTTCTAAGGGAAGGTCCCACTTTGTAGCCTACTCTGGCCTGGAGCTCCCAATGCAGCACAAGATGACCTTCAATGCATCTGCCTCAGCCTTCCAAGGACTGGGGCTATGGGCTTGTAGTACCGTTAGCAGCCAGCCTCTCTTCTTCATAACCTGTCCAGCCTCAAGTATTTCACCACGGCAGCACACGATATACTAATATAAATTCATAGATGCCTTCAGATACCAATGGCACCTGTTACTTCCTTCTGGCAAGAACATTTCGGGCAAGGAAATTCTGTGGCCACAGAAGTACAAGCCCCCCATGAGAGGGTGAATAGACGGGGAGATCACCATCTTCTGGTGGAGGTAGGGAGCCCAGACTCCAAATGGATGTGTGAGCCAATAGGGTGAAGTTAAACTCCAAGTGCAGCGTACTTTCAGGCCCTGCCCTTACAGTGACATCTAAACTCAGGCGTGTAGTGGGCGGGGAAGGGCTTTTTTTAACTTCCTTTTCTTATTTTATTGGATATTTTACTTATTTACATTTTTAAATGTTATCTCCCTTCCCGGTTTCCCCTCCAGAAACTGGCTATCCCATTCCCCCTCCCCCTGCTTCTATGAGGGCGTTCCCTCACCCACCCAACCACTCCTTCCTGCTTCCCCACCCTGGCATTCCTCTATTCTGGAGGGGTTCAGCTTTCACAGGACCAAGGGTTCCTCCCACTGATGCCCTACAAGGCCATCCTCTGCTACATATGTGGCTGGAGCCATGGGTCCCTCCATGTGTATTCTTTGGCTGGTGGTTAAGTCCCTGGGAGCTCTAGGGGTGGGGGTCTGGTCGGTTGATATTGTTGTTCTTCCTATGGGATTACAAACCCCTTCAGGTCCTTACATAATGGAGGGGTGGTACTTTCTCTCACCATTCTTTTACTTTGCCACAAGAGTTCCATGCTGTGATGTCCTTCAAGCATGAAGCAACATGGTCTCTCTCACCTCCATGGCTGTGCAAGGGAGTGTTCAATGGAAACTGTAGTTTTACACTGGAGTTTAGATCTCTTCTAAATCTGCTGGGAGGTCCTACTGTGTACTGTCATGGTGTTGAGTAGTGATAGTGGTCCTACTGTGTACTGTCATGGTGTTGAGTAGTGATAGTGGTCCTACTGTGTACTGTCATGGTATTGAGTAGTGATAGTGGTCCTACTGTATACTGTCACAGTGTTGGTTAGTGATAGTGGTCCTACTGTGTACTGTCATGGTGTTGAGTAGTGATAGTGGTCCTACTGTGTACTGTCATGGTGTTGAATAGTGATAGTGGTCCTACTGTATACTGTCACAGTGTTGGTTAGTGATAGTGGTCCTACTGTGTACTGTCATGGTGTTGAGTAGTGATAGTGGTCCTACTGTGTACTGTCATGGTGTTGAATAGTGATAGTGGTCCTACTGTATACTGTCACAATGTTGATTAGTAATAGTGGTCCTACTGTGTACTGTCACGGTGTTGAGTCATGATAGTGGTCCTGTGTACTGTCGCGGTGTTGAGTAGTAATCATGGTCCTACTATATACTGTCACAGTGTTAAGTACTGATAGTGATCCTACTGTGTACTGTCACGGTGTTGAGTCATGATAGTGGTCCTGTGTACTGTCGCGGTGTTGAGTAGTGATCATGGTCCTACTATATATTGTCACAGTGTTAAGTATTGATAGTGATCCTATTGTGTACTGTCATGGTGTTGAGAAGTGATCATGGTCCTACTGTATACTGTCACAGTGTTGATTAGTAATAGTGGTCCTACTGTGTACTGTCACGGTGTTGAGTTGTGATAGTGGTCCTACTGTGTACTGTCATGGTGTTGAGTAGTGTCCTACTGTATACTGTCACAATGTTGATGAGTAATAGTGGTCCTACTGTGTACTGTCACGGTGTTGAGTCATGATAGTGGTCCTACTGTGTACTGTCACGGTGTTGAGAAGTGATCATGGTCCTACTGTGTACTGTCACGATGTTGAGTAGTGATAGTGAGGGCCCATTTACCCTGGGCCAGTCACATGTGCATAAACACCATAGAAGGGAAGACACTGGCATGCTCACGTTCAGTGGGTTACATGTGTCGGATATGTTTTGATTCCAGACTTTTAGAGACAAATTTCATTCATTCTGGAGAATTACATGCAGCGTGGTTTGGTTTCACCCTCCCTCCCCTCTCAACATTACCTAGATCATCTCCCTGTCACATTCTCCAAACTTTGTGCTCCCCTTTCCTTCTCAGAACCCATCGGTCCCAATCCGTGGGCCCCAGTGGATGTGCGGTCCGTCCATGGAGAACGGTCAACCTATGCAACTCTTGAATGTCATTGACTCTTTCTCCCCTGAACAGCGTCAACTGCCCAGAGCTTCCCAGCTGGGGCTTGGGGCTGTGAGTCTCTCTGCATTCCCCATGGGGATGTTGACTGCCTTGATCTGTGGAGACCACCACAGCTGTAGTGCATTCATGAGTCCAGTGTCCTGGTGACGTTTTTAACTTATGATGGGATCATCACTTTGTAGCCCTCTTGAAAGCAGAGAAATGCCTGAATTAGGCACATATTTAGGTATTTGATCCTACCCCCATTTAAAATACATAATACATTTAATAATAATAATTAATAATATTCTTAGTATGTCTCATATATGCAAGACAAGCATCCTACACCCCGTTCCCAGCCTTTGAGGTAAATTTGAGAGATTAAATGGAACGGAAGGGAACTCGGTCAAGAAAACCTCAAGTCCAGGGAGTGGAGTGTGTGAAGAAAGAGATCAGGAAGGAAGGGGGCTTAGCCATGAGCTGTGGCTTTCTCCAAAGGGCAGGGGAAAAAGGGCCGAATCTTCATCCCAGAGTCGCTAAAGTTGAAAGAACTCGTGTGTCAGAGAGGTGGTCTATGCACCCGTTCCTTGCCTTGTAGCCCTGTGTGAGTCTCCCCCTCCATGACCTTCATCCCCACATTGACTACAGGTAGAAGAGGGAGATGTCTGGGCCTGGTTTCTTAAGGTCCAGATGTGCTTCATGTCCAGCCTGACCCCTTGCTTGGGGACACACAGATGGCTGTGAATGGACAGCTGACAGCTGTCCAAGGGCCATCTGAGGCTAAGCAAGTTTCCACTTGGCTTTTTACTGTGCCCTAGAAAATTTCCCCGAGGAGCCAAGTTTCTTCAGTTCTGTTTTCCCTGTTGAGGTTCCCCCCCCATTGCTTCTTCCTTGTTAGCCTTTGATGTTTTTATAGCCTCTGGGAGAAACTCCTCCAAGACTGTCTGCCCCTCTTGTTAGAGCTTGCTCTTGTCCCATTTCCCTGGGTTCACTCACTTCTTAGTTATGGAGAGTTTCTCAGCACACAGTGGGAAGAACTTGGTTACTATTTAGAGATGGCTGCCTCACCACAGGAAGCACAAGGGTGTGGCTGTGGCTTCAGGTACACTGTTTCTTTATATGCGGGTGGCTAGTGGCCTCTTAGAGGTGTCTGATGTCACTTTGATCGAGATGGAATCGTACTTCAAGAAACAACAAAATGTATACCAAGAAGAAAACCACCTTACTCGTATAAGGGCTGCAGGCTTCTGTGCATAGGGGAGGGATCTGAACTTACAGTGTTGACAGAGAGCACAGTGAGATCTCTGAGGGCAGCCTCGAGAGTTACCACAGCATCTGTACACCTAAGACTTTTTAAGTTGACACTTGAGGCTGCCAACAGAGGGTCTGAAGCCAAGGCTTCCCGGAGACTAAGGAAAGAAAACTGTTGAGGCTTTGAAAATTAGTTCTGGTCCTTCTAAGGCCATCTGTGTTCTGAGAAAGCTAACTCACAAAAACAGACAAGAATCGGACCACCTAGCTCATATGGATGGGCAAGGCGGTTGTTTATCTCTTGTCCCCTAGCCATGGGGAGAGGGGGGTCACTCCTGTTGACATTTGTCCCTTCCCACCAACTCTCACATTGTCTCCTAAGTGTTACCATATCACAGCACTTTTTACCACGATTGTTTGGTATCAAGGTAAGAGTGTGTTGTGAGAGTGTCATACAGAGATGGCTGAGATGGAGGGATAGGGAGACACAGATCCATGCTGCACTGGCTGGTTCTGTGTGCCATCCCTGGACCGGTGGTCCTGGGTTCTATAAGAAAGCAAGCTGAGCAAGCCAGGGGAAACAAGCCAGTAAGTAACACCCCTCCATGGCCTCTGCCTCAGCTCCTGCCTCCAGGTTCCTGCCCTGTGTGAGTTCCTATCCTGACTTCCTTTGGTGATTTTAGCTCTTGTGTTCCTAAAAATGTCTGACAGGTTTTGTGTCATGAACAGACTAACAAACCTTAGACAGCAGCTACTGCCCATCACCAGGACTTTAGGAAGGAGAGAAAGAAAGAGAGTGAGTGCCTCCAAGACAAACAGGGAAGTGACCAGGAGGAAAGGCCATGATTTGGTTGGAGCTGAATTGGGGAAGAGTTTACAGGTTCAGGACCACTGTGCTTGGAGGAATCAAAAGAAAGCTGGGGTGTAGCTGAAAACACTTTAGGGGGCTGTCTATGAAGATACATTTCTAGCATAGACCAATAAACCCAGTACTCTGGGGAACAAACCCTGCTCAGTGTAAAGATTTCTGTCTTCTCTGTGGGAAATCCCCGGGGATGTCACTATTTCTCTGCCGTGGAGCTGAGCTGCGCACATGGGATGCTGTGAGCACCTACGCCTCTCCTTACTTTAGCCCTCCACACAGCACCTTCCGACTGAGCTGGGAGGGACTGGACCTTCTGGGGCCCTCGACATGTTCTCTGGGACACTAACTGGATGCCAGGTTGTTCCAGGAGTTGCCAAGGTCTGAGAATGGCTTACATGAATCTTCGTCTTGTGAAATCTTGGTCCCCCACTTAACAATATTCAAAGGTGACAGAAACTTTGAGAGGCAGAGTGTGAGGGAGACCACTGGTCATCATTGTCCCCATTCAAGGATTCATGCTGGTCTGAAACATTTTCGATTAGGGTATGAGAGGGAGGCTGGTCCCTCTCTGGGGTTTTCTCTGTCTCCATTGTCTCAGTCTCTCCATCTCTCTGTCTCTCCGTCTCCACCCCCTAGCCACCCCCCCCCCCCACTTACCGTGGATGATTTTTACCATGGGGTCTTTTGAACTGTGATCTAAATAACCCTCTTCTTTATAAAGTTTCCGGGTCCAGGTCCAGGTCCTTTGTCATAACAACATAAACAGACCAGAACAGGAGCAGAGGGATTCTCTGCGGCCCTTTTGATATCACAGTGGGGAGGAGGAGCAGGCATGGATAAAGCAACGCGTGGTTTTCCTACAGCTTCTGACTCTTCGAGGAAAACTATACAGTTCAGAGTTTCCTTCACCTCCCTTAGTGTGGGATAGCATTAGAAGCCACGAGGGCTGTCCCACGGATCTCTCAGTGGTGGACTCCGCCATCTTGTTCTAGGCCCCTCCCCTTCCTGTGATCCTGTATCTGACAACGCTCCCTTTCCATCCCAGCTCTCTAGTCTGAGAAACCAGATCTGAGGAGGCTGCAAGCTTTGTCTCCCCAGAACAGCGCTCGGCGGTTTTGTTTGGTGCCTCAGCTCGTTTAGGAACTCAAGAGAGGGGAGAAATGTTCCCATCCAAAGAGGCACAAACACCACCGGTGGGATTCAGGGCAGCTCCTTTCCACAGAGTGCCTCCAGGTTAGCCGGGGAATGTCGGTTGGAGAGAACTGCTCGCCTGCCTGTCTCTGAGGGCTTGATCTTTAAGAACCAACCACTGTAGGACGAAGCCACGTGGCTCGAGGGCACTCTGTGGAATGTGAACCAGGATGCTGATTCCCCGCTCTTGTGTGCGAGTTTACACGGTGACCTCGTCTTCAAAGAGTTGGATCTTTTCCCTTTCCCCTTGAATTCTGGCTGGCCCCACATGTGACTCTCCTGAAACCAAGAGGTGGCGGCAGATGTGACACTACTTGGCGTCCACAACAAAGCGGGAAGGGGCTGTGCAGCTGCTCTACGGTTCTCCTGGGATATTCACCAGGCAGGAAGCCACATGGAGGAAATCCAAGCACCAGACTGCCACAAGGGAGAAGATGCACACTGTTTCTGGGTCCTTGGTCCAGCTGAGCTCCCTGTGACACCTAGATTCATCTGCGGGCCAGATGCTAGGCATCTTGGACATCCACCCAGTGGGGTCTCCAGATGTCCAAAGCCCGAGTCAACATCCGACCGACATCCGATTCCAGCCCAATGGGAAACCGCGGGAGAATGGTTCAACTTAGCCATTTCCAAATTCTTGAATCACAAAGTCATGGACTAAATAGAGTGGCCACTTCAAGCTTTGTTACATTTGTTACAAATCGTTTGTTACAAATCATTTGTTACACAGACATGACCCAGAGTAAGCTTCCCGGGGAGGGTACTGAGTGAGTGAAACCCCACTGTTCCTCTGTGGTCACCAGATGAGACTCAAGCTGGACTTTCCAATGCCAGCTGGGATGAACTGGCTGTGAGGCCAGCGCATGGTGCCCTCAGGTGGCCCTGTAACATCTGGTAGCCTTGTCTACTGCTACAGAGCCAGGCCATGCTGACTGCCTGCCACCTAGCTTCTGCTCCTAAATGTTAGTAGTTTTCACAAAATGATGTTGAGAACAGGTGAAAAACCATGAAAAGGGGCTTTGGGTTAAATTTAAGATTCAAGAACAAGACAAAGAAGCAGAGACAAATGTGTTTTTAAAGTGGATATCAAGTCACTATAAGAAAATCATTTTATCTTGGTGCTTATAACCAAAAGGGACTCCAGTATTCCACGGCATTTGTTTTTAAAAATTATGTATATGTGGGTGCTTTTGCTTTATTTTGCTTTTGCCTGCATGTATGTGTGTGCACCAGAATAAGGCTTCAGAGTTCCTAGAACTGCAGTTCTAGATGGTTGGGAGCCACTCTGTGGGTGTTAGGAACTGATCCTGGGCTCTCTGGAAGAGCAGCCAGTGCTCCTAACTGCTGAACTGTCTCTTTGGCCCCAGGAACTCCAGTTTTTGTCAGGGGGAGGGCAAAAACCCCATGATTTCAGCTTCTAGGATGAGTCTGTCAACAGAGTGAGGCAGAGGCAATGTTGGATTTCGAGTTTTATGTCCCTGACCCCATGAAGTGCTTGGCTTTAACAGATTAGCCGGGATCATCTTTCCATGTGCTAATTGATCTTGCTCTCTGTATTTATTTAAACCCCTTTCTTGATTCTTTGTGGATATCACACCATGCACCCCAATCCCATTCATCTCCCTGTCCCCTCATATCTTCCCTCTGCTCTTGCAATGAAAAGAAAACAAACAAAACAAAATAGTAAGGAAAAAAAAATCCAACCCAAACCAACCAACCAAACAACATCTCCATGTTGAAGCCATGGTGTGTCACAGTGTGTCACTGTGTGTCAGGGTGTGTTGCTCTGTGTCACACAGTACACTCTTTGGTCCAAACAGCTTTACTTGCACATGTTCTTTGCAATGAGCCAGTGATCTGGTTCAAGGCTCCTGGCTTCTGCTCCATTATCTATACTGGATCCTTACCAGAACACCTCTCAGATCTCCTGTTGTTGCCCTATCTCCTGGAGATCCTGCAACTTTATATCTGTAGGACGGGCCTTGCAACTTTGTATCTACAGGACCGGCCCTTTCAGGTGCTTCAGCAGTTCATAGATGGAGTAGATGTTGGGGTGGGCCAGCTCAGAGCTTAGGATCTGCATCTGGGTGGAAGCTGAATTGGTCAGCTCACCAGCTCTCCTGCACTCTCACTACCAGGGCCAACTCCCAGCACTGCCCTGGCAAAGAGCAGGAACAGGTCTCCCACTCTTCCACATGGCCAGCTCCATTGTGGTGCCTTTGGACATCAACATGGCCCCAGGTGGCAGCACAGACCAGGGACATCCACATGTGGATGCTTTCAAAGAGCATTAGGTCTGGGTCTAGAGACCGTTGTAGATATTTACAGAAATGCTGTGACCAGACTCTCTCTCCAGAGACATCCTGTAGCTCTGCGCAGGTTTTACAACCCAACTTCTGACATTTTTGATCTTCTGGCACAATTTGGGTTCCTAGTACTGTTTTAATTTTTTTCCTTGACAGTAAATCAAGCCTCAGACAGTTAAGAAAGGCTGTTCCTGAGAAGGAGCTCACAGCATGCATCATGAGCTTCTGGTTCCTACGGTCTTTCCACAGCCCCTTCTATGATGCTCTGGGACCTGGGGACAGGGTTGGTCTGGGCATCCCAGGCCAGTTGAGCTCTGTATTCTGACAAGTTGTGGATTTCTGTGATGCATGTGTGCTGCTGGGTGAAGCTTCTCTCAGAGGAGTGAGAGCTGCATTTACCTGTAGGCAGAAGGGCAAGGATCTAGAATGAATCTTTGGATTATACTGGTTTAGGTTCCGTAACCTCAAGAACCAGCCAAAGGTAGTTAACTAGGCTTACAGGTAAGGTAAAAATAATATATAGTACTCACGCGTGAAATTCTCAAAAATAACAATAAAGGAAACGTAAAGGCTTAAATGGCTGGCTTGCTGTTGTAGTCTCCTGTTTTCAAAAAACAAGTCTTGAAGCCACAGACCCTTCAGAATTCACTGATGGCTCTGTCATAGTCTGAGGTCAACTTGATAGAAGACTAGAGTCGGTCAACTGGGGAGAGGGAACTTCGACTGAAGAATTACACAGATCAGATGTCTGTGACATTTTCTTTATTGCCTTGATGTCAGAGGGTTCAGCTTCCTGTGGGTGGTATCACCCTGGGCAGGTGGTTGGCTGTAGGAAAAGTGTGACTGAACAAGCCAGTAAACAGTTCTCCTCCATCGTCTCTGCTGCAAGTTTGTGCTTGAGTTCTTTCCCATGATTCCCCTCACTGATGGACTGTAACCTAGGAGCACAAGATGAGAGAAACCCTTTCTTCCACAAGTGGCTTCTGGTCATGGCATGTATCACAGAAAGCAAGTTAGAACAACTGGTCAACCTGACCTTACTCTTCAATGCACCCAGCTTGGAGCTCTTAGGCGTATGCTGGAGACAGGACATTTTCCAGTGGGTCACCGACATGCTCCATGAAATGAACAGGAAATTTTCGTAAGGATGGTGTTTGTGGAATGAATACATTCTTGTGTTTTGAAGAACGCCGAGGGGACTTGAGTTCTGCTCCTTATGGGTTAACAGGGCCTGTGAGTCAGCAGGATGCTGAGACTCTGCCTGTGGTCACACACATCAGAGCCAAGTATGTGCTGTGGATCAGGGAGTCTGAGAGGAAATGAACAGGCCCTGAGGCCAGCCCTGTGCCTGCATGAGACTTGGAGGGAAGCAAATGAAGGTTCACCTTTCAAGGAATGGAACATCTTCTCACTGAGGGTCATCGAGCCATCATCTCAGGAGGAAGGGGCTGGGCACAGGGGTAATGGTGCATGCTGAGATCAGGCTCGTCGTCTGTATTTCCCAGCATCCTCTCCGTGGTGGTGCAGTGATGGCAGCAACTAGCTGCGGCCAAGCCTGGCATTGCAGTAATGGCAACCTGAGTGAGGAGCTTGACTTTCCTATTCGCCACCAATGTGGCTCTGACTGTCATGACACTTTGGGACTCTCCTCTATTGGCTGTGGCTGGTCACATGCACTTGGTGGAATTGTGAGAATGATTAATTTTGGTGACATTCTGGTAGCTCTCGGCTTTGGAAAGCCGTGTGTAACTACTGACAGAGCTGCTCCCTCATTGTACCTGTGGCCTCCTGCATTCTCCAGAGGCAAGGAGCCCAGAAAGCCCCTGGACTCTGAGCAGGCATGGCAGTCAAAGGCAGTGAGGCGTCTGGGAAGAACAGGTAACGGAGACCAAAGTCAACAAACTGCTATTCTAAAAGCGCCTCTTCTCAGCTCGTAGGCCAAGTGGGCATCCTCTTCCAGAAATGTACAAAAGACATCAGACCGTGGACAATGTTCCTCCATCGTCTGCCCAGCTTTTCCTCAGAGGATGGGTCTTAGGCAGAAAAAGCCATGGGAATCCAGAGAATAAAGGCCACTGGGTGTGGAGACCAAGATTCTCAGCTTTCATCCGACTTCATTACTCTGGGCATGCGCACGAAGTGTTTGGACTTTTAAGAGACAGAGCTTTTAGCTTTCAAAGCATTAGGCCCATCTTACTCAGACTCTGTGGAACCATGGCGATGGCTCCTTGGAGGGAAACCCCATCTCTTCTTCCTTCCAAGGCAGTTGAGCAGGACACAGCGGTGCCGTCCTTTCCTCCGAGTTTCAAATATAAACTCACTTATCCCCCTCATGTGGTGATTACTGGTCAGGGGGACTCTGAGCCTTAGAGACACTGTCTGGATGATTGGCAGTTTAAGCTTCCCAGGGGGTCCGGTAGCTCCTGTGGGTCTATGCAGAGCTCTGGGAGGAAGGCGGAGCAGGGCCTCTCTGTTTCTGCAGATTAGTCTCGTCTCCGGCGCACTTCTACCTGTATGCGGTTACAGGCTGAGTGTCAGGCAGTAAGACGCGCCAGGCATGAGACTCCTTAGAGGACTGGTTCTCAGCCTTCCCAGTGTTTATGACCTTTTAATACAGTTCCCCAAATTGTGGTCCCCAACAATAAAATTATTTTTGCTGCTACCTAATAACTGCAATTATACTATGATTATGAATCATAATGTAAACAAGTACCCGTGTTTTCCAATAGTCCTAGGCAACCCTTGTGAAAGCATCCTTCAACCTTCCTCAAAGGGGACGCGACCCATACGTTGAGAACCAGTGACTTAGCATAAGCAATGTTCTTTAAAAGCAAGCTGATTCCAGGGTATGGAGGGTGTGTGTGTGTGTGTGTGTGTGTGTGTGTGTGTGTGCGCGCGCGCGCGCGCGTGTGGTGGGGGAGTTGCTGGGGGGTTGGGATGAGAGGGATGCTAGGGCCTGTGGGTCCTTCTGGGAGGTTCTGGCACTCCCCCGCACCTCCCAGCATTCTGGAAAATACTTTATCATGATATCGATTTCTGCTTTCTCTTGAGCGCGGGAGAGCCTCCAGCCCTGCCTGTTAAACTGTGGTCAGCCTTTGTTCAAGTACAAAGAGCCCCAGGTGTCTCTTCGCCCCTAGACCTTTTCATCCCGTCTGTACAAGTCTGGAGGACTCCTTTGAGGACTCCAGGTATTAGGGTGTCAGTGAGAAGTTCTGAGGGGTGAGTGTATGGCCACTGAGGAAGAAGCCAAACTCACCAGACAGGGCTAGAGTGACCCTCTGTCTCAGACCGTGAGATGCATGCACGGCTCCTCCGATCAGATGGAACCCTTCCTCTTCAACACTGTTCCAGGCTATCGATCGCCAAGATGTGTTTTAAAAAGCATCTGGAATCAGGCAATTAATGCAGAATGTCGAAACAAGGCCACCGAGCCTCTAATTGATCAACTGATTCATTATTTCCTTTGCATGGTTAGCCGTGCACCGAGGCCAATGGGAGCCATAAAACAGAAGAAAAAGTTAGGAAAGCAGAGGCCAAGATTTATTAACCCCACTGCCTGGTAGCGAGCACACTGCCTACCCATTTATTTCCTAATAATGGCTTTTTTTTTTCTTTTAAGGCAGCTACTCAAAGGGAAAGCCGGGAGTGTCCGTAGTAGAGAGAGATTATGTGTTTACTGTAAGTGGATGGTATTGTGTGTCAGGTACCAGAGCTCCCAGGTCATAAGGAAGTTCAGCGAGAGTATGGACCATAAAAATAAATGCAGCCACCGTCCATTAGAAAATGGGAGTCTGATGAAATTCTACGGGCATCAAGAGAAAGCTGCTTCGGGATGGGAGGGTGAGCAGATGGAGCAGTCTCCAGAGTCCGTCCCTGGGAGGCTGCAGAGTTCAGGCACTGGTGACTGCCAGTCAGGACTTCGTGTGTTTAAGGTCACTTTGTATGAACTTTGTTAAAGAGTGTTGGCGACCTAGGGTCTATTTCTCTGATGTCTGTGACAGGCTGACAGTCAAGAACATGGACTGTGCAGAATAGCATGAGGTTGGGGATCCAGCAGGGGCAGGCTTTTTGACTTCGGGCTTTGAGTGATTTACTTCACTTCTGCATCTGGCTGTCTTCCTGAGGGCAAGCAAGGGCCCAAGATGGAGCAAGATTCGTTGAGGGCCAGACTCAGACAATCCTGATGCCAGTGTGGGTGCTCCCCACCTCATGTATCTTCCAGTGTGGGTGCTCCCCACCTCATGTATCTGCCATGTGGGTGCTCCCCACCTCATGTATCTTCCAGTGTGGGTGCTCCCCACCTCATGTATCTGCCTTGTGGGTGCTCCCCACCTCATGTATCTGCCATGTGGGTGCTCCCCACCTCATGTATCTTCCAGTGTGGGTGCTCCCCACCTCATGTATCTGCCTTGTGGGTGCTCCCCACCTCATGCATCTGCCAGTGTGGGTGCTCCCCACCTCATGTATCTGCCATGTGGGTGCTCCCCACCTCATGCATCTGCCAGTGTGGGTGCTCCCCACCTCGTGTATCTGCCATGTGGGTGCTCCCCACCTCATGTATCTGCCAGTGTGAGTGCTCCCCACCTCGTGTATCTGCCAGTGTGGGTGCTCCCCACCTCATGTATCTGCCAGTGTGGGTGCTCCCCACCTCATGTATCTGCCAGTGTGGGTGCTCCCCACCTCATGTATCTGCCAGTGTGGGTGCTCCCCACCTCATGTACCTGCCAGTGTGAGTGCTCTCCACCTCATGTATCTGCCAGTGTGAGTGCTCCCCACCTCATGTATCTGCCACGTGGGTGCTCCCCACCTCATGTATCTGGTCTGTTTTCTAGAAGCCAGAGGGTTTTCCCTGGCAGTGGGAGGCTTGCTTCATGATGTGAGCAGGCCTGGATGTTGGGTGAGGCCCTGGAGGGAATCCTGCTTAAACACTGGGGTTGCTGCACTATTTGGTGCTGTGATGCTGGAAGCAGCTGCTTGGGTTCTTCAGCGGGGGGTGGGGCCTTCCAGTAGGATGAAGCTCCTCCCACTCCTGACAGAAGCACACTGACTTCTCATGGTTGGTCACCTACTCACACTCTCATGCATTTGCTCATGCTCACCGCTGCAGATCAGTTCCCTGCGCATGAGTCCTTGTTTCCGGCCCATGTGGAAGAAGCTCACACCGAACTGTCCAGTGTCACTCAGAACAAGTTAAGGCACATGCCAACTCTTAATTTAATACTAGGAAGATAAAACTGGTGGCTAGTCCTTGCTATAGCGCTCGACACGGGGGCATCATATACACATCAGCTCTTCTCCCTGCTCTCCCCTCGCCCCTCAATTCCCATCCACTTGGTTCTTGGCTCAGTGCTGGAGGAACCCAATATTAAGCAACGATGAATTCAAGCATCACTTGTACAAGATTCACGCTTGGTGGGAGAAACGACACAGCTGAAACCCGGCCAAAGCAGAATGCGCATGCGCCCACGGGGAGCAAGGAGCCGTGGGTTTTAAATCTTAAGATGCTGGACTGCAAGTGGCACAGAATGACCCGTGCGCATTGATGGTGTGCTGTGTGGAAACGAAGTTTGTATTTGCGCTCCACCTCCCAAAGCTCAACCATCAACTCCATGCCGCTATCTTTTTAACATTTTTTTTATTCATTTATTTCATGCCTGTGTCTATGTGTGGGTACATGGGTGCGTGCATGCGTGTGTGTGTGTATGTGTATGTGTGTGTGTGTGTGTGTGTGTGTGTGTGTGTGTGTGTGTGCATGTATGTGGAGGTCAGAGGACAACTTGTGGGATTCAGTTGTAGGGTTGGGGGATTGAACACAGGTCATTTGGCTTGGCAGCAAGCACCTTTACCCATCAGCCGTCTTGTCAGCCCTTACTTTCTGACTGAACATTGTCTCTGTTGCTCTGTTGTGCTTTCTCTCTCTCTCTCTCTCTCTCTCTCTCTCTCTCTCTCTCTCTCTCTCTCTCTCTCTCTCTCTTCCTCTCTCTGATACTGTCCATCTCCCTGTTTCCATCCCAATCTCATCAGTGTGCTTTCTCTGAAGATGCCTGGAACCATCGGTGTGACCGGAGTGCATCTTCTTTCTCAGGTCCTACAGACTGTTGGCTACAACCCCCGATGCAATGTTGGACGGGGAGGAGGTGAAGAGGACTCTTTAAGGATAGCATTCGCTGTTAGCTTCAGAGATGCCCGTTGTTAGTCTGAGGCCACTGGCTCATTCTTCATTTATTAAAGAAGTCTGTGTGTTAGGTTTGCCAAACGAACATCTCGCCTTTGTTGAGGTAATTGTAGGCTCTTGCTCTTTGGCTTGTCTATGCACTGATTGCTGACTGAATTACAGATTAACATTGTACTCCTGGGATATTAGCTTTCTGTGCTGCTGACTCTACAATTTTTTTCTAAATGTTGCCTCCGAATTTCCCAACTGTGGGACTCTCTCTAGCCACAATCCAGGGGGGTCTTAGAGTTCAGCTCGTTTGTTTTAAATCCCTTGGAATTTAATGTGTTTTGTCATCTGACGCCCTGAAAACGATTCTTTCATATATATTGCTCATTTAAAAGGATCAGTTCAGGCAGGCAAGCAGATTCAACCCTGATTCCTTGTCTTGGCAAGAACTGCGAGCAGGAGGAAAAAAATTTAAGGGTGGAAGATGATAAATTATGTTCTACTAAATGGGAAATGAGTGCTCTGCAAATGAAGCCATTAACCACCCCGGTTGCTCTCCCAGAGAATGTACGTCTTCCTTATAGAACAGCCTCTAGGGCTTTGTCTATTGTCATTTCAGTGTCAAATGCCCCACCAACTCCCGCCTCACAGTTGAAGGCTCTGTCCTCAGCTGTTCTGAGAGGCTCTGGAAGCTGGAGGAAGCAGGTTCCTGAGGTCCTGTTCTTAAGGGACACGTTTTCCAGTGTTTCTGTCTCCCCCCTTTCCCCTCTCACCGCTTTCTGACTGCCATGGTGTGAACTGCTGTGCCACCCTGGCCCCCACAGGTTGCACTGAATCCCTATAAGCCATGAGTCATAGCTCATGGACAGATGGACAGAACCCTTACAGGCCATGAGTCATAGTATATCCCCTTTCCTCGAAGTGCTAAGACCAGGAATTTTGTCTCAGTTACAAAGTCTGAAATTGTTTGAGAAAAGTAAGTTTGTTGCGAACAACCAAACCATATGGTCATAAACCTCTGGGACTAGCATGTTGGAGGAATTTGGAAGAGTTTATATACATAGCTTTGTACACAATGCTAGTGGGAGCTCAAAAGACCAGAATTGCTAATAGAGGCGAAATAGTGAAGTGTTCTTAGGATGCGTCAAGATGAAACAAGGATCCTCTAGGAACTGGAGACCATTTGTGTCACCTTCTGGCAAAGAATGAGCCACATTTTATCCTGAGGCCTTGTGGAAGGCTGAGTTTACCAATGATGGATAATTTGTTTGATAGAGAAGGTATTAAAGCTGTCTGGTAGCACAAGTGGCAGGGCTGCTCTTGGATGCTCTCAGACAAACCTACAGTGAGAATAGGATTCAAGAACAGAACAAAAGGTTTGAAACACAAGTTTGCCCAGGAAACAGGAGAAGCCCATGGGAAAGAGATCATATAGGTTGCCATTCGATATATAGAATTGAGGTTAAGGAAAGGGCAGCTTCGATAGAGGTTCTGGCCATTAGAAACAGGTCCACAGGTAGGAGAAGGGAACTGACCAGACAGTCACTGGGCCTTGGGTTTGAACATCAAACCAAATACTTTGCATCAGCATGCTAGCAAATGTACATTGGGATCATCTCAGAGATGGGCCGCACTCCACTGAGACAGACTCAAGGGTGTGAAGTTTTAGCTCATTGGGAGCAAATGCTTTGAGGAGAGAATTCCAGGCTATTTTACTCACACCAGGATGCCCAGGGAACTGTTTCCCTCACTGCAGACAACTAGACACTCAGGCATAGCACAAGGGACCCATGGCTGTGCGAGCTAAACATCTGTCTGTCTGTCTGTCTGCCAGTCTAACAGTCAGTTTGTCTGTGTGTGAGTCAGTCTGCCTGCCTGTCTGCCTGTCAGTCTGCCTGTCTGTCTGTTTTCTCTTTCTCCCCTCCCCCACAAATATGCTTATTGCTAAGAACCATTTTCTTCAGCTCTCTTTTCCCTGTGACTGATGCTCTCTGAGTTTCAGGATGAGAGGAGAAACAAGCGGCTCCAGCCTTCACCCTTCCTGGGACATCCTGTCAAGCTGCCGCACACACAGGCCACAGACACTGCTCTGCTTGTCTCGAGACACAGGTATGATCTATGGATTTTGTCAAGATGACTGACAGGTGGCCTCTGTAGCCCTTCCCCCCCACCCCCAGGTCATTTGTGTCACGTTCTTTTCTAGGAAAGAAACTATTTAATACACGGAAACACTGGCCCTCTTTGACATTCTACAGGGTCACTGAGTCTGCTTACGATGGAGAAAAATAATTCTGGACATGAACTTAAAAAGCATTATATTTCAACTAACAGACTAATGGTAAGGTAGTTAATTGTTTTTACTGTGTGGGCACTTGTAAATGACATTTTAAGTTTTTTTTTCTCCTGTAGCTGATTATAAAAATTCCATTTTAAAAGCAGGGAGATCATAGTTACAAATGAGAAGTGGTTTTATTTTCTGCCTATCTGGTTATAATTAGTCGTAATTAGGTTAACCCAAACAACTTTCAGACTAAGCTTACGTTTTTTACACTGAATTCCACCCTGTTGTAACCATTTAGGTGTTTGCAGGTAAACTAGGTGGTGCAGTGTGCCCTCTGGTGTGGTACTGTGACTCTCTTGGGGAGAGGTGTCCCTGTCTCCTCCCTGACAGTGTCTCCTTCCATGGTCCTAGGTACACCCTAGATGCTTCTTCCATGGCCTCCGGCTTCCCTAGGAGCTGCTCTGGGCAACCACACTCTTGGTTTTTCTTTCTAGGTTTGGGAATGGATGGTAGACACTTCTCACGGCCAGTCTCCAGTTGACTCAATAGCTGCCTGGCTACACAGTCACATCTGTCACATCTGTCTCTCTGTTACACCCACTGAACTGTGCAGGACTGGTTCTCTATTTCCTTTTCATTGGCAGACTTGTTTTCCTGACTTATCTCTGACCAATTCAATAAATGAACATTTAATGTATATGAAAAGAAAGAACTTCCACCCAACTAAAGCAAGAGGCAACCAAGGACTAGATGGAATATCATCATCTGCGCATGCACATGTGTGAGGGTGCACATAACTGTATGTGTGCTTTTGCATGTGTGCAAGTGTGCCTATAACTGTATGTACTTGTGCATGTGTGTGCGCACATAACTGTGTGCTTTTGCATGTGTGTGAGTGTGCACATAGTTGTATGTGTGTTTGTGCATGTGTGTGAGTGTGCACATAACTGTATGTGTGTGCATGTGTGTGAGTGTGCCCATAACTGTATGTGTGTTTGTGCATGTGTGTGAGTGTGCATAGTTGTATGTGTTTGTGTGTGTGTTTGTGCATATGTGTGAGTGTGCCCATAATTGTATGTGTGTTTGTGCATGTGTGTGAGTGTGCACATAACTATATGTGTGTTTGTGCATGCATGTCTTATTTACTTTTCTATTGAAGTGATAAGATACCATGCATAACTCTGTGTGTGTCTGTGTGCACATGACTATGTGCATGTGTGTGTATTTGACTATGTACATATATGTGTGTATATGTATAGGTATGTGTATGACTATGTGCATATATGTGTGTGTATGTGTGTATCTGACTGTGCATGTGTGTGTATTTGACTATGAGTGTGCGTCTTATTTAATTTTCTATTTCTGTGATAAAATAGCATGACCAAAGCAGCTTACATAAAAGTGTATTTGGTGCTTATGGTTCAAGAGTATTGGAGTCTGTGACCATCATGGTACGAAGCATGGCAGCAGACAGACAGACGTGGTGCTGGAGCAGAATCCGAGAGCTCACATCTTGAGACATACTACAAAGCAGAAAGGTAACTGAATGAAGAGAGTCCTTTGAAATCTGAAAGCCCACTCCCAGAGACATGTCTCCTCCAATGAGCCCACGCCCTCTAATTCTTCCTAAACAGTTCCACATTTAGATATATGAACCTGTAAGGATCATTTTCATTCAAGCCACCACAGTATTAGCACATGTGCGTATGTGCGCGCATGTGTGTGTTTGTGTGTGTGTGTGTATCTGACTATGTGCATGTGTGTATATTTGACTATGTACATGTGTGTATCTGTATATGTATGTGTATGACTGTGTATATATGTACATGTGCATATGACTATGTGCATGTATGTGTGTGTATGTGTGTATCTGACTGTGCATGTGTATGACTATGCATGTTATGTGTGTATGATTATGTGCATATGTATATGACTATGTATATATATGTATTCATGTGTTTGTGTGATTACATGTATATATGTGTGTATGTGTATATGATTGTGTGCATATAAATGTGTGTGACTATGTGTGATTATGTGCATGTGTGTATGACTATGTATATATGTGTTGTGTGTGTATGTGGTGTATGTGGGGTGTGTGTGTGTGTGTTTGTGTGTGTGTGAGTGTATGCTCTTGACATCTCATGGAAGCCATTAGTGGGTCTCAGGTTCTGTCTCTACTTCTCTCTGCTTGAATTCCCTTGAGACAGCATCTCTCTCTGAACCTGGAAGCTAGCAAACTCCAATAATCCTTCTGTTTCTGCCACTACATAATATCTTCAACCAATAAAACTACAACCTGCAATAAAGTTGTTGTTTTCCTTTCATGTTTTCCCTGCTGTAGCTATTGACTAGTGATCAGTCTATATTTGTTCATTTTTTTTGTTGTTGCTGCTGTAATGACATGTCAAAGGCTAACTTATAGAGAAGAGCTTCCTTTAGTCCACAGTTTGGGGGAGTCCAAGGGGCAGCACTGGCAGGAACCTCATGGTTGAAGACACCACAGCGTTGGGAGTGTATGGGTGACAGAGAGATCACACAGTGGGGCAGGAAGCTAGGGCAACTGAGCTCCATGAGAACTAAAGTCATCCCTTCTGAGGTCACATCCTGTTAACCTAAAGACCTTCCACTGGACCCCTCTCCTTTCCAGTATTGCCTAGAACTAAGACCACCCACACATTGGTCCTTGTGGGACGAACCCACCCACTCAAACGTTAGCATCTTTTCAAGCCACAGCATGGTAAGTTCAGCTTCCTATCGCTTAGCGAGCGTTCCTGTGGTATGAGAAACTCTGCCGTATGGCTGAGGTATTCCTAGGGCAATTCACAGTGCCACTCACCTTTAAGTATAAATGACATCATAAAGGTGAATTGAAGTTTATACTCACTTAAGTATAAGTGACATTATAAATGCGCTATTTTAAGACTATACACGAAGGAGCTTTTTCTTACCAAGTTTCAGAGCTCATCTTTATAGAGAATGGGTATTTGACTTATGGTTTTTGCAGATTTTTTTTATCATCAGGGGAAGGAGAAAAAGTAGAAAAGAAAGGGGGAGGAATAAGAGGAGGAGGAGGAGGAGGAGGAGGAGGAGGAGGAGGAGGAGGAGGAGGAGGAGGAGGAGGGAAAACGAGGAGAGAGAACAGGCACTGTGCTCCTTATTAATTAGATGGAAAATAGATTCTACTCAAAATTTTCTGTGAAAATCCTACAGTCCAGGATGAACTGCCAGTACCCAATAATTGCTACTTGTAATTGTAGGTAACCTAATAATTTTTAACATAATTATTTTTAATTATACCATAATAGAAGGTTTTAGTCGATCAAGGATAAGCTTGTTTAAAATGTTTTTAGCGTTATAAATGTTCGAATATGTCTGACATAAGGACTCTACTTGTATAAATTCTTGCCTAACAAGTTCCCTGGGTGCACAGGGTTGCTGGGACCACGCGTTCAGTCACTTTTCTGTGGGACACCACTACTCTGGGCTTCCTTATCCCTGCAAGCCCCCCCCCCCCGCCCCCTACGTGGGTCACATGATCCTGCTCCACCCCAGGGGTCACATGATCCTGCTGAGCCCAGATCCTGCTTTGTGTTTTCTACCTCATAAACTCAAGATACAAACAAATTACATTTTAAAACAAAACTGAGAGGGGGAGTGGGAGGGGGAGGGGAAGGGAGAGGAGCAAAAATCTGGTTCTATAAATTCCCGGTGACTAAGGTCAACAAGAAATTCTCCCAAACAGCACAACTCTGCCTTTCTTCGGAAGAGAAACCCGAGGCGCCTAAACCCTGTTCTGGCTGCTGCCTTTTACCCCCAACTCTGATCTGATGTTTTTCAACTCTTAAATGCAACAATATTCAGCTAGCTGTTCAGGTCTCTCCAGCTTTCACGGGCGTGGCTTTGAGTGATAGCAGAGTAGTTCCTGTCATTCATGGCTCAGGAGACTCTGGCTCTCAACACCCTCCACTCCATCCAGCCCTTCTTGTGTAGAAGCATGCATTCAGGTAATGTCTTGACCCAGTCTAATGCTGGGAGATGAGAGCGAGGAGCTAAAGGCGCGCGTTCCATGAACGTCCCTGGCACAGAGCCTAAGGGTGTGAGGTAAGCCGGTACTCCCAAAGTCTTCTCCAAAGCGGTCCAGCTTTTCCACATTCCCAGCCTCTGAGCAGATGGCAGACTCTGGCCAGAGAACAATTGGTAGCCAGATGATGTAGCACCTTCCAGAGGGGATGGAAACTTGAATCGCATGGAAATAAAACTTCCATATATTTTTTTACAAGCATTTGGTGTTTGGCTCATGGCGAGGAGAAAAAGTATCCCCTAAAGACGAGCAAACGTGGATATCCCCAGAGGATTCACTTACTTCTGTTTGGTTGGCACACCTCCTTTTGAATGGTTTTAGGCGACTCACAGATTCTCAGGGACCCAAGTTCTCAGAGATACAAAGCGTCTAGTTTTGGGGATGCTTGATTGTCTAAGCAGGTGAATTTACCTGCCCCGCTGACATCTGGCTGACAGACACACCAGTACGCCTTCTAAGCACCGACTGGATGCCCTGTCTGCGGTGAAACACAGCCATCCTGACCAAGCTCGAGGACAGGTATGCTGTAAGCAGTTCTCTGCACGTGTTCTTGCGAGTACAGAGATGGCGGCAGAACCGGGGATTCACATCCGGCTTTTCTTTCCTCATCACAGTTGAGACAATAGTTACAGTTAGGAACAGGCTTAGGGGGAAAAAAAAGCCCAGTCTTCATTTCCTTCTTGTCCATATTGTAAGGAACAACAACAAAGCAAAACGCAATCCCCGGATAAGCCCCGTCATCCTCTGCCTCGCCTAAGGCCTCTTTCTGACCTATTTGCCGAGACATAGATCTGCCATCTGTCTTTAATAGGAGCTGTTAGAGTTGATTTTCCCTATCTGTGAGTTCTGCCTCCATGGACTCAACCCACCGTTGATATATTTGTGGTTGCTGTTCCGTAAAAAGAAAGCCTTGAGATTCCCGTGTCTGTTGGTGTTCTCCCTGTTCAGGTCTTGTTTATCGAGTCACATTGCCAGGGCATTGCGAGGGGTAGCTGCCCTGTCATCACCTCACACCAGACTTCCTGGCCCTCTGGTTCTGACAGTCTTGCCCCTCCCCCTCCCGGATGTTTCTGGAGCCCTCCGCACAGGAGGTAGGTGCAGTACAAACATTAGGGCTTTGCATCTCATAACCAGCTGATCGCCGCATGGCGATTTCTGCAATGTTCTCGGTTTGCTGCAAAATGGAGCTGATTGATGAAGGGCGAGGGCTGCACCACCCTGCAGGCTTAAGGGTAACTTTTAGGATGCCGGTAGGAATTGTGCTGTCTAGTGTGGTGGTGGTAATATCCTGTGATATTCATGGCCTCACTGGTTTCTAGTGCCAGGCACCATGACTTCCCTTCTGTGGAGGGGACCATAAGTCAGCTGTCAGTCACCACTGATGGGAGTGCTGCTGCTATTGACCCTTTTGGGGTCTCTTGCCATACTGTCTATTCCTGTGGTTCGTAGGCATCTTCTGCTTCTGTGACACGGAGTGCACACATGGTGTAAAGACATCCACAGGAGGAAAATACCCGTACTCATACAGACAAGTGAATAAGATAAAAAAGAAGAAGAAAGCTAGAGTGTCAGAAGGAGGCTTTCAGGTTGAACATTCAAGCTCCAATCCCCTGAGACCCACCCCTAACCAAAAAACCTCCCTGGTATGTAATAATTGCTGAGAGAGAAAGAATTAGTCTCTCCCAGGGATGAGCACCCTAAGTGGTTATTCAATACTGAGCGATGAACCCTGAAATCAAACACACACAGGCAGCAGTAATGGACTCAGAATGTTGTATTTATATGTTCATGAACATGCACACACACACACACACACACACAACACACACACACACACACACACACACACACACACACACACACACACCACACCAATAGTGATTGTGGTGATTTGAATTGGTAGGTATGGCCCTCATAGACGTATATATCTGAATGCTTGGCCATAGGGAAAGGCAGTATTAGGGGGTGTGGCCTTCCTGGAGTGGGTGTGGCCTTGTTGGAGGGGGTGGGCTTTGAGGTCTCCTATGCTCAAGCTATGCCCAGTTTGACACACAGTCTCCTTTGCTGCCTTTGGATCAAGATGTAGAACTCTCAGCTCCTCCGTTAGCACCATGCCTGCTTGCGTGCCAGCATGTCTCCACCACGATGATAATGGACTAAACCTCTGAGCTGTAAGCCAGTGTCCGTAAATGGTTTCCTTTGTTAAGAGTTGCTGTGGTCATGGTGTATCTTCACAGCAGTAAAACTCTTAAGACAGTGATCAAAGAAAGCACCAGTTTAAGAGGAAATGAATGGGAGTGATGGGGGAGGAGTTAGAAGAAAGAGAAGGGAAAGTGATATAGTTGTATTTTAATTAAAATCTTTTTTTTTAACCAAAAAAGTTTGAATTTGCTCCATACCAAACATGACATTGGATCCATGCCAAAGATGAGTTGTGTGAACAGAACCTTCTCTAGCCTCCTCCTCCTCAGACAGCTCGGTCTCTCCAGCACCAGGTGAGTGTGGCACCCTCGCACCTCCTCTGTGTGCTGGGTGGTCTCAGTGGGGCTACATCTGTGGTCAATGTGGGCCTTATTGTTTCTCATCACCTTTCCCTAAGCAATGCCGTCTAACATGTGTCTGTATAGCACTTGCTGTTGGGTGCATAGGAAGGCATGGTCAGAATTTATGTCGACACCACTCCACATCCTATTAGAGACTTAAACTTAAGCATCGTGGGTACCCACTTACGTATGGTGGACGATCCTGAAACATCTGTGGATACCAGGATGGCTGACTCTATCTTTTTTAGGATGAATATATAGGCAGCTAGCCATTAGCTTAAACATTACACCGTATAGGGCTGACTCTGTGGTTAAAGGTGCTTGCATATAAATCTGATGACGTGAGTTCAATCCCTGGATCCCACAGGGGATGGGAGAGAACAGACTCCTGAGGGATGCCTTCTGATTGTATCATCTATCAATGAGAGATGTCTCCACGTGCACACCAAGGCATGGCATGGCTATGCCTAGTACACACACACACACACACACACACACACACACATTAGTGCATTTAAACTGTACATTATAGGGCATTATACACTATTCTTGATAGATATCAAGAGTCTTGTCAAGCTCACAATAGCATCTCTTATACTTTGAATAGCATTAAAGCCCTCTCTAGTCCCTAATTACTGTACTCCTTGTTAGTAACGTAACAGACAGATCAAACTGGTTGCTTTTCAGAACCCCAGTAATGCATTCTTGTGGAACCTAGGGCCGGCTTCATCTAGCTAGTTTGAAACATCATAGTGGTTAAAGGTAACAGCAGAAAGCACTTTTCTGTTTCCCACGGTTCACACCCCCAAACCCATGGAGCTCTCTGGCTTCTGTGCACTTTCACTTTGGCGATCAGCGAAGAGGGAGGGGACAGATGGGGAATTGCTGGTCTGCCCACACTCTACCAATCTGACTTCCACACGTCCTTTGGGCACTACAGTCCTAACTGCTTTCCCTGCTGGAGAGGCTCTGAGCCTGCATGCTTACCCTGCACAGAGGACTGTGGGGTCAACCCCAGGCCTTCAGCTTTCTGTCACCCCCGCCTTCCCTGTTGGTACCGGTTCTTTGACTCCGTCAGTCCTTCTGTCACCTGCCAAAGTAGCCCACCTACCCCAGGAAGGCTCCATGTCTGTGAGCTGGAAGTGGAGCAGTCTGAACATTATCCCGGAGAGCCCGCTGTAAGCCTCACAAGCCACACGACCTCTCTCCCTTTGTGCCCTGAGGAGGCTCCGTCTCTTGCACTTGACACAACAGTCCTGACATTACCCTCAGTGCCTCCCTTCATCCTCTCACTCCTGGGCATTGCCAGGGCCTTTTTTGGGGATCCTTGCCCCACCCCCACTCTGAAGCTCTTGCCCTCCCCTTCTGACCCTTCTCCTCTGTGATGACTTGAATATGAGACTGAATCGATGGGGCTGAAAAATCTAATTTTCCTCACCATAAAACACGATAGCTCTCTCAGCAGCTGCGGCCAACACAGAGCGCTGCTCACAGGAGGTGCCTGACTGGTCCCTGTCCCCCTCTCCAGCCCCGAGCAGGAGGGTGGCTCCTGGCTGGGCTCGTCCTTGGCTGTTTATAGGATATGGAAATTACACAACTGTCTATCATTGGATTTTTCTCTACCCCGTCCTCTAAAACTTTCTGTTTGGACTTCTACCATTTAATCTGAAGGTAAATGTCTCACCACCTTTCCACACACGTGTGTATATTTTTGTGTTTCTCTCCCATCTGCTGTGAACAGAGGTATTACTTTCCTACCTCTCAGGTGGATGGGGAGGCTCCTTCTGTTTCCCCACTAACCACCTTTCCTCTTTTTACCTTTTCCTTCTTAACATTTAGAGTAATCATTTTGAATGGTATATTCTATTTTTTTGTTTTTAATTTCTTTTTTGGTTACACCACAGGCTAGTGTCAGGTGTCATGTTTAGAGAGTCCAGAAGTCCTAAACCAGCATGCCTTGGCTGATGCACTCTCTCCAAGAAGAAGGAGTCAACCCTTGCCTCTTCAGTTCCACAGCTGTCTCATGGTCCAATCAGATCACCTCGCTGACCACTCAGCTTCCTCCTGGGCTTTCTGGCTATATAGAACAACGTGATCGCTTTAAGGACTCGTTATATGCCCTCCCCTCAAAAGCTTAATTAATCAGTCTGCAGTATTCCTAAACCGACATCCACAGAGTCCTGGGATTAGAACATATATGTGTTCTGCGACATTACTCAGCCTGCATATCTCATAGGTATTCTCCTGGCTGCTGGCACGCCTTCCTCCATTTAAAAAAAAGGGGGTAAAGGGGCCAGTAGAAGAACAGAGCCCAGTGAAGATGCTCAGCGGGTAAAGGAGCCACGGAGCCCCGTGGAAAGTGGGTGGAGCTTGATGGCAGCCTTTGCTTCCGGTTATGCTCGCTTGGTCTCCCAGCAGAGTCTTCTCAGGGACCAAGCCTCTCCCACAACTGCCCTGGTGACTGTGGCTCCCCACATCACTGTCATCAGCTGAGGAGGAGAAGACAGGCAATCCTGGTGTGGAGCAAGAGAGAACATTGAATCCTAAGACACGAGAGAAAACTGGTTAAGACCTGTTGCCCAGTCGCCGCTGCACAGACGCACAAGCTGGAGCCCGCTTGCTCTAAATCTGAGCATTAGGCATCATTTTTCATGCAGGTCTCACAGTGTCCAGCCATGAAGATGGCAGACCTGCGGCACCTGGACCATTTGCTGCGCTTTTCTCTCCTAAGGGTCCCTTCCTTACTGTTTTCACAGAACCAGGGAAGGGGGGATGACAAAAGGTGAGCACAGGTTACTTCTGTTTTTGGAGCAAGCCTGGTCAAAGGGTCACAAAAGGACTTTAAGAATCTAGGAATAATGAGATATTAAAACCTACCAGTCTTATTCATTTTCAGTAAGTCAAAGCTTTTACAGTGAGAACAATCGCGACCAAATACACTATAGGTCAATTTTAATGTATCAGATAAGAATGAAAGATTCCGATCCACAGGGCCAGAGAGGGGACTCAGTGCTTAAGGGCTGGCTTCGGGTCCCAGCACCCACATACAGGCTCACAACTGTCTATAACCCCACTTCCCGGAGGTTCAATGTCCTCTGTGGGCCTCTGCAGGTACCAGACACCCGTGAAGCACACTTACACACGTGCAGACACTCATACACACAAAATACAATAACAAAAAGACTTCAAGTTAAAAATTGAAAATTGATAATTATTTTGAGGACAGTTAAAAAACCATTACTAGAACATTTGGGAGTGTAGCATGTTCCAGTCACCTTTCTGAAGGGTCGGGTGTGCCTGAGACTAGGCCACTCATTCATTTTCCTGCTGTGTGGCCACTGAAGGGGAAGAGACTTAGATGACTTCCAGCATGTCTAAGAAACGAGCACGTTTGTCAAACCATGCCACAACCGTGGTGACTTCATCTCCACACCCACAGCTCACCACTTCCAGGGAAATAAACGAATCCAGTGTTCACAGTAAGACATTGTATTTTCTGCTCCTGGTGTCAATTTTATTATCAGCAGGAGGCGAGACCAAGGCACAGCCTCTGCTTACTGAGTTACCTCATGGCACCGCTACAACCAAAATGCTTAGCCTGTTTCCTGTGAGTAAAGGAACAGAAGCGTCTTCCTCCATTATACCTAACGAAGCCCACAGTTCTGTGAGAGGCTAGCACCTCAGAAGCCTTGTGGTTCTTCTTAAAAATCAGTGTGGCCTAATCTAGAAGAATCCTGATTCCAGTGGAAATGAGATTGTTTTAAAGCTACAGAGGGAAAAAAAAAACCAGCCTGGCTCAACATTTTTCTAAAAAAAAAAAAAAAAAAGAGAAAGAAACAGAAAAAGAAAGAAAAGAAAAGAAAAAAATCAAGCAGGATCATTGGTTAAGAGTACTGGCTGCTCTTGCGAAAAACGATACAATTCTCAGCACCCACATGGAGACGCACAACCTTCCCTAATTCCAGCTCCAGGGGATCTCGATGCTCTCTTCTGATGCCCATGGGTACGGCTTGCACGCATACGTCACACATACACATGAGACACAACGACGAAGCAAATCTTTAAAAAGTACAGCCACACCTGGAATTATCTCCTTTTCTGATGTCAACAAGCAACTCCCATAGTCTGTCTTCCCAGATTCCCGGGTTAAAGCCTTTGTGTTTGTTCCCAGATGCTAGGGCTGGGCGTAAAAACAAAGCCATACTGAATAAGCATGCACATTGGCTTTTGCTTTTTCCTTGTAGCAAGTACTTGTGACGATTATGGATCTGCTGCATTTGTTGTTTACAAACATTATATGTAGCCCCAGGCGACTTGGAACTTTCTGTTTATTCTAGTCTGGATCCAAATTTTGGCAATCCCTTGGCCTCTGCCTCCCGAGTCCTGGGATGCTAGGCTTGTAGAATTACTTATTCTCGGCAAGGGAAGTGATATCAAAGATCGTATAGAGCAGCTGAATGTTTGAAGTACCATCTACCCTAGTATACCAATCTCAGTGGTGCTCAATCACCACTTGCAAAGATTGGGGGCGGCTTGCAGAATACAGGCCACAGGGCCGCTTAGCTATAGGGGCCTGGGTGAAATGACTTCTGCATATTAGGCAAAAAAAAGTTTCTTAGAAGCTTCTCTCTGTCTCTGTCTCTCTCTGTCTCTCTGTCTCTGTCTCTCTCTCTCTCACACACACACACACACTCACACAGAGGGCGGGTATGGGCTATGTGAATGTGGATACCTACGGAAGCCAGAAGAGGGCAGTATATCTCCCAGAACTGGAGTTACAGGCAATTGTGAACCATGCAACTTGAACGCTGGGAACTGAATTCAGGTCCCCTGGGGAAAGCGCTCTTAACCTGCGAGCATCTCTCCAGCCCCACTTACCTCTCCGTTTGGCAGATCTGATGAACTACAGCCAGGAGAGTAAATGGCTTGCCTAAGATCTCACAACTGGACAGAGAGGAGGGGCTACCTGGACCTCTTTTGACCCACACCGCCTGCTCGTTGCTGTCAACCAGCAGCCTAGGACTGGCTGGAAAGGTCTAGTTCTTCTTTCACATATTGGTCATTTCAGATCTGACAGCCTCCCGCATCTCAATCGAAATGTTTCTTGTTAAGGAAAACCGTTCTGACTTCGGAAAATAATGCTTCTAGTGAAATGCTGCCGGCATCCTCTCCCTCTCTGACGCATGTTTAAAATCCCCGACCCCCTTTACATGTCGTGCTCTGACCTGAAGACCTTTGTGCTTGTTAGGGGAGCACTGAGTCCACACTCTGCCCCGCTATGGGTCCCTACTCCTACGCTGAGTCTCTGCTCCCTGTCTCCACAAAGTCATCTAGCTTTTAGTGCCATGTTGGAAGCCCAGTGTGTTGAGTTTTATTGAATTTATTTTCAATTTGACCACCATTGGTGACTTACGGTAGTAAGAAAGAAGGTACGAGTCAGGCACACAGGGAAAACGAGAAACAACTCACAGAAGGCGCCCACCATTGCCCGGTACTGTCCACAGCTCTGGGCTGTGGTCTCAGTGTAAGATCATAAGGTTTCCATCAGCATCAGAGCTTCAGAACTCTCTAGATATTTGCCCAAATTGGCTTACACTAGCAGAGCCAAAGGTCAAGAAGGAACTTGTCAGTGGCTTGTCACTCTGTCTCAGCAGTGCGTTCCCTCTGCTGTCAATCTAGATGGTGGGTGGGGACAAACCTGCTGCTCAGCATTCTGGGTAACTTTAGAGGCTCTGGTTCCAGCCAACCTGCTGCTGAGCGCTCTGCTCTCTGCAGAGCGGCTGGCTGCTCCCCTTCCTTCCTGCTCGCTCTTTTTCCCTGCTGCTGCGGTGCTCCACCTGGGCCTCCGAGAAGCCGAGCTGGCCCCGTGTCTCCATATGCATTTGCTCACGCGGCACATGCTTTCCACTCTGGAGGCTTCGGTGTGTATTTTGGGTTAGCAGTGGGGAATGTAGATGGGATTTCCATCTCACTGGCTTTGTTTAATTTTCTTCCATCTTTAGAACAATTAGAAGAAACTCTCCTCTGCAACGCGGGGAAGTTTTAACAACATTCCGGCCTTTCCTTTCACGGAACTTGATCCAAACAAACATTGCTCTCCTTGAAGAGTTTCCAGCCAAGACAGTTCCAGCCCTCTCACTATGCTCTTATTAAATTTCATGCTATTGTACGGGATTTAAATGGAGCCTCCTTCCCCCCCCTGCCCCCTCAGTTTTGGCTGACTTTACAAAAGCTGTGAATAATGAGGTAGGTACCCAATGCCTAAATATGAGAGAGAGGGTGGGGGGGTCATAGCAGAAAGGAGATCTCAGTAAGGAATCATTAGACACTGGCCAAAGCTTACCTGTCACTCATCAGAGAGGCATAGAAGATGGAGAACTGCTGCTGGAGCACTTTGGTGTGCATCTCTTTAATTCATAGGGATGGGAGAGTACGGGTCTCCACCTGACTTCAAACCAATGGGAGAAGCTTTAAGATGGAGATGTAGGGACGTTCCTGTGCCCAGTGGAGTTTACAACCTAAAGGCTGGTATTAGATTGTTGCTAGGAAATATTAAAGGTAGGAGGGCGTGGACACAGGAAGGGCGTGGACCCAGGAGAATGTGGATACAGGAAGGCATGGATACAGGAGGGACGTGGACACAGGAGGGGCATGGACACTGGAGGGACATGGACACAGAAGGGGGCGTGGACATAGGGAGGGATGTGGACACAAGGGGGCGTGGACATAGGAGGGTGTGAGCACATGAGGGGTGTGGACCTAGGAAGGAGCATGGACACAGAATGGGGCGTGGACATAGGAAGGGGCATGAACACAGGAAGGGGGCGTGGCAAAGCTAGTTCAGAACCAACTGTTCTGTAGGGCAGGTCCTTGCCAGCCATACCGAGTCTGTGACAGGAAAATTTCTTGGATTGTTTTAAAAAATCATGTTATCTAAGCCAGAGGAACGGATGCTAAACCCTTGCAGGAGTGGTGAAGGAGTCTCCAGCGGTCAATTCAAGAGAAGGCCTTTCCCCATTGGGTAGAAGTTCCCAGTTGAGTATTTCTGAAGAACCTATTTAGATATCCCACAGGGAAGCATTAACTGTGGACACCAGTCGTTCTTAAAGTCCACAGATGACAATGGATGAGTACCAGCTAAAACAGGCTCCACAGTCCCATCGTTCCTCTCAGATCATCTGCTTCCTCTCTAAAGGGACCCAAAATGGGAGGGGCCATAGCTAGTGAGTGGGAGAGGAGTTAGGAAACCGGAAAGAAGCTGACCTCCTCTCTGCCCTCGTTCCAGACTTTTAAGTCTAGCTCCAACCTGCTCTGGGTGCAGAGAAGAGACACACCAACTGGATATGAATCAGAGTTTGTGGTTGTTCTGGATAGGCGGGGGGGGGGGGGTGGGGGGGGTGGGGGGGTGGGGGGGGGGTGGCTCTTTGCTGATCCTTTTTAGAACGGTCTTAGGCATTCCAGGCTCAACTCAAATTTGTTATGAAGACATGATGGCCGTAAATCTCCTATCCTCTGCCTCCACCTCCAAACTGCTAGGATTACGGGTGTTTATGCTTCCGTGTCTGGTTTTATGTGGTGCTGGGGATTAAACCGGTTTCGTCTACTAGGCAAACCCTGACAACCGAGATGCACCCCAGCTCTTTTGTGAGAGTTTTAGAATATTGTAGATATTTTAATGATTCAGTGAAGGAGGACCCATTTGAAGATCTTCCAGGTTCAGCTTGAAACACTCTAGAACAAATCCTACATTTTTAGAAAATATTTTTTATTACATTTATCTATTTATTATGGTGTATTGTCAGAAGACAATCTGCAGGTCCCTCCACCATGTGGGTCTCGAGGACACCAGATTTGGTGGCAGGTGCCCTTTACCAGCTGAGTGGGTCTACTGGCTCAGGTCCAAGATTTCATCCCCAGGAAAGGACCTGCCAGTGGTTTGCTCAGAGCAGAGTGTTAGGAAGGTTTGAATTATTTTAATTAAGTTTTTTTGTTGTTATTATAGATTATCAACAGCAGCGATCCAGCTAGCAACAAGTAACATAATCACAATGGCCCAGAAAGATTTTTCCCTCTTCTGATGTAACTTTTCCTTTAGTTTCTTCTCTCTCCAATTTAAAAGTCCTTTTTTACCAAAGTTGTAAGGCTAGGCATTGACTCTACAACAGCATCCTATTCTGGTTCAGTTGCAGGGACAGACAGTGAAGGACGTGATAAATACATTTCATAGGCAGACCCTATGTTCACGTGTTCATGTGTTCTCGTGTTTGCGTGATGTGCTAAGTCAGAGGTCTGCTTCTTAGAGTGCTGGTGAAACTCCGAAGCCCAGAAACAGAAGGGAATGTGGCTTTGTCTGAGCCCTTCTGAGTGCAGGGCAAACATGGGAACAGGATCACAGGCCTGCTTGTATCTGTTTTACAAACTTTCCGTGACCTTTGTATGGAATAACAGTAACAAGGGGATTAAAGTGTGGAGCTGTGGCTGTTTGTCAAAAGTGCTAATTTTCAGACTGTTTTAGAATGAATGTCACATCTGTTTTCCAGGACACAAAATTTACAGTAAAGGATCAGACATGTCACTTTATTCTGTGGACAAACTGCTCTGGGCAAGTCCCCAGAAGGACAGCATTTAGATGCAGTCCCTCCTCTCCTGGTCAGGTTTAAGTCCAGCCTGGGCTCCTGTTTCCTCCAAACTCCATCAGCATTAGTCGTCAATATTTAGCACCGTTGGAAGCCACCATGAGGGGGAAATGCCTTCTTTAATTGTTGGTGAATTTTGGAAGGGTGCGCTCATTGTCAAGTAACATTCTTACACAAACACATTAAGAAATATACTTACACGAACTTGCAAATATCACTGATAACCGGATTTTTAATACACCTTGTTTTTTACCTAATCAGAAATGATTCCTGTGCGCTTGAGTTTGTTGTTTCTCTCAAAAGGGGGCATGGAGTTAAAGATTCGGCAGCAAGCAGATTGTCTGAAGGTCAGCCATAGTCACCACGGAAAGGAGACAGGAGGTGAGCAACATGAATGAGGAGACAGAAATGGAAGGGGGCTGGCCGAGGGCACTGAGTGTGGGAAGCCCGTCCAGTCCTGCTGAGACATTAGGACTAAGGAATCAAGAGAGGGAACCTGCCATCTGGCTGTGCTTGTCTCTCAGGACCTGGGACCAGAGAGCCCAAGCTGGCTTTATGTTTTATCATGGGAGAAGGAATGGCCAGGGAGCATGGATGTCTTTTATACCCGACCTATGAAAAAAGCTAATGAAACTGGGACCGATCTTCCCTAGACATCCGGAGTCACAATCTGTGCCTTTCTGAGGGGAATAGAGTGGGTGGAAGGTGCCTTCCCAGGTCACCACACTGAATGATGGGGGTCTCGAAGTGGGCAGACGAGATGGATGATAACTGAAGCTTCTGAAACTTGTCCAGTGAGACAGCACATGGCCCCAAACAAGGTATTCAACACAGGCTAAAGTCAGGAAGAAGGCTATGCTCTCTCTCTCTCGTCCTTACTCTCTCTTTCTGTCTCTGTCACTGTGTCTCCATCTCTCGCTCTCTTCTTTACTCTCTCATTCTGTCTCTTTCTATTTTCTCTTTGTCTCCCTCTGTCTCTGTTTCTTTCTGTCTCTCTCCTCTCTCTCTTTCTCTCCCTCTCTCATACCTGCCTAAAACCTACATTCAGAAGAACTAGAAATGTCCCGTTGAGAAATTAATGAGGATACTTTAATAAAATTTACTTTTATGTTACATATATGAGTTTTTCCAGCATGTTCAGCTAGGCGGCTTGCATATGGCTGAGGCCCAAGAAGAGGGCCTTGGATCTCCTGAGGTAGGACTACAAATGACTGTAAGACATCACACGGATGCTGGGAATGGAACCTGGGTTCTTTCTAAAGCAGCCCATGCTCTAACTGTTAAGTTCTCCCCACCTCTCCAGCTCATGGACCCTAAGTTTACACTAGAAGTGGGGCCTGAGGAGATGTTCTTCTCCCCACGTGATGCTCTTAATCCTGGACACCCTCACAAGCTAGCAATGTGCAGAGCAGTTGCTCGATTTCATTGCCAGGGTAGCATCTAGAATCTTCTGTCCCTTGAACAACTGAGACAGCACACAATCCAATGTGGTCCCTTGCAACAAGTGTGTTCCATTGCTTGGCGTTTATTTTTAAATTCTATGAAAACACCGGCTCACAGGATGCTGCGTATGGTTTTCTGCTTCCAGTATTTCTTCTGTTCCCCAGCTGTTCAAAACATGTTGCAGCTTGGCTTCTCCCAACTCTCCCCCACCCCCTGTGATGAAGGTTACCTTAATTACTTGTTTGTGGAACATTCAGTCAGAGTCAGAATATGCCGTAACAATTACCAATATGTGAAGCCGGACATTCGACATTCAGGGTTCTGTCAGCAGGCTCATGACCTCCTCTCCCACTCTCCCCTCTCCCTTTTTCTCCCCTCTTCTCTCTCCTCTCTTCTCTCCCTGTCTGTCCCAGCTGTCCCCTGGTACCCTGTCTCTCCCTCCCCTCTCTTTTCTGAATCCCAGACTCATATGCTTTTGGAGGTATAAAAGATCATGAAACTCTCCTGCAGGTACAGGGAGGGACCAGGACGGAGAATGAGACTAAGTACCCAAAGGGGCGGAGTTTAGCAACTTGACTGACACTAGACCTTGGGAAAGCTTCTAACCCCGTGAGAATCAAGGAAGTGCCTTCTGTGTTACAGCTTCCTTTAAATCAGGAAGTGGGTGAGGGAAAGGTAGTCACCTGACCTCTGTGTATGCATGTGCACGTGGGGATATAGATGTGCAAATATATCTACTCCTTTGTCTGTCCTTCCTCCCATCAGTTATTCAGTGCAGGGTACATTTACATATAAATCTATCTTTATACCAACAATATTTCCAACTGTTGGTCATGTTGCTGACTCTTGCTGACTCTGGTGTTTATGTACATGGTTATTAATGATGAAGGATTCGATGGATACTCTCAGGAACGGGTATCTTCTGTGCATGGCGCTATTTAGTCACACAGTAGAAGGCACTTTTGGTTTTCCTTTACTTTCCTGAAGGCTCAGAGGTCTTTTATTTTTAAATATTATGATCTGTGTTTAAGTGTATGGGTGTTTTGCCTGCATGTATATCTGTGCACCATATGCATGCAGTGCCCCCAGAAGCCAGAAGAGGGCACTGGATCTCCTGGAACTGGAGTTACAGATGGTTATCAGCTGCCATGTGTGCATAGGGACCAAAGCCTGGCTCTCCGAAAGAGCATCAGGACACATAACCACTGAGCCATCTCTACCCATCAAGGGCTTTTTTGTAAATGTGAAAACGATCGAATTATGTACAAGAATGCTAAAAAGCTATAGAAAACGTTGCAGAGGGAATATCATCTGGTCTTGCAGGGAGATAAGACTTGCTGTGGATAATGGATGTTTAGAAAAAAAAAATTAAGGATGAGAAACTTCCTGGAGCACAGAGAAGTGTGCAGTGTGATGGGCTATCCAGAGCGCAGCGGTGTAGGAGCGTTACAAGGAGGTCTGTTGAAGTGAGAGCCTGGAAATGGGAGCCCGTGGAGAAGCCTTTCGGGACAGTAAATTAATCCCCTGACTCCTGTCCAATGGATAGGTTTCTCTGGACCCCACCGTCTCAGAAAGGCCGCAGAGAATTAGACTGCGCATGCGTGCAGGAAAACCACTTACCTACCAGGTTCATCCAAGTAGCGCAGGTCCAGCAATGGCGTTCACACTCCAGGATGCCAAGCTGAAATCATCATCTGGAAAAAGTCCAGGCTATTTTCAAATAATTGGCCAGATAAACAGATGCATCAATGTTTCATTAATAGGCATTGCGTTCTGCCTGGTGCATATTTTATGCGACGTACAGCTGAGTCGTTGTTAATTCCCATATGGAGAAACTAAATTCCAGTAGGTCTTTGGCAGAGCCACTGATCCACTAGGCTCCTCCTCCTGTGTTTTGCGACTGTGGTGCAGGCAGCAGTTAGCTTGCAGTTGGAACAGAAGACAGCAGTTGGACCTGCCAGGCAGGTTAGGAGCAAGTTTGAGCTTGGGTAGCACATGTATATGGAGTGTTAATGAACTGGAGATATGTAGAGGGCTGGAGGAAAACAACCAAGATCCCGGGTGCTCTGGTGGGCCATCAAAGAAGAAAAGGTTGGAGACACTGGATCAGTCACTTAATGGATTACAGCAGTGTGTCTCTAATATGCCAGGGACTGCACAGCATGGGGGACAGTTAGTGGACTCCCTCCTCTACATAGTAATCCAGTAGTAGACAAGCAACTGAACGGCTGATGGTAACATTGATGGCAACATTGTATCTTACTCTTTATAGTGCAGGGTAAGAGCAGAGAGAGAGAGAGCGAGAGAGAGAGACAGAGACAGAGACACAGAGAGACAGACAGAGAGTGACAGAGAGGGGTTGCAGGGGGAGAACACCCAATTTGGGAGGGGCATGAGGCAGGACGTCTGAAACAGTGAGTCTATTGGATGGGAAAAGAGGCCATTGCAGGCAAGGAAGGGCTGGATTAAGACTCGCACAGGAGAGCACAGTCGGCTTGGGAACTCAAAGCAGTTCACGGTTTGATAATATTTCATGTGGAAGGTGAAGGCTTATGAGTGACGGCTCAGCAGAGAGGTGGAAGGGTCAGATAATGGAAGACTAACAGATCTAAGAACTAAGCCTCAATCTGAAGGCCGTATGATGCAAGTCAGGGCTCTTTTGAAAGATGGTGATAGTACTGAGAATATTTTATAGGCTAATGTATTAAGTGGGTGGGAGGGGGTGAGATTGGAAGGAGGACGGACTCATGGGACAGCACGAATCATTTAAGGGCTGCGCACCAACTGAAAATGGAGAGGAGTGGGCAGTTGGTAGATGGATGAGGTGGGTAGACTTGATGCGATTTAACATCTGATGATGGGCAAATGTATTACCATAGTTGGGAGACAGTCAGTTGCCTTTGGGGTCTCCTGGGCTCACGGAAGAAGTGATGGCTGGATATAGCACTCTGTTCAGCTTTTTATTCATGTAACAACCGGGATACATCAACTCAGTAAAATGGGATTCACCTGGTTCACATTTTCCAAGCTTTAAACCCACAATCAGTTGGCTTCATTGCGTTCTGGTCCCTGGCAAGGTTCTGCCACAGTGGGAGCAGGTGGCAATGGAATAGGGGGAGTTGGAAGAGATTAGGGTCCCAGTATCCCCAATAAAGTTGTGTTTCTAGGAACACAACATCCTCCAAGTATTTATTTTTAATTTTGTGTATATGTATATGTGTACAAGTATGAGTGTGTACATGTGTGTGTATGCTCATGTATATGTGCATGTGTGTGTGCATGTGTGTGTGTGTGTGTGTGTGTGTGTGTGTGTGTGTGTGCAGGTGCCTGCAGAAGCTAGAGGCCTGGGATACTCCTGCAGCTGGACTTTGAGATGGTTGTAGACTATGTAATGTGGATACAGGGAGTTGAACGAGTTCTCTGCAAGAGCACTATGCACTCTTAACTGTTGAGCCATTTCTCCATCCCAAGGCTCTACCTACTCAGATTCTACTTTTAGTAGCTCCAGAGATCAGAGGACCAAGCTTTCCTTATAGGCACCTGTGGGGACATTTCAGATCCCATCTACATCAAGTGAGGCTGGATGCCGTAGCGGGCAGCACTTGCAAACAGCGAGCGTGATTTAAGAACCCAGTGGGCTGGCTGGAGAGGTCATGGGTCCTAGAAACACTGGAAGATTTCAGGTAGTAGTTGGGGTGAGTGCTTACCAGAGATGCCATCATGGTACTCCTATGTATCCGTTGATGTAGGTGGTTTTAAATGTCTATCTATATTCTGAGGTTCTGTCACAGTAGGCAGCACTCCATGTCAGGCACTGCATACCCACCCCGTATTGAGGCCAGCGATCCCATCCTGACATTCTCTCAACACTTCTGGTTTGTTGCACCCGCATTCCTTATTCTGACTTGGAAGTGTTTAAGGATTCACAGAGAGGAACGGCCAGCTAACGAGGGCATCGCACCTTGCCTTGTCTCTAGCCGGAGCTGCTCCCAGTTGGTTTTATGTTCACCATGGCAACTGTGCATGCTGGGATGAGGTGAGGAGCCGCTCTCAGGTTTTGTGATGTCCACACGGTAAGACTGAGCTACACGAACATCAGCAATGCAGGCCATGGTGTTGTTGGCTTAGTTTCCTCCAGATTTGCCAGGGTAGCATAACAACCAGAAAAACAAACAAACAAATAAACAACAACAACAACAAAAAAAACAAAACCAAAAACCAAAAAAACACCGAGGGATCCGTGAAATAAAGTCACGAAAGAGCTGTGACTGTTTATTAATTTATTTTTCAATTTTTTGATTTATTTTTATGTTTTTGGGATAGGGTTTCTCTACGTACCCCCAGCTACCATATTCACTAAGTAGACCAGGCTGGCCTGGAACTCACAGACATCTGTCTTGCTGGGATCGAAGGTGTGCAGCACCGTGCCCGGCTGAGCTGCATCTGTTTGGAACAGCTGTCACCTGCACTTTAGATGGTCCTAACCTGAGAACCGTAAGGTACCCTCCTCTCTGGCTCTGGAGTGAATGTGCGTATTTGCCCTGAAGGATGCTCGAGTCCCTGATGCATCAACTTGTTTGGCATTTGTTTAGTATTCGAAGAAAAATGGGCTCTGTACTCCCAGCCCCCCCAGTTCCGAGCACTGGCCTAATTTGCAGGCTAACGGAGGGCACAAAGTTCCTTCGTTTAGTGATGGTGGGAAGTGAATGTATAAAAGAATTAGCATGTATCAGTAACCCCTAAGGCATGTGCATATCCCATGACAGCAATGAAAACTGGATGGTGTAGCAGTCTCCAAAGGTTTGAGGGACTGCCGCTGCCCTTAAGTGACATTGTCAGGCAGACCCTGTGTACGCCCCTCGCAGGAAGACACATGAGGCTCTGTTAATGAAGAGGCCACAAAATGCCTCTTCTGGTGTCCCTCTCTGCTACTCAGAACAGAATTAAACTTACCCATGAAGTGCCACAGACATGGAGAAGGTGGAGAGAACACCAAGAAACAAGCAAGAAGGCTGCATCTGGGTTCTATATGCACACGCGGATAGCAGCTACCCACACAGAATGCACATCATGCTAGATTTTGTAGGTAATGCAAACGTGACCTGGAGCATGTGTGGGAAGGGATGCATGCATGGATTACACACACTTACTAGGCCACTTCATATAAGGCCTTCAGCATCCTTGGATTCTGGTATTCATGAGGAGTCATGGAGCCAGGGATCCCATGGATACCAAGGAGGGGTTTAGGAGGACCCAAATCCGTCACAAAGACAAGCATGGGGAGAGCGGGGTGCTGGGAGGAGCTGCTGTTGTTCTGTGAGGCCTCGCTCCTGATGGCAAGGCTGGGGTTTGATGACATCACGCACCCACTGATGACACCACACACTCACGGATGACATCATCCACCCACTGATGACACCATCTACCCAGTGATGACATCATGCTCCCACTGATGACATCATGTGCCCACTGTCCCTGTTCTGATGAAGGGATCTGTTCTCCATTGCTTTCCTTTGTTAACTGGCATTGTCAGCTCCCACTGGCAAATGGTGCAGGAATCAGTCTGCCAAAATTACAGGGCTACTGTTTCTTTTTTTTTTAATTAATAATTCTTTTTTTTAAAGATTTATTTATTATATTTATTGTATAGAAGTACACTGTAGCTGTCTTCAGATACCAGAAGAGGGCATCAGATCTCATTACAGATGGTTATGAGCTACCATGTGGTTGCTGGGATTTGAACTCAGGGCCTCTGGAAGAGCAGTCAATGCTCTTAACCACTGAGCCATCGCTCCAGCCCAGGGCTACTGTTTCTTGAGACAGGGCTATTACTGTGTCCAGAAACACTGGCAGATGGGGAGGGGGTCCTGGATGAGGTAAGAGCATTCTCAGATTTGTTATTGTTTTGGAAGGGTCTCAAAATATAGCCCAGGTTGGCCTGGAATTCTCTAAGTAGTCCAAGCTGTCCCTCAACTCATAGAAACCTACTTACCTCTGCTTCCTGAGTGGTGGGAGCTACCACACCCCCTAGAGAGAGTCTGGAATAGAGAAAACCTGATAATTATGTTTCTCTCATAGGGATCATAAACCAAATGTTGGCTTTTTTATTCCTGTCAGTGAAATCACTCAATAGTAAGTTTTAAATCCATCCATCCATCCATCCATCCATCCATCCATCCATCCATCCATCCACCAAAACCCATATACTGATTGCAATGTGCCAGCTTCTGTCAAACCTCAGGGGGGGAGCAGACATGACGAGACCTGGTCCCACATTCTAGGAGCCCACAACCTTATTCTAGACATGTGCTTAGGCCAGAGGGCTGCACGGCAGCAGGGGTGCCAAAGTAGCTTCAAATTCTTGCCAGCACATTATTGAGGCCATGTTCACCATAGAGGGTTTCCTCTGTGCCTTATGGGAAAGAGGCGTAACCCTCCAGTAATCCAGCTGCATAGACAAACACCCCCTTCTTTGGCTTCTGTGTTTTCTCCTCATTCTGGTTTGAGTCAGGGAATGACTCGTGTTCAATGGTCCGGCTGCTCCGGAATGCTTGGAGTGTCTAACCGCACTTAGTAACTAAACAGAGCAAGGAGACTCAAATGCTGGATTTAAGGACTATTAAGAGGGGGAGAAACTATTTGGGGGTGGAGTCTGAGGAGTGGTTTGCTCTACTTCACAGGAAAACGTGGGCTACAAGGAAGAGTGGTTGCTGGGAATTGAACTCAGGACCTCTGGGAGAGCAGCCAGTGCTCTTAACCTCTGAGCCATTTCTCCAGCCCAATAGTCATACGTACTTTTTTTTTCTTTTTTTCAGAGCTGGGGACTGAACCCAGGGCCTTGCGCTTGCTAGGCAAGCGCTCTACCACTGAGCTAAATCCCCAACCCCGTCATACATACTTTTAAAGATGGGTTTATTTTGTCATATGCGTGTGAGTGTTTGCCTGTGTGTATAAATGTATGCCTGGTGCCAGGGGAAGCCAGAGAGGTCACCAGATCCCCTGGTTCTGGGGTTGTGATGGTTGTGAGCCACCCTGTGGTTGCTGGGAATTGAACTCGGGACTTCTGGGAGAGCATTCAGTGCTCTTAACCAGTACTCTTAACTGTTGGATCCATGTCTCCAGCCCGGATAACTTAATACTCATGAAGCTTAAATAGTGTCCCCAACTCTGGGTTAATCATGCATGAGAAAAAGAGAAGTTGTAACTAAAATATGGTCAAAATAAAAAAAATATGGCTTAAAAGTGGGGTAGGATATTTAAGATTAAAACTGTGGAGAAATATGTAAGCGATGTGGGCATAGTTTCTGGTAATATCAGTTAGGTTGAGTTACACTGTAGCAACAAGCTGTAGAGGGACTCTTGACCCTTCCTATTTCTGGGTCTTGTGTATACAGCACAGAACCCAAAACTTTGATTTTTAACAAGTTCCCAGGGGACACAGACATTGCTTATCCAGCAACTGCAGCTTTGAGAAACACTGGTCTTTCTCTATTTTTCTCCCCTTTCTTATTTTTTGAGCCAGGGTCATGGCCCTGGCTGGCTTTAAACTCACAGAGATCCACCTGCCTTCACCTTCTGAGTGCTGGGATTAAAGGTGTGCAGCCTATCCACAGGTCTTGAGAACTCAGAGGAATTTGGCCTATTAAAACCCTGACTAAAATCTTAGCAAAGGTTAGAGCTGGTAGGCATTTGGGGGGGTGGGGTAGGTGAGAGGTGACATATCCACCAGAGGGATGGCCACTCGTAGAATTCACAGGGTCCTATCTAGTGCCACTCAGAGGCGTCAGAGCTGGATTTTACTCCTTGTCTTGTGAACGTCTCCTTCTGCCCTCTTTCTCTCACAAGATGAAAATCAGGATGCATGTCCGCAAACTCTATGTGGAAGAAAGCCAGGGCTCAGGGAGGATGTTTTCCTAAGGTCAGACTTCCAAGTTCCCATTTCATCCTTTGGGACTTCAAGGAGTCCCTTATTTTGAGATATTTTCCCGGGTCTAGGCCACTTAGACTTAAATAAAACCAATGGTGGATCGTGAGGCCCTCGTCTGAGTTGATCTCTACAAGGCCATCTGAGTTTCCCGAGGCCCTGCCTCCAACCTTCAGGATCTCCCTGCAGTAGGCCCTGGGAGCACAAGACTGAGTGAAATGGCAAGGAGAAAATAGGGGGCCACAAGCGTAACATCATCCAAAAGAGGCATCAGGTAGCTGTAGAGCCGTGATGCTGCTTAAACAAGCACCACTCAAAATGCTCTGCCATGATACCTGTGACCGAGGCTCATTTCTGTCACGTGCTCTTTGTGTGGTGACCAATAGAGTGATGGTTTCTAAGAATTGTTCATGGAGGTCTTCGCTCCACTGTCTAGAGGAGGCACTTGGCCAAGGAGAAAAATGGAGCCGGTGGTGGGAGAGGGGACTGTGGTCTCCTGTCATGTTTGTTGGAGTCCTTTGTCACTAGATGGATGCAGACTGAAAGGCAAATGCTTTCAAAAGCAACACTGATAGAGTTATTCTAGAGCCAAACCTAATACTACACAGGGTGACCCATGTCAACCTCAGTACGCACATCACCATGGCTGCTGGAGAACGCTTCCAGATGCATTCTACAGAAGAGGAAAGGGGACAAGAAACAAAGCCAATCACCGACGGACAATCCTTTTGACCTTTTGATGGGAAGGAGACAGAAACGCTGTGAGGACTGGAGCGGCAAGCAAGCGCCGGCATACAAGAAAGGAAGCATGGGCAGGACGTTAACTGTCCCATGAAGGGCTCTCAGAATGCAGAGATGAGGGGAGAGAGTCACAGACGTGCTCACTGGGCTGAGGTATGATGGGGACTGCTTTTTGTAGGTGGATCTGTACCAAGTCCGCTTCTTTAAAGAAGACACCATCTCAAGTCCCTCATGGGACCCCTGTTATATTTACATTTTTTGAAATAAAATTTTTTGTTGTGGGAGAAGAAGGCTTAAACATACCAGTGTATACATTTGCTATGTTTTTTCTGGTCTAGCCTGTGGCATTACGCAGACATTGGTCCATGATATGGGATAAGGAAAGACAAATACCACTGAACTATTCCCATCTGTCTTAGTCAGGGTTCCTATTCCTGCACAAACATCATGACTAAGAAGCAAGCTGGGGAGGAAAGGGTTTATTCAGCTCACACTTCCACATTGCTGTTCATCACCAAAGGAAGTCAGGACTGGAACTCAAGCAGGTCAGGAAGCAGGAGCTGATGCAGAGGCCATGGAGGGATGTTACTTACTGACTTGCTTCCCTGGCTTGCTCAGCTTGCTTTCTTATAGAACCTGAGACTACCAGCCCAGGGATGGCTCCACCCAAAGGGACTGGGTCCTCCCCCCTTGATCACTAATTGGGAAAACGCCTTACAGCTGGGTCTCATGGCAGCATTTCCTCAAGGGAGGCTCTTTTCTCTGTGCTAACTCCAGCCAGCACACCGTCTTTCATTATTGTTAACCAATGCACAGCTAGTGAGCACAAATACGAGACAAGATTTCCCCCTAATGCCTGTCAGTTCTGCGCGAACATTCCCTTACAACCCAAATCTCATGAAAGCAGGTCTTGCTCTGTTTAACATTGCTGCCCGCTCAAGGCTTGCTCCTAGACTCAACTCTTCACCCAATTCTCTCTTCTCCCTGTGGAAGTAAGAAGAGTTCACACTGCAGCACGGAGGGAAAGAAAGAAAAACTTGTTGGGAATGTGGGATCAAGGATGGGACAAGGTGGCCCAAGCCAACGCCATTGGGATCTGACCTGCTCCATACCATTGTAGGCCACGGCACGGCTCCTTTTGTTTGTTTTTTTTTTTGTTTTGTTTTGTTTTTTTTTTTTTTTTTTTGGTTCTTTTTTTCGGAGCTGGGGACCGAACCCAGGGCCTTGAGCTTCCTAGGCAAGCGCTCTACCACTGAGCTAAATCCCCAACCTGGCACGGCTCCTTTCTATCCAGTTCCTTTTCAGAGATTTCTGGGGTCGTGGCTTTGCAATCCATCTCCATCTTCTTTATTTGATGTTCTGTTCAGAGGTTTTCAAGACAGTGCTATTGTTTACTCAAACTGAAATACTGAGACTCACGCACAGTGAGAATGGAAGAGACGCACCATTGGGAGAGACAGAGATTGAGTGTGTGTATGTGTGTGTGTGTGTGTGTGTATGTGCATGTATGTGAATGTGTATGTGTGTGCGTGCATCTGTGTGTGCATATATGTGGGCATGTGTGTGTATGTGTGTATGTGCATGTATGTGAATATGTGTATAGGTGTGTTCATGCCTCTGTGTGTGTGCGTGTGTATATGTGTATGTGCATGCCTCTGTATGTGTGCATGTATGTGAAGGTGTGTATGTGTGTGTGTGGATGCCTCTGTGTGTGCCTCTGTGTGCCTCTGTGTGTGTGAGTGTGTGTGTGTGTGCATGCCTGTGTGTGTGCCTGTGTGTGCCCCTGTGTGCGTGCATGTATATGTTCATGCATGAGTGTGAACATATGTGTGTGCATACCTGTGTGTGCATGCATGTGTGCATGCATGTGCATGTGTGTGCGTGCATGTGTATGCATATGTGTGTGTGTGTGTGTGTGTGTGTGTGTGCAGGTCCAGTGTTGACAACTGACATCTCCCTGTTCATCCTCTTCATTATATGTTGATGCAGGGTCTCTCACTAAGTCCAATGTGGCTGATCTGGCAATCAAGTTTTCTCTAGAGACTTCCTGTCTCCAACTCCCATGTGGTGGCTACCACACCCACATGACTTTTATGTGAATACTGGGGATCAGAACTCTGCTCTTACACTTGTTGGCAAGGACTTTATGTGCTGAGCTGTTGCCTCAGCCCAAGGTTGTGCTTTTCATGGCTCTCTGAGACCCAAGCTGATTGATTTTCTTCTCCCCAGGCCTGATCTCTATCGCTCACCTTGTAAACCCAGACGGTAACTGCCTCATGCTTCACACGGCCGTCCTTGGATTTCCTGTTATCCAGAAAACTCTGGCAAGAGACGCAATGTTAAAAGCTCTATTTAGTTCCCCATATTGGCATCTGTGTTCCAGCAGTCTGTCAGAGAATCCTCCAGATTTTGTCCACGCTTTGACAATCACAGCCTGAGAGTTGTTAAGGATTCCCATGACTGCACAGGGTTGGTGCTTCCTAAAGCTCCAGAGGGAGTAAGAATGCCTCTTGCAGAGTGCTGGAGAAGGCGCAGGGAGCGAGTTATGCTCACACACGGCCTGACTTAGCATTCTAGTCTTTGAACCTCACAGAGTTTGGATGCACACACTGGGCTGACCTTCTAAAACGAGAGAAAATTAGGTGATAGCATTCCAAGGGGCACAGACCACCATTAGCTGTGTGGCCAGGTGCAGTTTGAAAGTGGCTCACCTGTCCTTCTTCCTCTTGGAGCTGATGGTGCACTGCTGTCCTTTAAGCTTGCGGCTGCTTCTTCCTGTGCACAGTCATTGCCTGGTACTGTTTGCCTGCTGATTCTGGGCTTCCCTTTGAATGATGAGATCTGCCAAGGGCACAGCCTTTTTTAAAAAAATTACCCATCTGTGCTTAGAAGACGTTTGATGTTCTTAAGAATTCCGTGCCTTCACCTGGATGTAAATAACTGCTGTTCATTAAAAACAACCCTCACCCATCCATGGAAGCAGCTAGCAGTAGGTCTTGACTGTTTCCCACCTAAATTGGTGAACTACCTCAGTTCTTGATAAGTATTATATAGTTTGGAGTTGCCAGTATGTAATATTTAATGGTATCTTGCCGTGTTCCCAAAGGATGAAAATTTTCACAGGCTCAAAGGATTTGAATGTAGTCCTGAATGATGCTTGAAGCCTCTTCAAAGGAAGAGGATGATTTGAAACCCAAGGCACCATGCGTCAGTCTCAGTTTGCCAACGTCCATGTAGCACTTTCTCCTATCCAGAAGAGTTCATGCAGTCCTGGGGGAGTCAAAGAAATTAGAAGTCCTCAAGAAGTCACTGAAGTCTTAAACTTCATCTCTGCTGAGCACTGTGACCAGTCGGTGGGCAGGTTTGGGGACTATGATATTTTAGAAGTTACGTCATATGTTAAGCTGGAAAATTGTAGCATATACAGATTTGTAGGGTAGAAGATGCAAGTCAGCAAAGAGAAGCTGACAAAGACCCCAGCAACGAGAGTGGGGCTTTTTATGCCCTTTAATATGATACTTTGTAATGCTCTTTGAATGTATACATTACTTTTAATAACAGAATGCTTGTAAAAAATGAAATCATAAAAAAAAAAAAGCAAATTTGTCTCAGTCCGCAGAGAAGTTAGTTTGCCTTCCTGGAGCATGTCAGGTGCGGTGCTGGGTCATGACTGTTAGGTTTTTATAAAACAGAGCCAAGGATGTGTTTTGTTGAGCGAAGTAGGGTGAGGTGGGAGGGGCGCCTCTGAGGGCCCACGCTGAGGCATCCCTTCCCCCTGAGGTACCAACCATACAACAGGTATGGTATAGAAGAGAGTTTATTTAGGGTAGTTGAAGAGAGAGAGAGAGAGAGAGAGAGAGAGAGAGAGAGAGAGAGAGAGAGAGAGAGAGAGAGAGAGGAGAGGGGAGGGAAGGAGAGGAGGGAACGGAAGGGAAGGGAAGGGAAAGGAAGGGAAGAGAAGAGAAGAGAAGAGAAGAGAAGAGAAGAGAAGAGAAGAGAAGAGAAGAGAAGAGAAGAGAAGGCTGGTCAGGAATGTGTGGAGAGAGAAAAAGTCAGAGAGACAGAAGGGGCAGAAAGACAGTGAGGAGGGACCAAACAGCCTCTTTTCTAACAAACCAGGCCTGTCTATCTGCCTGTTGCCAGGTAATGTTGGGTGGAGCCTAGAAGGAATGCCAACATTTTTCCATTTTGGTTTAATTAAAAGAGAGAGAGAGAAACTAGAAACAGGTGGTGGTTAAGCAGGAATGGGGTCGTCGTCGTGATCTTTAGCTGCTTCCTGCTGACTTTGGGATGGAGTTTTTCTGGGAAACCTAAGGAAATGGGGATGAGGGTGTTGGTTAAGTCTCAGGAGAGTTGGCTGTTTCCTTGCTGCCCAGGGTCTGTGGGATCATCTGTGGCTGTGAAGAAGCAGGTCCAGTAGAAGGGGCTTTGCCCGTCAGAGCAGATTGGAGCATTTGTAGGTTTTGAGTAAACAACTGGACTTCACAAGATGCTGAAACACACACACAGACACACACACAGACACACACAGACACAGACACACACACACACACACACACACACACACACACACAAGAAGTAGAGAATAGAGCATGTTTGGGAGAAAATCTTTTTTCTTAGGTGTAATTGGAAACCCTTAGGTCTTGGTGGTTGGGACAAGAGGAGCCCCAGTGCCAGGGGACATGAGAGGAACCCCACCCTGGAATTGGTCACAGAGAGAAGAATTTAGGCTGTTGATTGGCGGGTGCACTTATCCAGATGGAGTCTGTTTGGTCCACAAGAGGAGAATCTGAGGGCATTTTCTGGAGCTTGTAAGTTTACAGGAGAGACAGAGGTGTTAACAAGTCTTTAAGGTGAGCTTAGGGAAGACAAAAAAAAAAAAAACTTTTGTGGAGCAGAAGCAAGAAGGGCTTTTCCCCCCCCTTCTTCTGTCTAGAAGACTGGATAGATATATAAATTTAGCAAAAGGAGAGACATTTTGAAGTTTATATGTAAGAGACACAGGAAACTCGAAGCATTGACCTGTGAGTATGATAGTCACTCATCTAGATTTAGCATGAGGAACACCTGAAGTCTACGGCTAGAGGACAACCAAGGGAAACTTACATTGGTAGTTATGATGGCTGACAGTGTAGATTTCCCATGGGAAACACTTTAAGTCTATAGTCAGAAGACAACCAAAGGAAGCTTGAAATTAGAGCTTGTGATTATACAGTTGGACGGCATAGTGGGGTGTTTTATTAGCATTTAGCTAATTTATGAGAACTCCGTTGGCTCATGTTAGGACAGTGGCGCGACAAGGGGAGGATGTTCTATGACGGTTATGCTGTCTGGGCTGGCCTTAAGGGTGGCGGCTCACAACAAAGATGGCTACGTGTCTGCTCTTTCTCTACTGTGCCCTACTCCATCCTCGAGATGACGGAGCTGCTTCCTCAACCTCTGGACCTTCCGTGAACATAGTCTCGTGTCAGTCCTGACTGAATCTATCAGCTAAAACTCTTGGTAGGTTCCTGATGGGAAACTAAAAGCCATGTTAAGAGTTATAGTCAACTGGGGCCACATGCTCGTGGGAAAGCCTGGGCTACTCACACTTGTTCCCTGTGACTTCCATAACAAATGTCCCCATACTTTGCAATTTAATTTGACAGGACTTAGTTTTCCCCTAATCTGGAGGCCAGAAGTCTAAAAATGGAGGTGCTGGCAAGTCTGTGTTTGCTTTGAACGCCTCATGAGGGAACCTGGTTCTTGCCTGCTCCAGCTCCAGCTCCAGCCAACAATTCCTGACTTGGACATATCATTCAAGGTCTGCCTCTCTCTTCATATAGTCTTCATGAGCTTGCCATTGTGTGCAAACGACTTTTCCTTCTCATGGTAGTCACGGTGCTGCAAGAGTTGAACTGGATAATTTAGCGCAAATGCAGCAACAGTCACTTGATTTTGCCATATATGGTAATAGCTGTGGCTGGTGGGAATTAGGAAGCCAATGGGTTTTGGAAGGACCAGTTATTTTTTTCTGGTACAACAAAGACAACTACCATGACATTGTCAGCAGGCACTCGAACACTTGTAGGGTCTTTTCTGCTATGACCTGCATGGCCTGGGAACTGACCACACTGGGATGCCAGGCAATGAAGAATTGACAAACACACACAGAAACGCTGAGATCATTGGACGGTGTTCTCTGACAGCGAGCACTAATGGCCACCCAGAAACTCAGCACATTTAGTACACACAGCTGAGTGAGGAGGCAGATTTATTGTGAAAGAGGAGATGGGAAAGCACAGCTCAGTAGGGGGTCTCCATGGACGCAGTCTCAGGCCTCAGTCATGCAGACAAGGGAAGGCATGAGGGAAACTTTCTGCACACACTGTCAATATCTGTACTCCCATTGGCATTACCTTGGGTTGAGGCACAGTAGGCCTGCAGTTTACATGCACAGTCTTGGGTCAGAGGCACAGTAGGCCAGCAGTTTATATGCACAGCCTTGGGTCTAGGGCACTGTAGGTCAGCAGTTTACATGCACAGTCTTAGGTCTGGAGCATAGTAGGCCAGCAGTTTACATGCACAGTCTTGGGTCTGGGCACAGTAGGCCAGCAGTTTACATGCACAGTCTTAGTAGATCTCAAGGTATAGTAGGGAGCTGTTTACATGCACATTCTTGGGTCTGAGGCACAGTAGAACAGCAGTTTACATACACAGTCTTGGGTCTGAGGCATAGTAGGACAGCAGTTTACATACAGTCTTAGATCTGAGGCACAGTAGGTCAGCAGTTTAAATGTACAGTCTTGGGTCTGAGGCATAGTAGGACAGCAGTTTACATACAGTCTTAGATCTGAGGCATAAAGTAGGACAGCAGTTTACATACACAGTCTTGGGTCTGAGGCATAGTAGGACAGCAGTTTACATGCACAGTCTTGGGTCTGAGGCATAGTAGGCCTGCAGTTTACATGCACAGTCTTAGTGGATCTCAAGGCACATTATTGACTTGGCTCCAAGGTCTGGCAAAAGTCCAGTCTCTCTGAAGGCAAGAGATATTTTCAGAACATGTCTATATTTGATGAAAATGCACAAGAAGTGTCTGGCACAGATTGGTGCTTTACCAACCTGAGTGTGATGAAGGATGATGTGTGACGGGACCGTATCATCCCTTCACTCAAGGTCATAAGAGGAGGCCAGGCAGAGGTCAGAGGATAGGAGAGCAAAGGATCATTCTGCCGGTATCCTGACAGGCCCGGGCCCGCTCTTACGTTTACGACAACTGACCATACAAGTGGTGCCCAGATTCTTTGAAATGCCTGTCGTGAGGGAGGCAGCTTAGGGGTCCTTCATGCAGCAAAATTCAGTTGTTCCTTTATCCCAAGATGCTTGAATCCCTTTGCAAACGATATATTCTCCCTTAAACCTTAAGTCATCCCTAGGTAATTCACCACAGTCAGCACAAACGCTGTCTCATAGGTTCTTTGCTGTATTGTTTAAGGAATTATGAGGACAAGTTGTGATCTACCCCCTCCCTGAGATGTCAGTACTACATGAAATCATTTTCTGAGAGACCCCCTGCCCAACACACAGCAGGCATTCACAGGGAAGTTTCAACTCCTGGGGCGGTGGGGATGGCTGCTTTGTCTCAGTAGTCTGACAGCCAAAGGGAGGGGTGCAGTGTCTCTTTAGAATGTCTTCATTCCTGGCCTACTGTGGCATCACCTGAAGAGTCAGGTCTCCTGCTGCTTTTCCATTTTTAAGCCACGTCCCTTATTATAAAGAAATATTCGTAACTGCTACACGATGTCTGGGAGATGAGCAGCAGCTGTTGGTTCAATACCTTTGCAGCAGGGTGAGCATGCAGGAGTCTAGATATGGGTCAGCTGGAGGGGCCAGGCTGCCTGGTCTCTCTCTGTCAGCTGCCAGGTGGCACAGACCTTCTCTGGCCTTTGGACTCCATCGTCAACCCGTTTCCCTCAAAGGTGTCCAGCAGAGGGACTACAGTGTCCAATACTGGTCACCACCGTCTGTAGAAAGTTCAGTGATCCCCCACCCAGTGTGGGAGAGCAGCAATGGAAGAATCCCACCCCCGTTAGTGTGCTCATTATTAAATGGCTGCTCAGATGCCTCTAACGTCCTGACTTTAAAGTAGTAGGAAGTACAAAAAAAAATTCCTTATAAAGAAGGAACATTTTTACAGGGCCCAAGCTCCTGCGGATTTGATGGCACAGCGCACACTGTGCTCCATCCCCCCAGCCCTGCGTCCCTGAGTTTGGAAGTTTCCACAATGATGTTTCTTGATGAGCCAAATTGCCTTAGGATAATTTGGAGAAAGACATTGAGGTTATTTTTGATCTTATGCCATTATAAGTACTGACAGGAGGAATAACTGTGTGCACAGGTCATCGTGCACGTGTGACTAACTCAGATTACAATATTAATTTGTGAAATCTCCTCTCTATTGGATATGGAGGGGGGGCTCAAATTGAATCATGATGTGCGCTGTCAAATGCATACCATATAATTTTGACAAAGAAAATGAGAACCGTTCTGTTATTTCAAGTGACACAATTGTTTTACTTCTGTCCTTAATGTTGACTTTTTAGTGATTCGAAGCGGAAGCTAATCTAAGAAACGATCCTTGTGTAAGTCCCCTAGGAAGCAAAACCGAACAAAAGCTGTGCTCTTACAGATTTTGGCTAAGATGCCATCAACCGCATGGCTTACACACAACCACCACGGTCTCTTTCCTTGTACTCATGAGAGCTTGAACGACCATAATCAAGTTGTTAGCAGATCTAGCATCCCTGAAGGAACCATTTCCTGTTTCCTGCTTTTGGGACGGTCATCTTCAGCTAGAGATGCTCATGGTAGAGTCAAAGGTGGTTTTCTCTCTGAACTTGTTTCTTTTTAAGAATGTATATTTATTTGTTTATATTGTTTATATTCTATTCATGCATGTGCATATATATGTATCTGTGTGTATATAATGAATATATATATATACACATATATGAATGCTTTGCATATACAGTTTTTGTGAATGTGGAGGCCAAGGGACAACTTTGGGTTTCATCTTCGGGAACACTGTCCAGTTCCCTTGAGAGAGGGACTCTCGTTGGCTTAGGACACACCAAGTAGTCGAGACTCACTGACCGGCAAGCCCCAAGGGTCTTTGTACCTGGTGTGTGGGTTCCGGGGACCAAACTCAGGCCCACATATTTGCATGGGAAGTACTTTACTGACTGGGCTTTCTCCCCTAGCCACTGGTTCTTTTCCGGATTAACTAATCTCATCTGCGAGTGTTCCATTTCCTGACCCACTCATCACCCGCCGGCTCCAACGATGATGCTTAATCCAGATTGGCAGTGAAGCCTTAAAACAATTGGGTTGGGGGAGGGGGGCGCATGCAACACTGGGTCCCTAGCAGCCCTGAGGTAGTGTGACTTTTTATAGGTGTGTTTAATGACTATTTTTAGGAGGGGACATTTAGCCATTATTTTAACTTTCAGTAAGTGGTTGCAATGGGCTTGGGACCAATAATTTAACAAATATTTAATGAGAACGATGGCAGAGACTAGAATGGAAGTCAGTACATTTTCCCTTCCCCTGGGGCCTATGATATATGACTACTTCCTCATACTCCCTGGCCCCTGGATATTGACGTGGACCTGTGTTCTGACCAATGATTGTGGATGGAAGAATGTGGGAATTTCCCATACCTGATCACACTCAACATATCTCTCCAGGTCCTCTGTTGATCCCCAACCACCACAGCTGATAGATGGCCAAACTCGCCTACTTTTGTTATGTTGACTTACCCAACTCCCACGACGTTCTCGTGCCAATGGCTTGTGACTTTTGACAAGAACCAGGTCTTCTGGCTCTAAAGTCAGTGGACAGACTGGCCAGTAGCCTCAAAGGCTATGGGAGGAGTCGATGGAGAGCCCTAAGAACTAGGTTTGCAGTTGTCTGAGTGGGAGATTTCAGGCCGTTAGCAATATGTTCCATGACCCAAGTCCACACCCACTCTCTCCTTAAAGCTCATTGGGGTTACTCTGAATATCGAGGGAAACTTGACAGAGTTTAAACTTAGGGAATGAATATGACCCAGAAAGAGAGACCACTCCCAGCAGACTGAGTCATAGCTGACTGAGGCCTGTCTGTCTATCCGCCTAACTGGCTAAGTGATACTTAACTTTCACAGTTAGCTTGATTGAAAAGTTAGCTGGATTGAAAGCCACCTAGGACATTAAACTCACTCCTGGCTGTGCCTACGAAGGCATTTGCAGACAATTATCGGGGGTGGGGGGAACCCACCCTGAATGTGGCTGGGACCCGGATGGTTTGACAGAAGGCCACTAGCCTGGGCATGCCTACTTCTTGTGTAGCATGAAGTGAATTGGGTCCTCGTCCCCATGTGTCTCCCTCCACTGTGATGTTTTATCTCACTCAGGCCCAAAGAATTGGGACTCTGTGACCACCAATGGGAAGCCTCCAAAGAGTAATCCAGAGCCATCCCCTCCTCTTTTGGGTGATCGGTAGAGGTAGTTGAGACGGCTGATGGGTCTGGGACTCCACCTCTGGTTACCCAAGCTACCGTGTTATCAATACTAGCATCCAGCCCCAAGAAAAAGAAGTGGACACCCAAGAAAAACTAGTTCGTAAATCTTTGCTACCAGACGTACTGTGTTTGCAGAGGCACTCAAAACGAAAGCTAAAGCCAAACCCAAAAGTAAACAAACACGAAAACCTCCGAAAACCTTCCTGAACCGAATCCAAGTTCAGCCTCTCTTACCAGCCCCAGATGCAGGCAGGAGCTACCCAAGGCAAAACGACACAGAAGCAAGCTTGCTCCACACAGACAGTCCCTCTCCAGCCACCCTTTCTCTTGGGTCCCTTGCCTGGGAACCACGTTCTTGTCGCCTTTGTCCCTTCTCAAGAAAAGTGATAGCTGACATTCGTGGATCAGGTGATGTTTTTTGATGGAATTTTGCATTTTCAGTGCCTCATCAGCAGCAGGCGTGATATTTCAGTTTCATAGCTGTGACTTGGGAAGGAAAGGAACCCCTCATGTGCAGAGAGTTTTGGGGCTTAGCGAACAGAAAGTGGGAAGGGGGTGGAGAGTGGAAGGAGTAGATGGAGTTCACATGGCCTTTTGGGGGATGGATTTTCCCATGGACCTCTCCATTCTGCTGTGGACAGCAACACAGCAGCCCCAGGAGACATCCTGATGTTTCTTTAGATCAGAACAGGCAGAGGATCCTTCTAGAACTTTCTAGATCTTGCTCACAGCTTTCCTGCTTGGTTGTGGGTGAACCTTATTTCATACTCCCTCAACCAAATCCTCGACTCCAAGTCGCCCCAACTTACATGTTCTGAGAAACTCTGGTTGCTTAGTCATTCCTTTAATTAATAAATTTAATGTTTGGAATAGAAATAGAATTACTCACTCTTTCTTCTGCCTTCTCTTCCTCTGCTGCTCCCAGATAACTCTCTCAAACCTCCCATGCCACCACACCCTTAAGTTGATAGCTTACTTTTTTTTCTGCTTTTTTCATTAAAATTATTTTTCCTTTTCTTGAAAAGAGATTATTTTCTCATATAGTGTATTTTGATTATTGTTTCCCCTCCTGTTACTCCAAGTTCCTCCCACCTCCTCCCTTTCCTACCCACTCCCATTTTTCCTCTCTCAGTAGAAAAGAACAGGCTTCTGAGAGTTAACCAAACACAACAAAATAAAACACAACAAAATAAAACACAATAAGATAAAACAAAACCATCGGATGGGAGTTGGGACAGGTGACCCAACAGCAGGAAAAGATTCCTAAGAGCAGAGACCCACTACTTCTCACACTCAGAAGTCCCATAAGCAAATACCATGCTAAAAGCTGTAACGCGTATGCAGAGGCCCTGGTACGGAAGCTAAAAGCTGTAACTCGTATGCCGAGGCCCTGGTACGGAAGCTAAAAGCTGTAACTCGTATGCAGAGGCCCTGGTACGGAAGCTAAAAGCTGTAACTCGTATGCAGAGGCCCTGGTACGGAAGCTAAAAGCTGTAACTCGTATGCAGAGGCCCTGGTACGGAAGCTAAAAGCTGTAACACGTATGCAGAGGCCCTGGTACGGAAGCTAAAAGCTGTAACACGTATGCAGAGGCCCTGGTACGGAAGCTAAAAGCTGTAACTCGTATGCAGAGGCCCTGGTACGGAAGCTAAAAGCTGTAACACGTATGCAGAGGCCCTGGTACGGAAGCTAAAAGCTGTAACACGTATGCAGAGGCCCTGGTACGGAAGCTAAAAGCTGTAACTCGTATGCAGAGGCCCTGGTACGGAAGCTAAAAGCTGTAACACGTATGCAGAGGCCCTGGTACGGAAGCTAAAAGCTGTAACACGTATGCAGAGGCCCTGGTACGGAAGCTAAAAGCTGTAACTCGTATGCAGAGGCCCTGGTACGGAAGCTAAAAGCTGTAACACGTATGCAGAGGACCTGGTACGGAAGCTAAAAGCTGTAACACGTATGCAGAGGCCCTGGTACGGAAGCTAAAAGCTGTAACACGTATGCAGAGGCCCTGGTACGGAAGCTAAAAGCTGTAACACGTATGCAGAGGACCTGGTACGGAAGCGTGCAGGCATATACAGACTGCCTCAGCCTCTGTAGTTCATATGATCTTTGCTCACTTGACTCAGAGGCCTTGCCTCCTGGTGTCCTTTGTCCCCTCTTGCTCTCACACTCTTCTGCCTCCTCTTCATGTGATGCCCTGAGCTCTGAGGGACAGATGTGATGGAGACCTCCTGCTGAGTCTTACTCTCTGAATGACATCTGGCTGTGGGCCTCTGCATCAGTTTCCGTCTGCTGCCGGAGGAAACTTCTGATGACGACCAAGATGGCCTTCTTTTCTTTGACTATTATCTCTGCATATGTGTGCACATGTGTGCATGTACAAATATATATAAGTGCCCCCACTTTTATTTGTTATATATGTATATATCATGTGATATATATCTACATATACATGTATATATACCAAATTTATGTGTGTATATATATATATGTATGTATCATATAATATATATCACATATACCCTATATATGGGTGTATATGTATATATATGTATATATCACAGTATATATACATACACATATATACATATATATCATTATATACCATATATACCATATTTCTCTGTGTTTATAATTAAATATATATGTAGGTATATCTGTATCACATGATATATACATAACACATATATACATAGATATACCATATACAAACCACATATATAATATACATACCATATATATGTATGTGTGTATATGTGTATATATTACATGATATATATATATACATATATGCATATATACCACCTATATACTATGTGTGTGTGTATGTATGTGTGTGTGGATATATATATATATATATATCCACACACACATACATATATATATTCCCCAGTACTCATTGGTTGTTTTTAGTTCTTTAACCCTGAGAGATTCCCCCCTTCCACATTAACATGTCCATTGAATATTAGTTAGTGATTCTTTGTTGTTTTTTTTTTAAGTCTCTACCGTATTTCCCATCTGTGCACCTCTGAAGTATTTGGCCAATATGCCTCTGCATCCTGGAAAGCTTCTAGCACTGAGGAAGAAGTAATTTCTACAAAGCTCATTAATATTTGACTTTGACGGCACCATCAGGAAGGGGGCTTGGAGAGAGGATTTTCCAGGTCAGTGTAATTCTGGGATCTGTCTATCTGAAGGAAGGGCTCAGTAGGGTGTGTTATCACATTCACAGGTTATGTGTCGATCAACTCAGAACAGGTTACCCAACATTCCAAGTCTATCCTTTCCATATGATGAGTGCAACCCAAATCCTCTCCTCTAGCCATTTAAGGTCACTCAATCCACCCTTGTCAGCCTAAATCAGGCCCCGAGCAATAGAACACCGGTGTGGCTGTAACTGTGTTCCCATCAAACGGCCTCTCTTTTTCTTTCCCTCTAGGCTCCATTGTTGTTCTCACTGGCTATCTCTGCCAACTAAATTGTCTTAGTTTCCCTGTGAGAGAGTGAAACCATGTGGTACTTGCTTTTCTGCCCATAACTCATTTCCTTCAACGATAGGGTAACCAGTTCCATCCGGATGATGAATTGATAGGGTTGTTTCCTTTTTAACGACTGCATAGTATTCTGCTGTCCCAGGGGGAAATCTTGGTTGATTCCGCTTCTCAGGTAATCCGGTGTAACAGGTATCTCTCTGAAACACCAGTTTTGTCTCTTTTGGATAAATAACCAACCAGCAAGCAGGTTGTTGAAACAGGTAGGTCTTTTTCAATTTGTTTTGGGGATCTTCAACAGTGTTCTCCGTAGAGGGAGCGTTCATTTACATTCCTGCCAACAGAGAAGTTTTCCTTTCTCTGTGTCCTCTCCGGTGTCTGTCAATACCTCTTCCCACTGGAGACATTCTGGCCAGGGGTAAGGTGGAATTACATCACACTTCTCTGATGTTGGCCGGCATGAACGTTCCTCATACACAAGTCAGCCCTTGCATATCTGCTTGGGGGGGGGTCTTTTTGGGGTCATTTGTCTCTTTAAATACATCAGATCTTTTTCTTTTACTTATTTTTTTCATATCTTGTTTTGCCATCCAAACTTTCACAGTCCTATTTTTCTTTTCCAATTACAATGGTCCTCATTCCTGCAGAAGCCGGCTAACATAAATGCAGAACAGACAGAGGGTGTTACATTACTTCTAAAGCAGTAATTATTCACAGGAATCAAATGGGAGCTCTTTACAAGATAAGACACATGCATTTCTGGTTTCCTCCTTGGCGGACGAGTGCCTTGGGAAGTGGGTTAAAAGTTTACCAAAATACGCTTGGGTTATCTGCTCAATTTTAGATACAGGATCGATCAGTCTTATCAGAGTGTTTCAGAGCTTCGGGGAGGTTCTCACTGTCTTAACAAAGTGAGGAAGACAAAAGCCAGACCCCAGGAAGGGTCAGGCCGGGCAATCTGATTAACGTCTGTTAGGAGTGACTCAGCTCAGGCTTCAGGGCTGGCTTGCTGCAGATGTCAATGTGTCAGGACGAGATGGTAATCACTGACCCCAAGCCCTCTGCTTAGCAGGCACTCTGGGAGATGAGCGGTATTTTGCTGACATACCGATTCCTGTTGGAATGTATGCTCTCTTACAAAAAAAAAAAAAAATGGACAAAATACCAAATCCAAGTCTAGGTTAACCTTGGTCCTACTGAATAGACAGAGACAAGGCAGACTCTCTCTTCTCACATTCTTCCTCCTCAGACCCCTGGGGCAGCTCCCTTTCACGGATGAATCCTGAAGACCAATGGGAATGGAGGGGCAGTCAGGAAAGAAGAGGGATCTGGTGTGGTTGGTCAGCGGGGGTGCTTTCTGGTTATTAAATCAGAGGCTTTAAACGTTATGCACCTTGGCTAGGTACACAATCTAGCCTATATACAAGGTACACACAAGCCTGTGCACCTAAGTGTTTTCCCAACTCCAAGTCAGAAAGATCCCTTCCCTTCCCTTCCCTTCCCTTCCCTTCCCTTCCCTTCCCTTCCCTTCCCTTCCCTTCCCTTCCCTTCCCTTCCCTTCCCTTCCTTCCCTTCCCTTTCCTCCCTCCCTCCCTCCTCCCCTCCTCTGTCCCTCCCTCCCTTCCTTCCTTCCTTCCTTCCTTCCTTCCTTCCTTCCTTCCTGCCTGCCTGCCTGCCTGCCTGCCTGCCTGCCTGCCTTCCTTCCTTCCTTCCTGCCTTCCTTTCTGACAGGGTTTCTCTCTCTGTTTTTGGCTTGGATCTCACCATGTAGACCAGGCTGGCCTCAAACTCGCAGAGATCCACCAGCCTCTGCCTCCCAAGTTGCGGGATTAAAGGCGTGACCCACCACACCTGGCTTGGAGGTATCTAGATTTGGATTTATATTTTTTAAAAAGCAAACTCCCCAAACGCAGAACTAAGCATTGTCTCCATTGCAGCCTGCAGCTCTGGAGCAGCAGTGAGTGGCTGCCCATAGCCATCTTGGGGGAAAGGGAAGAGTGTCTATTTTGCCCTCTCCCCTCCCAGTGTATTCATAGTACCCAATACTATTATTACTCAGTGCAAATACCAACACCAACACCACGGAGCTGCCGTATTCTCTCTCAAAGAGCAGCAGACTGAATTGCCCCCGCCTCCCTTGATATTGAGCCTTCTATGGTGGAGAATGAGTTGGTGGGGGTTTGGGTCTCCATGGTGGGCCTTTAGCTGGTCTTTACGAGGACCTCTTCTGGGCTACTATTTTGAGTGGGACGACATGGCTTTGGAGGGCATAGGCCACTCCTTTGGTGAATTGGCCTAGGAGAAGCACGAGGGCGCTTCAAGTTGCAAAACGATCGTGGGAGGGCGTGCCCTTTTCCAGGATGTGCAGAAGCCATCTCAAGATGAATCCGGTAAAACCCGGGAGGCCAGGGAAGTCGCCTTGGCCCTGGAGAAGAACCTGAACCAGGCACTCTTGGATCTGCATGCCCTGGATTCTGCCTGCACAGACCCTCACCTCTGTGACTTCTTAGAAAGCCACTTTCTGGATAAGGAGGTGAAGCTTATCAAGAAGATGGGCAACCACCTGACCAACCTCCGTGGGCTGGCAGGGCCACAGCCAGAGCCATACTGGCATGGCCCAGGCATCTCCGGAGGAGTATCTCTTTGAGCACCTCGCTCTCAGGCACGACTTAGGCCTCTGTGCCTTCCAAGGGGCTCTCTCCGCCCCTCTGCACCAGCCGCCTCAGGACCTCCGCCTGAATGAACCTCTAAAGCCACTAGTCCGCTTTGGAACCGCCCTGGAGCCTCTCCCAAGTCTTGGACCAAGTAAAATTAAAGCTTTTTGGAAAAAAAAAAAGAAGTAGCTTAACAATCAGATTGATCTCAAGGTCTGGAAAGGCAGTCTGGCTCCCAGTTTCCTGCCCTCTTCACGCCCCTGAGTGTCAGGCACTAGGAGACAGGGAACCCCTTAATGGGGGCTTCCCTGCTGCAGTAGCTACCGCAGAGTGAAAAAGCCGGTCTTTTGAATGCTTCCTCACCTGTAACATATCCGGACACACTTTCGCCCATCTATTGTAAGTTATCTGGAGCATTAATTAACACAATATGCATGAATCTTGTAACTTGTTTGTCTTAAGGCTTACACCCCTCCCCCCAACACTGCCCTGAACCATGCCCAGTATGTGAAGCTGGCCCCAGACAGCGTTCTCTATTGCTTAGTTTTTGAAACGGAGTTTCCTCACTGAACCCAAATCTTGACATTTAGTTTAGCCTGGCACCTTGAGGTTACCGGCATGCGCTGTTACACTTGGTTTTAAGGGTGTTGAGAGACTTGAACTCAGGTCTTCACGCTTTTGTTAAGCAAACACTTTACCCACCGAGAGTCGTCTCCCAGCCCTACTAAACGGGTCTTCTGTTTTGTAGTGAGACTTATGTTCGACTGGGATGGAAACAGCTGTAAGAAGCGACCCTCAGAGGTTTCAGGAGTGAAGAATGAAGCAGGAGCAGATCTTTCTGCTGGAGTTCTGCAGGTGGGGAAGCTTCTCTTTCCAGCGCACCTTGCTGTCCTCTCTTCAGGGTAGGGTGCGGCCCAGGAGCCTTAGCACAGAGGTCTGTGCTTTAAAGATCTTTGCAGCTTGTCCATAGGAGGGCACTGGTGTTCCAGGATGCCAGTCTGCTGTGGGGAGATACTGAGCCCCCATCTGCCAGAGTGGTTAACCACTCACCCCACATCCGTGACCACAGCCATCAAAGAGGTGTGTGTGTGTGTGTGTGTGTGTGTGTGTGTGTGTGTGTGTGTGTGTGTGTATGGGTGTGTGTGTACACGCGAGTGAAGCCTTCCTTTGGGACTCTGCCCTTTTGCCCAGTTTAGTAGTCTGTGGTCTTCTTGAGTCTATTAAACCTACTGCCCTTGTGTTAAAGGGCCAAGCTCTGGTGCAAAGCAAACCTATGAAATTAATACAAGGAGTAGAAATTCAGTACATCTCCGAAAAAGGAAGCAGGAACCCCCCAAAGGAAGAAAAAATGATTTGCCTAGTGGGAGGAAGTCACAGGAAGGGTAAATAGCGGGCTTATTTATTTATTTATTTATTTATTTATTTATTTATTTATTTATTTCTAGTACATCTCAGTTTGGATCCTTAGCTCTAGGTGACAAGGTGCTGTGGTAGGTGTGACCAGTTATGGGAGGGATATTGAAAATTCGAAACCGTCAATCTGGAGTATTAGCTGGGGTTGTCTGTGGAACAGAACTGAGAGCGACCTAATATATATATCTGTATTAGTAAGATTTATCAGAGTGGCTCACAGGCTATGTGTGATCCAAGTAGTCCAACAATGGCTGCCTCCTTATGGGAAGGCCACGAATCCAGTAATCACTTCGTCTGTGACCTTGGGAGTATCGACAATCCCAGCCTGGTGCTGGAGTCCCAGGGAGGTCCTAGAGAGATGCCAGGTTTCAGTCTACACTGGAATCCTGAAGAAGTGGGTTCTAACTCCAGCAGAGGGATGGGTCAGGTTAGGGGACTTACTGAAGTCTTGTGGATGTGAATGGATGACTGGAAGAGTGCGTGTGGCCATGTGTGGACAAGGACAACATTCCGAGCCACAGTGATCTGGGCTACCAGGGGAGGAAAATACTCCAGAGAACACAGAGGCTCTTCATGGGGTCTCAGGGGCCTTCGGCATCTGCACCTAGATACCTCGGAGGGCTCAGTACGTGTGATCTAATAGGTGCATTTGGAGAGAGAGGCCTCAGGGGGTCCCTGCAGAAGTCA